>NC_140234.1:19356473-19746473 GCF_949987555.1 Borostomias antarcticus
CTTCATCATGGCCATCCGGTGGCCCATGTCTCTGGCCACGTTCTGCAGCTGCTTCTCCACCCAGACAGTCTCGCAGGGCTTCGTCATTCCTAAAGGCTATGGGGGTCAGGGGGGCACTGGGACAATCAGTCGGTCACACCGGGGTCACATTCATGCAGTCAATACACTGTAGTACAGTGATCATAAGATATCACAGTGCATTGGCTACTCCTAGCATGGCACAGTACGATTATACATAGTTTCAGTGTTGCAAGATGCAGGGGCGTAGGTTTGATTTGAGCTTTGGTAGGGACACAATAGGTTGTTGTTGTTTCACGTAGTCTGGATTGAATCTGGGTGGTGGCCGAATCAGATTAATTTCTGTCGCCACTGATTGGGCAATGTGACAACGAATGACAAGGTTTATCCACAAAACCTACATCTGTTGAGTCAGACTATAATCTCACCTGTAACCCTGATGCATCTCCTGCCTGTCTCTCCAGGTCCTGCCTTTCTGCTGCTTTGACCAAAAAAAATCCAATGTCCATTTCTGTCTAATTTTTTCTGGTCATAAAAGGGAAATGATTGACAATATCAAACTACTTGCAGACATGAAACACTCTTTTCCGTGTAGCCTACAGCCTATTCTGTGTAGCATATGAAATGTGAACATAATTACGCTGGACTTGGACTGAATTGCATAAACAAACCAGACGTCTCGTTTGTTTAGCCTGTTATGCAATTCAGTGGGCGAGTGAACCTAGCTAGTCATTGCTCAAACCTAGGAGTTTGCAACGGTTATACCAAAACTGATTTATTACTAGCTAAAGACAACTGTTATGACAACATTACAGCACCTTATCTCTGCCTCAGCAAACGTTTACGAGACCTAACGTTATAGCTAATACGTACAGCTCTGACTAGCTGCACCACCAGCTAGCACTAACATTACAGTTTACATAGGCATTTAGTAGGACGCAAACTAAACTATTATCATTGATACAACTCTGTACAGAAAAATAATTGTCGGTCAACATATTGTATTCCCTATTGTTCAATAACTTCAATCTTACTTCTGCTTAATCAAAATTCCCGCTGTTGACGTCAGTCGATGCTCGATGTGCTGTGAGCTGCTGAGCTCGCGAGGCCCTCGCTGGGTCACAGAGGCGATGGCGGGAAAGTAGGCTACTGTATATTGTTGATTGGAAAGCTTGCTGAACGCAGCTGTCAACCTGGTCTTAATTCCCAACCGTTTTGCTTTCGCAAGTTGTGAATGGTAATTAAAAACTACAGTTTTCACTCTGTATTATTTTTGGTAGGGACAATTCGTGTTTCCGTGGCTTTGGTATGGACATGTCCATAGCGTCCATACCTAAAACTACGCCTATGGCTGGATGACCAGTGAAGTCAGTCAAGGAGGAACCAGTACCGTCATCAGAGTTTATAAGCTACATGACAAGCGATCAAAGACATCCCTTCTGAGAAACAGTGGCTTGGTATGCTATGGAAGCCCAGAGACAGGATGGTACACATCTACTGTAGGTGTTGACTGTAGAAGCGCGCGTCCTCTGAGGTCAATGGGAACGATGTTCTGTGCGCGAGTAGCCTCGCGTCACCAGTCTCTCCTAGTGCGCGAGGCAACAGTCATGTGACTGAAAACTTGATTTGGTGCAGCGGGGGAGCAACGCACAACAAACAGAACGCCGGTCTATGGCATGGATGTGGCGACATCGCACGCATCATTTATTACATGACTCTATTGGTACAAACATTTACCCGCCAGCGTGGCGGATAGCCTCCGAAATTTAGTCGCCAAATCTAAATTTTACCCGCCATTGGCGGGTGTTAATTTTCAGCCCTGCTTACATGTAGGTACGGGGTACATACCGGGTACTTACATGTAGGTACGGGGTACTTACCGGGTACGTACATGGCGTGCACAGTAGCATAGGTACTTTTACTTACAGGTAGGTACGGGGTACTTACAGGTAAGTACGGGGTTCTTACAGGTAGGTTTGGAGTACTTGCATGAAAGTACCCGGTAAGTAGGCTACCCCATAACTACCTGTAAGTACCCGGTACCCCTAGACTACCGGTACCCCGCACTTACATGTAAGTACTCGGTATGGGTAAGACACTGGTAAGAGAGTGTAAGACACTGGTATTACACTGGTAAGACACTGTAAGACACAGGCTGTATTATAAAGCGTTACCGACAGAACGAGACAGATGAATCTATTGACATAGCGAGGAAGCACGGGGTGTGTGCATCATATGAACTGTAGTCAGTTTACACCCAGTGTTCCAAAACCTATTGTAAAGCCTTTTATTCTGTCTTTAAACTGCAACATATAATCAAAATCAATAAACAGTGACTCAATGTGTCTCAGAAACTATGTGAATAATAACTCAATGCAGCCCAAAACATTTTTTATTTTATTTATTATTAATAAGAACCACTAGAGGGCGTTTCGTCACTTTACATCTCCCCTTGCTTATGACGTCATAGTAGACGTTACTGAGGCAGACACTTAAATAGTCAGTGATCCGATTCCACCTCATCAGAGTAGCTAGTGACTTCTGGATTTGACACACGAATTTAGAGAAAACAAGTAAGTCCATAATAGGGATAGACTTTAGAGTTGGAATTTTCTGAAATTATTCTGTATTACTGTCTTTGACAAAAACACCTCCAATTGAAGACAGAATACAGAACATTTCTCTCAGAACTTTGTTTAACCAGGTTAGAAATTATGTTCAGGTTGAGAGCGATACTGGTTGATTACAGGACTAACAGTGATGTGTCTGGGTAATATGAGTTCCTGTGTGAACCTCCTCTTAATTAGTGAATCAATAATAATAATAACAATAATGATAATAATAATTTTATATTGTTTTGCTTGCTGTTTTGTAAAGTGTTATCTAGCTACAGTAGGCCTACTGTGCTGTGTTGTAAAATCCTGTATATCCAAATATAGGCTGTAGTATTGCTGTAATATAAAGTGGTATATTAACCTATTGAAGGAGCATGGTACTGTATTGCCCTGCTATTCATGCAGTAGCCAGTGCACTGTGGCATCTTGTAAAACTGAAGTTACTGTATGTGTAGGAGTACTGTACCATGATAGGAGTAGCCTGTGCACTGTGCATTTTGTAGCCTACCTTTTAGCCATATTATCATCCTACTGCTCAAATGTAGCATGCTCAATCAAGTTAGTAGTCAAGTGGAAATGAAATAAGACCTATTAGGGGACTGGAGAGGGCATGCAGTGTATGCTGTGACAGAAATCATCAGCACTAGCCTACTATCTAGCCAACTATCTAGCCTACTATTTTCCCTGTAGCGTACCAGATAGCTACAGACACTCAAAACTGATCAGCAGACTGGTAGCTTTGACCAGCAACTTTGCTACCTTCTCATCCTGTTCCTTTCTCTCCTCTTTTCTTGCTGCTGCCTTTATGTTTGCAATACATGATGACGGTTCACTCTGCGTGCAGCTTGTTAGTCTCTTGATGCTCAGACGCTTTGCACCTAAACTACCTGTATACAGTAGCTAGGTATGGGCCCACTGTTCTGTGTTGTAAAGTGCTGTATGACTACAGTATGCTTGCTGTAATGTAAATTGGTACATAACCTATTAGGAGCAGTACTGTACTGTGATGTATTGTATTGCTCTGCTATTAATAGCAGTAGCCAGTTCACTGTGACATCTTGCAACACTGAAGCTATGTATAATCGTACTGTGCCATGCTAGGAGTAGCCAATGCACTGTGATATCTTATGATCACTGTACTACAGTGTATTGACTGCATGAATGTGACCCCGGTGTGACTGACTGGTTGTCCCTGTGCCCCCCTGACCCCCATAGCCTTTAGGAATGACAAAGCCCTGCGAGACTGTCTGGGTGGAGGAGCAGCTGCAGAACGTGGCCAGAGACATGGGCCGCCGGATGGCCAAGATGAAGAGGGAGTTGAGGGAGGAAGACGAGCGGAGGAGGAGGCAGGAGAAGGAGATGAGGAGGAGCGAGACAGCCAGGATGGTAGAGGAATACCTGAAGGACAGAGAGACGCAGAGCCAGGAGAGGGAGAGGGACCTCGTCGGCTCACAGATGCCCAGATTGAGGAGGCAGGCGTGGGTGGAAGATGAGGGGAGGGGGAGGCAGGAGGAGGAGAAGAGGAGACCCGGGAAGTCGGAGGAGATGGAGCGCATTCAGGTCCTCCTGACGAGATCGATGGATGACCGGATGACCGCGTTGAGGGTCGAGTTGAGGGAGGAAGATGAGGGGAGGAGGAGTAAGGAAGAGGAGAGGAGTAGGAACGAGATAGCCAAGATGGTTAATAAATGCCTGGAGGAGAGAGGGGAAAGGAGCCAGGAGAGAGAGAAGGACCTCCTGATCAGGGAGTTGGACCAGCGGATGTCCAGGTTGAATGTGGAGTTGAGGGAGGAAGAAGAGGGGAGGAGGATTGAGACGGCCAGGATGATGAAGGAGAGAGAGGTAAAGAGCCAGAAAATGGAGCAGATGCAACTGGAGAACATGATGGCCGTCATGATCAGGGAGTTGGACCAGAGGGTGAAAAGGTTGAGGACGGAGTTGAGGGAGGAAGATGAGGGGAGGAGGGGGGAGACAGCCAAGATGTCTGATATTGCTGTTCAGTGTCCCTCTAGGGAGCTGGCGACCAGTGACCAGCGGCCATCTCAGACATCTGGGGGCATCTTTGCTCGCCTGAAAAAGATGTGGAGTGAATTTAAGATGAGACAGCAGGAAAAGAAAGAGAAGAGGAAGGCCAGGCAAGAGGAGGAGAAACAGAAAAAGAAAGAGGAGAAAGATAGAAAGCAGAAAGAAAAGGAACAGAAAGAGATGAAGCCTCTAGAGAAGCACCGGAAGAAAAACGAGAACTTCCTGACCTTCATGAAGTACATGGACATGGTGGACAGCAAAGAGAAAGAGGAGAAGGATAGAAGGGAAATGGAAAAGCATAAAGGGAAGATGGCTGTAGAGAAGTACCGGGAGAAAACCGAGGACATGAAAAAGTGGAAAGAAGAGGAGGAGATGAAGAAGGCCAGGGGAGAGGAGGAGAAAGAGAAACAGAAAGAGGAGAAAGAGAAAGATGACGAAAAGGGAGAAACAGGAAAAGAAGGGAGAAACAGTAAAATAAGACGCAGGATCTGCTGGTAGAGGAAAAAGAACAACCATTGCAAAGGTTAGAGTATAGCCACATAGTATACATTAGCATCACCTGTGTTTTCTTCACAGTATTTGAAAACACACAAGCAAAATCAGTGACTGACAATATATTGTGGATATGTGAATGTATTTGTAATGACAGTCACTGACCCAGACGTCTGTGTCTTTGTCCTCTTGCAGATTTTTAGATATTTTCAAAAATATCAGAGACCAACACCCTCAGACAGACAGACAGACAGACAGACATCACAACAATTGTGCAATGTTCTATAATACTTACCATAAGGTTTATTTTCAGATGTGGGGGTAAGTGAGAGTCAACCTCAAATTTTCAAACATGCTTAATTTTGGAACCATTGTAGAAAAACATTTAAGGTGTAATTTCCAACAAAATTGGAGATGCACACTCATTTAGTGATACTTTTAAGAATGCCAGAACCAAGGATCAAGGTCACGGTCAAATTACGTAGCATGTACTCTTTATGTTCTGCTTGAGTGCCACCTGGGTTGGAAGAATGTTCTCTAGTTCCAGACTTGTGCGGAGAGCTCTTTCCTGGCATCTTTTATGTCCTTGCTGCTCACTTGTTGGGGTGATATATCAGCACCACACATCTCTGCAGCAGTAACACTGATTCTTCACTGACCTCACTTGGCATAGCGGTTCATTGAAAGCATCATTGACCAATGGGGAGTCTTTCGTCGTTTCCCAGGCAGTCTTCTACTGTCCTCCACCAACCAATACTGAATGCGACAGTGTTGGGTTCATTGTGGCAAGAACCATTGGTATACAGTTAGGTCCATAAATATTTGGACATTGACACAATTTTCATCATATTGGCTCTGTACACTACCACAATGGATTTTAAATGAAACATTAAATATGTGCTTTAAATGCAGAATTTCAACTTTAATTCTGGTATTTACATCCAAATCAGGTGTAGGAATTACAACAAATTTTATATGTACCCAACCTCCCTTTTAAAGGACAAAAGTAGTTGGACAAACTAACAAAATTATGAATCAAATTGCCATGTTTAATATTTGGTTGCAAATCATTTACAGTCAAATCCAGCCTGAAGTCTGGAACCACAGACATCACCAGACGCAGGGTTTCATCCCTGGTGATGCTCTGCCAGGCCTCTACTGCAACTGTCTTCACTTCCTGCTTGTTCTTTGGGCCGTTTCCCTTCAGTTTTGTCCTAAGGAAGTGAAATGCATGCTCAGTTGGATTCAGGTCAGGTGTTTGACTTGGCCATTGCAGAACATTGCACTTCTTTGCCTTGAAAAACTCTTGTCTTGCTTTCGCAGTATGCTTTGGGTCATTGTCAGGGGCATAGATTCACTTTTATTCCCATGGGTTTTTTTCACCTCAAAGGGGCCCCTAGCCTGTCTGTCAATCAAAAATATGTTTCTAATAATATATTCATTAAAATAGCCTATTGAATTTATCTTAATTTGTACCAGCTGAAACATATAGCTGTGATATACTGGAGCTATATAAACTTATTTCTACATAAGAACGAGGACCGGGGATAACAAAAGACGTGTTCTTTATTATAAGAGACCAGACTAAACATGACACAGCACTTCCAGGCATCAACTGCAGTTACGTAGTCACCAGTAGGCCTAGTATGTGCTAGAACTCCACAACAAATAGTATAGCCATACTAATGTACTGTAAGACAAATCACTAGGCTCAATAGGCTATACGGTATTTTCACTCAATTCGCTCAGAGGCAACAGGTCATGGTAAAAGCCTAATAGTCCAATGTAGGCTACTCAAAAAATGTGTTTAACACATGAAAATGACACAAAATATTTAAAAGTAGGCTATTCTTGGAATGTGTAGACTATCTGAACTGTGTTCTTCTTTTCTTCATCCTCGCAAATGTCTCAATTAGGCCTACATTGCTTAAGTCCACCCTCTGTCATTTCTCTCAATAAAACGCAGTGGATATACACCGAGACTGACTAATGCCCCACAATATATTAAAACATAGTAGTCCTAGTAGTTTTGTTACCAAAAAAAATCAAAACAGGATATTTCAATTCCCTACTAACTAATGACCCTGATAGCTCGCCTCAGACAGTGGACTGGACACGATGAATAGCAGCCGACTGGCGTTACCTCAGACAAGCAGCAGACACGTGCCAACAGTTTCGTTATATGTGTATGACTATGACCAAGAGACAGCTTAACTATCAAAAAAGTGAAAATATAGAGATGGAAGATAAAAGAAAATACTGCAGTGCCATTCCTTACACGCTGATGAGCTGGCAAGTTAGCCTACTAGCTAGCGTCCAGGTGAGGCTGAAGAGTGTCCCGTAACACAAGGTGCACAGTTTCATCTAGAGAGGAGAGAAAGAATTTGCTTAGTGACACCTTACAAGCTAAGGAGCTGCAGGTGTTGGCTCAACTTGGCCGATGTTAACTCAAGCAGTGGACATACGCCGAGTCTGACTAATGCCCCACAATATTAAAACAGTAGTCCTAGTTCTGTTACCAAAAAAATCAATCAATTTCCTACTAACTAATGAGCCTGATAACTCGCCTCAGACAGTGGACTGGACACGAGAAATAACAGCTGACTGGTGTTACCTCAGACAAACTCGTACTGCGACTGACTCTCTGTTCTCTGAAAAAGTCTGGAAAACCTAAACCCAAATTTACTACAATACAAGCATGTCTGTGATTGGTTGTAAGCTGCGCAGCCTGCGCATGCGTGATTTCATATACTGGAAGCTCCAGACAGAGCGCGTGCAGCAGCAGACTGCCTCGCTGGGGCGACTTTCAAAGTCAGACTGAGACTCCGCGGCTCTCGCTGTACTCGGCTCTCGTGATCTCGCTTGTAAACAGAGGAACTGGTTATGTTAGTATCTTTTGTGAACACAATCATTCCCCCAAAATGACCAGAAAAACTCACGAGATCGATTAATGGTCACCTTTATCCAATATAAGTCAACACGAGGCACACAGCAAGTCAGCGTCAACATGCTGTCATAACGTTCGCTCGTGCTACTGTAGCTACCACGTCACTGCAGCCGCGATGGTTTGCTGCAAGCATGGGCATCATAAATAAATGCTAATCAAAACATGGTTTACGACTGTTGTGCGCTAGCTCACTTTACATTGTATGCTGTTTTCATTCAATATATTGCTCTCGTTCAGTTGTAGAAAAGCCAGCTATTTCTATTGCTAGCTAGCTAACCTATATAACGTCAGTGAGACAGCAGCCTCTGGCAGAACATACCGGTAGATGGGGTAACAGTTAGTCTAACGTTAGAGAAAGCAATTTACGAAGATTTTTTCACTCATGAGATTAAGCATCGATGCCTTGTTTAGTTGTAGGCTAGCCAGCTATTTCTAGTTAACGTTACAGGCAGTCGGTGTTGATCCAAGACTGCAGCATCAGCCTCAGTTAAGACGAATAACTAGTCTAACAGCCTATGGCACACTTTCCAATCATATAGTATGGATAAATCAAATTAAACAGACGTATACTGAAATTAAAATGTATGTAGAAAAAACACAATTTTGACTGTAGTGTCTCCCCTTAAAGCACATCTTGTTTAATTTCAAATCCATTGTGGTGGTATAAATGGTTGCCACAATGAACCCAACACAGTGTATTACTCTCCCATTCCTTCATGGTTTCAGGGCCGACTGCTGGCATAAACACTAGTTCATGTTGTAGCTGGTAACCTACAGATTATATATTGATGAACTCATCCCTATAGAGTGCCTAAGTGGAAACAGGAAGATTGGCCAGCCGGTGATTATCTAAAAAGAATGCAGCCACAAC
The DNA here is from genome assembly GCF_949987555.1 of Borostomias antarcticus. Lineage (NCBI taxonomy): Eukaryota > Metazoa > Chordata > Actinopteri > Stomiiformes > Stomiidae > Borostomias > Borostomias antarcticus. The sequence goes on from NC_140234.1 coordinate 19,365,442, forward strand.
CAAACACCTAATTAGCAGGCTTATCTCAGAATCAAAATATCCCACACAAGGTTTTGGTTAATGTCAGCTAGCTAATATTAGCTAACTTGCGAGTTAACAGAGATCAGTAAAATTTATGTTTTAAATTGACAAACACATGTTGTGGTCATGGCACAATTAAAACGGGATCAAAAAATTATTTGTCATCCACCGTTCACTACCATCCATATTTTTTCCAATTTAAAGGACAATGCTCGCTTTTGACAACCTGGACCTTATTTACGACATATTATAAGACGTTTGACTCACCGAGATCACTTTGGCGTAGTTCGGAGGCATGTAGAAGAAATTAAAAATCCAGCGCGAGCCAGTATATCCATGTAATGGCGGTGGTCGGGGCACTTAGAATGCAGTTTCTAAAAATCTATTTTCTGCCGCGAAACGGTTGTTTTCATCAATCTGTCTTGATGAATCGCTAGTTGTGCTTACATAGAGCATAGGCCTGTTGTGGTTTTCACATGCCATGATCTTTAGAAACGTCTTTCGAAACGAAATAGCTTCCTCACCAAGGCTCCGAACCGGTTCAAGGAACGGAAACGAAAACCGAAAACGAACGGTATTTTACGAGGAACAGAAACAGGAACGAAAACGAAATGGTCTTTAATTGTTCCAGAACAGAAACGTTAATTTGAAATCTTTAAAACCGGTTAATAACGTTATTTTTTCGTTCTTTGTAGTAGGCCTATATAACTTTCAAATATTTAAAAAAAGAAGAAAGCTGAGCCTTTTATGGCCGAATAGGCTAAATTAAATTTATTAAATTTGTAGCCTACATCTTGTCCCGTTTTTGTAATGTAGCCTAGGCCACTAAATCTGTTAGGCTATTTCACAGTCAGGATCTTAAATGCTTGCTTAGCGAAATGAAGAGATTTAGATATTACAACAACACACCATAGCCTAGTTCAGACTAGGGATGTGCGCAGCGACTATTTTCACTGACGACTAGACGGTGGTTTTGTAACCGATTACATGACTAGTCTAAAAACAGGATTCCCAAGTTTCTACAACAAGTGCTATTTAGAAAAATTGAGGATGTTTCTCAAACTCTGCAAGCTAAGATGCATGGCTATTCTTGATGTTTCCCAACCACTCAGCGGCAGCCAATTTGCACGCGTTGCGCAGGGCTGTCACACACTCTCCTTTGTTTGCCAGTGCAAAACAGTAGTTCAGCCTGTCCTTACAGCTTATTACTTAGCAAAGATATCAATGTGATTTATTTGGTTTAATTGAAGAAGAGTAGGCTAGCCTGTAATGTTTCAGTAGGCTAAAACTAGATTTCACATAAAGACCGCGGATGTCAGAGTGGGCAATAACGTTCAAAGGCAAATTTATTCCAACATTGGTCCACAAAGAATGATGCAAATAATAAAGTGAAAGAAATAATAGCCTACTGTGCAAATATAATGTTTTATATGGACCTGCCTACTGTGCAAATATAATGTTTTATATGGACCTGCGTGTCTGCAATAAAGTTCCTCTATCTTTATAACCAACATTCAGCGGAAGCCAATTTTCACTCGTAGCGCATCTCGCTCCAAGTATGGTTTGGCTATTTAAAACACGGAGTACTTTGTGACAGTTGCTTGGATGTATACTAGTATCTATACTAGGATGCATAAACCAGGATGCATAAACCTATGTTTTGCAAATTTAATGGTCTACCTCCTTCAGAGTTCTACTCGGCAATTAGGCTGTGAAAGCGAGCACGCCTCTTGGAATCTAGTCATAGCCTATTGTTGCACAGGTTTCCGTCACGTCTTGACTTTCACAAACCAAATGATTAGGCTACATTAATTAATATGAGCACACTTTAGTGACAATGTGCCGTGCAACCCTGATCATTGAATAGCATAAGTTAAATTATTTTAATATTAAAGACCGCGGATGCCAGACGATAGGCTACGTATTAGGTGTATAGGCGCCAAATCCGGAGCTCCCATACAAAAGGAACGCAGCATAAACAATAGGGATTGCGCAGATGAATGAATGAGGTGACTAATTATTTATAAATAACATAAAACATAAAACGAAATAATAAACAAACAATAGGCCTACAGGCGCAGAATAAAATAGCTTGCAGCAACAGTAGCCTACAAGAAAATATTTTTAAAAGGATGATGAGCTATGATGATGATTTAAGATAGACCTGTGCATAGTTTACGGTGTGGATTAAGGGCATACGGGAATAGGACTAATGTTGCGTATTTCTTGTAAAATAATCAACAAGGCTACACTACAGCACACATCACCAAGGCTAATATTGTTGGCAATAAGGCCACCACACACCACAACCCTAGACTTGTTGATTAGGTTATAGCCTACCTTACAAGAAATACTGTAGGCCTATAGAGTCTTAATAGGCTACCCCCGGAACGGTGAACGGAATGTTATTTTTCGTTCTTAACCGGTTCAGGAACGCTATGTTGGTGGCGGAACACGAGAACGGAAACGTTAAATATGCTGGTTCTGCTCGGAGCGAACCGATTGAAAAATAATTTCGTTTTTAAGCCCTGTTCCTCACTTGCTCCAGCACGAATTCGCACAGCGCGCAATCGTTGCTCCAGCACGCTGTGCGCATGCGTGCTGGAGCAAGTGAGGAAGCTATTTCGTGTCTAAAGACGTTTCTAAAGATCATATTACAGAGGCATGTGAAAAACAACACAACAGGACTATGCTCTATGTAAGCACAACTAGCGATTCATCAAGACAGATTGATAAAAACAACTGTTTCGCGGCAGAAAATCGATTTTTAGAAACTGCATTCTAAGTGCCCCGACCACCGCCATTACATGGATATACTGGCTCGCGCTGGATTTTAAATTTCTTCTACATGCCTCCGAACTACACCAAAGTGATCTCGGTGAGTCAAACGTCTTATAATATGTCGTAAATAAGGTCCAGGTTGTCAAAAACGAGCATTGTCCTTTAAGGTCCCATGGTGGTTTTCACTTCCTGCTTCCGCTTAGCACTCTATTGGTGGAGAGCACCCTCTACCTGCATGAAATGTTTGTTTTTTCTATCAAAGCATATATAAAGTAAATGTTGGTTGCATTCCGAATCGCATATCTCTACCTTTTACTACCAGTACGTACTACAGCTGCCCATTGAAAGTACGTACTTTGCATGCAATACACATGCAATTGGGATATACTACCTTGTCATAACACTGCGTCTTGGAATTTCACCACATCCGTCGCTGTCCATGAAGTGACATTTGTCCACAGCTGGGATTCATCAAAACGCCTCCGGCATGACTCGCACATGTGACATAATTCCCGCTGAGCACAGGATGACAGTGCAGGTGATTGCACTGGACTGTTACTCTCTGCAGGTGCACTGTTGACTGAAGGACAGTTCTCCAGGTCTAGAGGGTGTGCTTGTAAAAAAGTAATTTATCTGGTCTTCAGCAGGTGTCACAGATTTCTCTTGGAGATGTTTCCGTCAGGTGTACTACAACAATCCCCCCGCCTAAGCACTTATTGTATTTTATTGTATTATATTATATTGCACTGTACTTTAGATTGCTATTCTTGCACTTTGCCTTCAGCACTAGATTATGCTCGTAGTCACTTGTTTTAGAGGGAAGATGCACTTGTGAGTTCTGGCAAGTAGTAGTACATTGGCTCTTCCTACGTTAAATGCAATTATTGTTAGTCGCTATGGATAAAAGCGTCTGCTTAAAGACTGTAATGTAGTGTAATGTAAATGTGTCTGCTGAAACTTGTCATATTTCTACTGGCCACCCTGTCTGGATCACTTCACATGGCCATCTGCACTTATCGGCTGTTGCGTGTTCAGCTTCTCTTTTGAGATTAGTAGATGAGCTGATAGTAGATGTACTAGTAAATCGGCTCGTCTAGGCTCGGCTCAGCATGTCTGTGGTGTACAGCCCTTTACCAGGCTTGTAACTGACATGCAGATTGTAGGACTGTAGTCTCATCATTGTCCTCTTGGAGGAGCTTTTTGGAGAGATTTCTTAAACAGTGTTTCAAGGGACTTGTGATCCGTCTTCACTTGTACTGTCTTACAGTAGATGTATTGCTGGAATTTATTACATCCATAAACAATCGCCAACAACTCTTGTTCTATATGAGCGTACCTTTTCTCACAGTGAGAGACCTCGAGCCGTACGCAACTGGCTGTTCATCTTGCAGTATCACTGCTCCCAGGCATTGCGTCCACTGCCAGTGTTACTTATTTGTTAACATCGCAGTACTTTAACACTGGGACACTTCTCACAAGAAGCTTCATAATTTCTAAGCTCTTCTGTTGCTCTGACTCCCAATGCCAATGCGTTTCCTCTTTATGGCTTTGTTAAGACCTTGTGGATCGATGCAGATTCTGAGTTTCTTGGGCTTCACTTCTGTTACCATACTGTTAACCCGGTGCGCTCTGTTTCACAATGACTCCAAGATCCTCCATTCTTTTCAGTTCAGTTTTAATTGTCCTTCAGTGCTACATGTACTGTACTTTCCATGGTGCATGAATAACTGAAGCAATGAGCAAGAGCTGGATATGGTGCAGTCCTGGTACACATTCTCCTCCAATAGGGAACAAACGGTTACCGGTTAGTATTACCATCTCAAAATTAAATTAGCATTAAAACCGTGTTTGACTTATAAACCACGGTAAATACTGTCCACAGTCAACGTGGATTTGTTGTTGTGTTGTTGTGATTTGTTCACAAGTATGGGGGAAGGCAGAGCAGTGGAGATGTTTCAACCTAGACGGCTACGTCTGAAGTTAACTTGCATGTGGGGACTTTAGAAAGGATGGAAAATATCATGGTTTCTCTAACTTGCTAGTAGCTTATGTCAATAATGTAAACTGAAGCTTTCAGTGTAACCTATTTTTGTAAAACACTACACATTCTGCAGCTGTAGGCTAGTCGTGCACATTTAGTTTCACTTTCATTTTTGTATAAAGAAGATCAATGGAGAAAACGTGTATGTGTGTGTGTGTGCATGAGTGATTGAGTAAATGATTGAAAAAGAATAATAATGATAATGATGTCTGTGTATCAGTACCTTTCGAACATTTTCTGCATATTTTAACAATACCGTGATAATACTGATAACCGTGGTAATTTTGGTCACTATAACCGTGATATGAAATGTTCATACTGTTACATCCCTACTAATAAACAAATCTTGGTATTGGCACAGTAGCTCTACTAATTCCCAGAGCCCTCATGAAGAATATTGGCCTCATAAAACTGAATGTTCTACTGCAGCTCAGTATGAACTTTTCTTTGAGCGCTTCCAGATGGTCCTCTTGTTGTCAAAGAGAAAAAAAAAATGCAGTTCACTATAGATCCAATGGAGGGCGACATTATAGTCAAGCTGAGCATGATACAATCAGACACTGTTGGACAAGCTCTCTGGCAAATAAACATTTATTATCAAATCGAAAACAGGCATATAGTACCATAAACATTGTAAAATAAATGAATCCAAAGGCCATTAATGTAGGTAGGCTACATCTGAATAACCTAAGAATGAAATGAGGATATTACAACCACCGACCAAATAAATAGCCTAATAATGAACATGGACACGGGTTGTCTTGTGAAATAAGCCTTACCTAGCCTATACTCTCTCAGGTTGTGTGCCAAGAGGACCAGTTTTTCCACTGTCAAGGAGAAGGGAATTCCTTGTCTGGTTATATCCAGCCTTGAATATGCGCTCCAATATTTCCACGGATTTCTTTGCAGTCGTCATCGTGCATCAACGCATGTTGCGTGTGCTTTTTTATTTTATCATATGCTGAGGTTATCTAGGCTTAATAGGCTAACCTATCCTAAAAGAATCCACGTAATTCTGAACTGAGAAACACATTCTGAAAATTGCGAATTTTGAATGTTCCGGGCCAGCCCTAGCTCTTAAAAAAAACCTGCTGGACTGGCGCTCATGGGAATAATGTTGCAGATGGATAAAATAACACAGGATGAAGGTATGTGATTGTTGAATCTGAAACTTTATTCATAAGAACATGCTTGTTTTTTTTTGCATTCTAGCTAACCTGAGTAGGATTGTAAGACGTTGCTTGTTAGCTAGCTAGTTACCAGTTTTCTTGCAACATTACAGATGTCTTTTGATTTTGTAAGCTAGCTAACAGTTTTCTTGCAACAATAAAGTTGTGCTATGATTGAATTAAACTGAACAGAGCCTGTAATTTTAATGTGACAAGCTGGCTAGAAAGTAATTAATGCATAATTAATTTTAGCTGAAACATTTTACATGCTAGCTAATATGAGTAGGACTGCATAATAGTATAACATTTTAGATGTCCAAATTGCCCTAATAGTTTCAGGCTAACAAACAATTTGCTCTCTAGCCATGTAAATTGTTGAATTGTATTTTTCGAGATGTGGACATACTGGACATATTTCGATAGCTGGATAATTTACATATTTCGATAACATTGTCTTTATGTATTTAATAAATAGGCCTGATGATACGTCTAAAGTATAACTATGTACTGTCTTTGTGAGCCTATATTTAATCATCCTAATCTAATGTCTCTTATCTTTTCACGATATCCCTACTAGGATCATCTACCTGGTCATGCTGATGGAACATCATCACACTCAATCTATTTAATAAACATTGTTCTCAAATTAACTAAGAGATTTGTTGCTCATTCATTTGTCCATCTCTAGTGTGTTGTGTGTGTGTGTGTGTGGGGGGGGGGGGACATGGAAGTCTTTCTCAGAGGTGAATGATGCTTTCAATGAGCTATGCATACCAAGCGAGGTCCATGAACAATCAGTTACTGCTGGAGAGATTTGTGGTGCTGATGTACAAACCAACAAGTGAGTAGTACGGCATGAATGATGTCTTGAAACAGCTATCCACACAGAAGTCTGGAACTAGAGAACATTACTCCAGCCCAGGTAGTACTCGAGCAGAACATTAAAACACTTGCTACGTTAATTTGACCTTGACCTTGATCCTTGGGTTCTGGCAGGCTCAAAAGAATGTATACTGTACATCCCCAATTTTGTTGGATATGACACCTTATATGTTTTTCTACACTGGTTCCAAAATTGAGCGTGTTTGGAAATTAGACCCAAGGCACTAGCGGCCATCTTGGATTTTACCTCTCACGGTCCTCAGGGGTCAGGTGGCTTCCCTCCACATCTGATAAAATTATGGTATAGGCCATTCAAACTAGAAATGTCATGCAATTTCTTATAACATGCACAATTGTTTCACCGGTACCCAATTTCAAGTCAAAAAAATACATTTTTCAAAAACACTGCCTGCACAATGGTCTCAGCATCAGCAGAGATCCCGACCACAGCCTATTCTCCAACCTGCTGAACTATCCACACCAATCCAATACGACCTGTTCTCCAACCTGCTGAACTCTACACATCACCCCAACCACTGCCTGTTCTCCAACCTGCTGAAATCTCCACACCACCCCAACTACGGCCTGTTCTCCAACTTGCTGAGCTCTCCACACCACCCCAATGATGGCCTGTTCTCCAACCTGCTGAAATCTTCATATCACCCCAATAATTGCCTGTGCTCCAACCTGCTGAACTCTCCACACCACCCTAAACACAGCAAGTTCTCCAACCTGTTGAACTCTGCACACCATCGTGACCATGGCCTGTTCTCCAACCTGCTGAATTCACCACACCAACCTGACCACAGCCTGTCCTCCAACCTGATGAACTCTCCACAGCATCCCAACCACGGCAAGTTCTCCAACCTGCTGAACTCTCCACACCATCTTGACCACAGCCTGTTTTCCAACCTGCTGAATTCTCCACACCACCCCAATGACAGCCTGTTCTCCAACCTGCTGAACTCTCCACACCACCCTGAACACCGCAAGTTCTCCAAGCTGCTGAACTCTCCACACCACCCTGAACATAGCCTGTTCGCCAATCTGCTGAACTCTTCACACCACCCCAATGATGACCTGTTCTCCAACCTGCTGATCTCTCCAAATCATCCTGGCTACGGCCTGTTCTCCAACCTACTGAACTCTCCACAGCACCTCAACCATGGCCTGTTCTCAACCTGGGGAACTCTCCACACGACCCCGACCACAGCAAGTTCTTCATCCTGCTAAACTCTCCACACCACCCCAATGACAGTCTGTTCTCCAACCTGGTGAACTCTCCACACCACCCCAATGACAGCCTGTTCTCCAAGATGCTGAACTCTCTACAACACCCCAATGACGGCCAGCTCTTCAACCTGGTGATCTCTCCATGCCACCCCAACCATGGCCTGCTCTCCAGCCTACTGCTCTCTCCACACAGCCTGTTCTGTCACCAGCTGTTCTCTCCACACTGCCCCAATGACGGCCAGCTCTTCAACCTGCTGAACTCTCCACACCAACCCAATACGACCTGTTCTCAAACCTGCTGAACTCTCCACATCACCCCCACCACTGCCTGTTCTCCAACCTGTTGAACTCTCCACACCACCTCAACTACGGCCTGTGCTCCAACCTGCTGAACTCTCCACACCACCCTGAATAGGGCAAGTTCTCCAACCTGCTGAACTCTCCACACCACCCCAATGATGACCTTTTCTCCAACCTGCTGAACTCTACACACCACCCCAACCAAGGCCTGTTCTCCAACCTGCTGAACTCTCCACACTACCCAAACTACAGCCTGTTCTCCAACTTGCTGAGCTCCCCACACCATCCCAATGATGGCCTGTTCTCCAAACTGCTAAACAATCTACACCACCACGACCACGGCCTGTTCTCCAACCTCTCATCTCTCCACAATGCCGCAATGGCGGCCTGTTCTCCAACCAGCTGAACTCTCCACAGCATCCCAACCATGGCCTGTTCTCCATCATGCTGAACTCTCCACACCTCCCCAATGACAGCCTGTTCTCCAACGAGCTGAACTCTCCACACCACCCTAAACACGGCAAGTTCTCCAACATGCTGAACTCTCCACACCACGTTGACCACGGCCTGTTCTCCAACCTGCTGAACTCCACATCTGGTAAGTGATGGTATAGGATATACTAACTAGAAATGTCATGCTTTTCCTATAAAATACACATTTCAAGCTAAAAAATAAATTTTTCATTCAGGTTGCAGAGATCTCACCCACCCCGACCACAGCCTGTTCTCCAACATGTTGAACTCTCCACGGCACCACAATGACGGCCTGTTCTTCAGCCTGCTGAACTCTCTACACCACCCTGACAACAGAAAATTCTCCAACCTGCTAAACTCTCCACACCACCGTGACCAGGGCCTGTACTCCAACCTGCTGATCTCTCCACAACGCCGCAATGATGGCCTGTTCTCCAACCTGCTGAACTCTCCACACCACTGTGACCACGGCCTGTTCTCCAACCTGCTGAACTCCACCAACACCATCCATTGTCATCCGCTTATCCGGGGTCAGGTCGCGGAGGCAGCACTTCCAGCAGGGGGCCCCAGACATCCCTTTCCCTAGCAGCATCAACCAGCTCTGTCTAGGGAATCCTGGGTCTACCCCGCGGCCTCACCCTAGCCAGACACGCCTGGAACACCTCCCTAGGGAGGCGCCCAGGAGGCATCCTCACTAGATGCCCGAACCACCTCAACTGGCTTCTTTCGATGCAAAGGAGCAGCGGCTCTACTCCGAGTCTCTCCCGGATGACTGAACTTCTCACCCGATCTCTCAGGGAGACCCCAGCCACCCTCTGGAGAAAACTCATTGGCAGGCCAATCACAACTCTAATGTGAGTCGGGTTTGATACAACAACTGTACCTACTTGATACAATGATATGACGACTAACCCACTTTTCGATGCTCGTGATTGTTTGTAGGTCTATCCAATTGCATCCAGGGCATTTTGGTCTGCCACCATTGATAACGCCCCTTGAAATTCAAAAATAAACTTAGCAGCTCTGGACACTTCGCCCCCCCACCAGTGTGCGGCCGGTTGCAATGCCTTCTCCCTGCTCTCCTCCCTGCAGCTGCACTGCCATCTCCACGACGATCTCCGTGACGACGATGATGAGGATGACGACACCCCCTTTCGAACTTAAGAACTTCCACTCTCCTGCGGGCCTCAACAGCCACCAGAGGACCTACCACGTCAAGGAGTGGCTCCTGGAAAAGAGGACTAGGCCCGCTGAAGTCAGACAAGGAGGAGGAAGAGGAGGAGGAAGGCCGCCTCTGACGAACAATGGCGACACCAAGCAGAAGGTCCTGGCGTACGGCTCCTGCGACATGGAGTTCCCGAGCACGGCCAAGCTCTACCTGCACCGCAAGAAGAAGCACAGCCAGGAGAAGGACATCCGTCGGGGCGATGGCACCCGGCCGCTGATCAACAAGCGCCTAAAGGGCGAGACGTACCCCTGCCAGGTCAGGCACGCCAATAACAACTGTTTATCTAACATGGGTCGGGTTTGATACAACGACTGTACCTACTTGATACGACGATACGACGACTAACCCACCTTTCGTTGCTCGTGATTGTTTGTAGGTTTCTCCAATTGCGTCCAGAGGCATTTTAGTCTGCCACCAGGTCTGCGGCAAGGTCTTTCTGCACCACCTGTCCCTCCTGGCCCACATCAAGCTGCACAACGCCCAGAGTCAGTGCCAGGCGGCGGGGGTGGTGTCATCAGGGGTGGAGAAGGTCCCCAGAGGGCCCGCCAAGCTGGCAGAGAAGGCGGTGAGGCCGGGGGCCCGGGAGGCCCAGAAAGGAGACAGGAGGCGAAGGGTGAGTTCCTGTGCGCGGAGGTGTTCCCGCCGTAGTGGTCTGCAGCGTCTGCAGCCCGGACATGGACGTTGTCTCCAAGGGGCCCGGGGGCCAAGCGGCAGAGGCTGCACCACTGTGGGCCCTGCCCCCTTCCTGGACGCCTTCCTGCAGCACTGCCAGGTGGACCTGCTCGCCAAGTCTGAGATCTCATGAGTAATGTCATCACTTTGATTGCCTTATTCCTTATTATTTTCTGTGCTTTAACATAACCAGACTTAGCTGCAAATTGATTGTGGTTCATTTTCATTGTATATGAGTTGCAAATAAAGATTGTTTTCAAGAAATATGTGGCCCAACATGCATCAAATCCCATAAATGTGATTCAGAAGGTGGGATAGCTCATGAGCTCACAACAACTATCAGCAGCTTACATAACATTAATGGTAGCGGTCAGTGGCTAAAGCAGTTACACTGATGATTCCGGTAACGTTAGCTATTTTGCTGCAATTGGTTCAACTTCTGTTTCTGGCAAAGGTAAGGGATAAACCCAGATAACACAAAGCTAGCGGACCTACAGCGAGTCCCCGATGGATGCTCCACCACCATTCCACCAGTAGTTTATTGTCTATATCCTAGGCCCATTGGCCCTAGGCTTATGGATTTCTATTGCTAAATTTACTGACTGAACATTTTTTTGGTAACCCTTTCATAGTCCACAATTACTAAACATTTACCTGGTAAATACATGCAAGTATAGCCTAATATATAATGGGTAATTACTGAGACACCTATACTGTAGGTATAATTTAAAAACAGGAGTATTTCAGATGTTCAATTACTGCACATAAATTCAATAACTGACATAGCACCACCAGGTAACCTCTATCTAAGCCTGTTGCCCTCTCGTGGCCGAAAACGGTAAATGCAGTCTATCTGCCTCTATTGCTGAAACTGAACAAGGAACGTCTATCTAAGCCTGTTGCTGCCCTCCCGTGGCTGAAAGTGGTAAATGCAGTCTATCTGCCTCTTGTGGTAGCAACATAGAACTGCAGGTTCTGGGACCACTGCCTCTTGTGGTAGCAACATAGAACTGCGGGTCAACAACACGACGGAGGAACCCAGGGAGGAAGCTAGGGAGGGAGGGAGTGACAAGCTATCATTGGTGCGCTGGCTTACAGCCACGCACAAAAACAAGGCTTTCAGTTGTCTTTCACAACGGCTGCACACGAATGAGAACAGTCCACAAGACAAACAACACATACGACCCCTACTGGTAGCCACAGGTATTAATGTTATTATTTAATAATAAAAGAAGAAAATAAACAGAAAATCTGACAATACATTGAGTGCATAACATATGTGTAAAAAAAAATATTTGCAAACAATTTTCACAAAATACAGCACATCACATTTGTTTTTGTTACACTTTGTTACTTTGTTTACAAAGACAAAAAATCATCCATTATAAAGATAGACAAATGGACATTATGATCAATAAAAAACAGCCTACAGTATGTCTATATATACAGACAAACCGTTTAACTTGGCCAGGCTGCAGTCGGCCACCTTGTTCTCCATCTGCTTCTCGAACATCTTCAGGTTGTATTCCAGCTCCATGGCCAGCAGCTCATCATGCAAAGAACTCCTTGACCTCATTTTAAAATCTCTAGGCCTATTTCACAAATGAAAAACGCCTAGCCTCTATGGAAATGGGATGGTGAACTTGATAGTGAGAGACCATGGTGTGTATAGTGAACTTGATAGTGAGAGACCATGGTGTGGATAGTGAACTTGATAGTGAGAGACCATGGTGTGGATAGTGAGCTTGATAGTGAGAGACCATGGTGTGGATAGTGAACTTGATAGTGAGAGACCATGGTGTGGATAGTGAACTTGATAGTGAAATGTCATAGTGTGGATAGTGAACTTGATAGTGAGAGACCATGGTGTGGATAGTGAACTTGATAGTGAGAGACCATGGTGTGGATAGTGAACTTGATAGTGAGAGACCATGGTGTGGATAGTGAACTTGATAGTGAGAGACCATGGTGTGTATAGTGAACTTGATAGTGAGAGACCATGGTGTGGTGAATTTGATAGTGAGAGACCATGGTGTGGATAGTGAGCTTGATAGTGAGAGACCATGGTGTGGATAGTGAACTTGATAGTGAAATGTCATAGTGTGGATAGTGAACTTGATAGTGAGAGACCATGGTGTGGATAGTGAACTTGATAGTGAGAGACCATGGTGTGGATAGTGAACTTGATAGTGAAATGTCATAGTGTGGATAGTGAACTTGATAGTGAGAGACCATGGTGTGGATAGTGAACTTGATAGTGAGAGACCATGGTGTGGATAGTGAACTTGATAGTGAGAGACCATGGTGTGGATAGTGAACTTGATAGTGAGAGACCACGGTGTGGATAGTGAACTTGATAGTTTGAGACCATGGTGTGTATAGTGAACTTGATAGTGAGAGACCATGGTGTGGATAGTGAACTTGATAGTGAGAGACCACGGTGTGGATAGTGTACTTGATAGTTTGAGACCATGGTGTGTATAGTGAACTTGATAGTGAGAGACAATGGTGTGGATAGTGAACTTGATAATGAGAGACAATGGTGTGGATAGTGAACTTGATAGTGAGAGACAATGGTGTGGATAGTGAACTTGATAGTGAGAGACAATGGTGTAGAGGAAAACCCAGTCTAACACCTGGAGGTAGATCATGGGGCGGCTGTAGTTCACAAGGTAGAGCGGGTTGTCCAATGATCGTAGGGTCAGTGGTTCGAATCCCACCTCCTCCTGTCCACATGTCGAAGTGTCCTTGGGCAAGACACTGAACCCCAAATTGCTCCCAATTAGCAGACTAGCACCTTGCATGGCAGCTGCCATGAATGGGTGTGTGCAGGGCTGAAAATTAACACCTGCCACCGGCCAAACGCAGGTAAAATTTCCAATTGGCGACTAGATTTCGGAAGCCTATCTGAAAAATATATATATACTTGGCCGGTAGATTTTTTCATCTATAGTCCCCTTGGCAGGTGACTCACCGTGAGTCAAAAAGTTAATTTTCACCCCTGGGTGTGTGGATGGGTGAATGAGAGGATAAAAGCGCAATATAAGTGCAGTCCATTTACCATCTACCATCATGAGGTCCTTCAGGACTGGAGAGCGCTTCTGTTCCAGCAGACTCTTCAGGGCGATGATGATGGAGATTATCATCAACACCTTCTGGACCTGAGGACAGATGGATGATTGAGGATGGTGCCCTCTAGTGGTGCTATAGCTTAATCTCAATTTCATAAATATTTCTTGTGGAAAGTGTCTCAAGAAGTTGGACTACGGAGTAAATGTAATTTAAGACGAATAATAAAACGAGATACAAGATACACGGATACAAACGGCCGAAATGAGTTTTCTCCGGAGGGTGGCTGGAGTCTCCCTGAGAGATCGGGTGAGAAGTTCAATCATCCGGGAGAGACTCGGAGTAGAGCCGCTGCTCCTTTGCGTCGAAAGTTGCCAGTTGAGGTGGTTCGGGCATCTAGTGAGGATGCCTCCTGGGCGCCTCCCTAGGGAGGTGTTCCAGGCGTGTCCGGCTGGGAGGAGGCCGCGGGGTAGACCCAGGACTAGGTGGCGGGACTACATCTCCGCACTGGCCTGTGAGCGGCTAAAGATTCCCCAGGCAGAGCTGGTTGATGCTGCTAGGGAAAGGGATGTCTGGGGCCCCCTGCTGGAGCTGCTGCCTCCGTGACCCGACCCCGGATAAGCGGATGAAGATGGATGGATGGATGGAATTAGGGTTGGGCCGATGGACGATATCATCGTCCATCGCCAATGGTTGATAGAAAAATACGATGGTTGAGAACCATCGTCACATCGGCGCTTTTTAAACACTTGAGCTGTGAAAATGGAACAGTTGGGTATTATATATGTGTAGGCCTACGTTAATGGAACAGTTGGTTATTATATATGTGTAGGCCTACATTAATGAAGACCATTTAATACGTTTCCCACAGTTATTGTGTCCTTCGTGAAGAATTTGGACAGCAAACTGAGCGAGAGGCATATGGTGCGAGTCGACGCCTATACCGGAGTTATTTCTGCTTCTTTAAACATTGTAAATAATTAGATTAACTAATTTGAGTCGTAATCTACTAATTCTAGGCCTATGTGTCATAAAATGTAACATTAGAATGTATCTATAGCTTAACAAACATCTCAATTTGATGTAGTTCAACAGCCCGTGCGCTCATGGAACATTTTACGCACGGACACGGAGTGAACGTTTGTATAAATTCTAATCTGTTAAATTATGACACATAAACAATGTAGTGGAAGGGCATAGGCAAACATTTGCAACTTCTTCCCTCAGTCATTTATGATACAAGACTAGCCATAAAAGTAAACCTCGTTTGGTTATCTTTCCATCATCTGAGTGGATCGTCATCTCCGTCAATTGTCTCTTCCAGCAAGTAGGCTGTGATCTCTACCTCTGCGATTTCAGCAGCAGTGCGCGTAGCTGGTTAGTTTTTTTCCCCTAGAAGACTGCCCAGCGAGCTTCTGCTCTTCTTAGGAGCAGCAGCGCTGGACTGATCTTCCTGCGTGTTGGGACTGACTGTTGGGCGCTCTGCACGGGTCGTTGTTGCTACCATCTCTGCAACCAGCTCGGTCTTGACGTGGTTCAGCTCGGGTGGCTGCATGTGTTCCCCTCGGTATCTTGGATCAAGCAGTGCTGATTTGTGCAAGATAGCCATTGTGGCGTCAATATCATATTTGTTCGAAAAAAAAGTAAAACATGTTTTATAGGCGTATTACGTATCCCGGGTAGGCTATTGTAGACTTGCATTTTCTCTCTAAATTAAATATAAGTTATTTCATGTAAAGTGACTGCGTCATGTAGCCAGTTAATGTGAAGCCTGATTCTACAATAGCCTACCCGGGATACGTAATAGGCCTATAAAACATGTTTTACTTTTTTTTTTTTTCGTTTTTTTTTAATTATTATTATTATTATTATTTCCATAAAATGACGATATCATCGTCCATCGCGATGTTTGGATGGCCACATCGTGATGCCATATTTCAGCACACATCGCCCAACCCTAGATGGAATAAAACGAGAAATGGTGCTCAGAGAGCACAGACCTCCGCCCATGAATGCATTTTGTGGCTCTGTGTGTGTGCATGCGAGGAGGACGTTTGGGTTCAAATAAACTTGCCTTGCCTTTGTGCCAGTCCAAACCCCATGTCTAAAAATTCATCAGAACGAAGGAAATTAAGTGTTTGATGCTCAACAACCCCCTTCTCCCTCTAATGTGTCCCTCCTGGGTGTTACCACGAAAAAAATGCATCTATGGGAAACACTGCCTTCATTATAAGGCTCAAATGTTTCACTGCTCCCATCAGAATTTTTATTATTTTTTTGTCCAAAAATGTTTCTTTTGATAGGTTGCTGATCTCTGATCTCTGGTATATATTCATGTTTTAATGAGAGAAGTGACAACTTATCCAGACACATCACAGTGTATCAGTCATGGCTAGACATGCATGTGCCATGTGCAGGTGTACAGTGGTGAGTGGAGCAGAATGGCGCATGTTTGATGGAGCCTCTCCTGCCCTCTACTGGTCAAATAAGCTCTTTGCACAAGCTCCACTACTTCCTGAAATTCTACAGGCATCCTTATTTCCTGTCCTATACTATTGGATGGAAGTGATTTATAAGGTGTGCGGCACACCTGATCACACCTGATTAATCACTTCCATCCAATGGTATAGGACAGGAAATAAATATGCCTGTAGAATTTCAGGAAGTAGTGGAGCTTGTGCAAAGAGCCTATTCTTTACTGACATCTTGTGAGGATCAAGCCAAGTTGATAGGATTTTATAAATTGTAATTGTTTTTTCTGTGTAAATTCAGCTACTAAAATCAGCTACTCTAGAATTATTTTGCCGTTAGACAGTCATATATGTCTCAGTATGTATGTAAATGGCAAATAAATTGAACCTAGGTAGATAGATAGACAGACAGACAGACAGACAGACAGAGGGAGAGAGGGTGGGTAGGTAACTAGATAGATTGATACTGTAGATAGATAGATAGATAGATAGATAGATAGATAGATAGATAGATAGATAGATAGATAGATAGATAGATAGATAGATAGATAGATAGATAGATAGATAGACAGACGGATAGATGGATAGATGGATAGATAGACTGATACTGTAGATAGATAGATAGATAGATAGATAGATAGATAGATAGATAGATAGATAGATAGATAGATAGATAGATAGATAGATATAGCACACATGCACACCTCTACAACACTCAGGCACTGTTAAAGAGCCTGATGGCCGCTGCCATAAAGGAACGTCTGAACCGCTCCGTATTGCACCTGGGTGGGATAAGCCTGTAGCTGAACTTGAACTTGACAATGGGATCCCTGGGTACATTTGAGGGTGACAGATGCCCAGCAGCACTGGAAACGCATGCAGAGAGCAGCAGCGGAGGCCGACACAAATGTGCTGATGAAATATAAATGGATACATGAATATTCCCAGTGTTGCTGATTTCAGATTGTGTCGCTCGTCAGTATAGCTTCCACCAGCACTTTGCCCACACTGGGTTCAAACTTGGGTCCTCATTTACGACACTCACGTGACCACTTCTTGTAAACACCGCTACTAAACACACCTCCGAAAAGCTAGCGGTTTGATGCCACTGGTGGGCGGTATTTAAACTGAGAAGTGAGTTAACCAATTCAACTCTGTTACACCAGTACATGTACAGAAGGCAAGGAGATACCAGGACGTGGGAGTTGGGATAGATACATTCCTCATTTCTATGAGTTGAGGGTTGAGTAGGAAAACAGCCCACATTTCTACTGCTGATGCCACGTTACCTGCATGCGTGCTGAGGTATCTACATTGAGAACAAGGACTCAAGCTGCCAGCATGTAGAAATAGTAACTAGTAGTGATTCTGGTGAGCGTGTTCAACATGTGGAGTGCTTATAGCTCTGTAACACACTTTTCCTTTAGGGGGCGCTGTAATGAGAATAGGACTTAATTCAGAATCTTTGTTACCAGATTAGTTTGTGTGTGTGTGTGTGTGTGTGTGTGTGTGTGTATGTGTGTGTGTGTGTGTGTGTGTGTATGTGTGTGTGTGTGTGTGTGTGTGTGTGTGTGTGTGTGTGTGTGTGTGCGCAGACAGAGAACACAGTACCTGATCCCTCCAGGTGTGTGAAGCTTGTGTGGGCCACTGGTCTGCTGTGTCCCTCTAGCGGACAGCGATGGACACCTGGCTTCAAACAAACACGTTACACACAGTCGAACACAAGACACACACAGTCTCTGTTACACTCACCCAGTCAAAATAGACGTGTGGGAGGAATAGTAGCTAATAGCGGTGCTAACTTGTCTAGTAGGGGCAAGGGGAGGGGATGCTGTAATACCAGGCCAGCATCTGTTTATTAGATTAGAAAGCGACTATTTAGCTCTATTTGAAACTGGCATGCACGACAAGCAGATAGTAGATTGATTTTGCATGTGTTACACTTCCCAGGCACAGGGTTGGGTGTAGCAGGTCTATTTAAGATGGACAGAAAAAGTAGACGATGCTGTCAGTATCTTTCACAACAGCTGCTCTCAGACGAATCAGTTTGATTAAGCAATGAAATGGCTCACTCCAGTATGGGTCTGTCTTAATTCTGTCTTTCTTCTCTCTATAGAAATGCTTTTTCTAATGGATATAGCTTATGCATACTTTTTCTAAAATATAAATATATATCCAAACTAGAATGCATTTTGTGGCTCTGAGTGCGCACAGGTGCATGTGTGCAGGACATGTTTGGTAATGCTGCATTTGTTAGGTCGAGAGCTTTGTGCCAATCAAAACTGCTAACAACCAACTAATAAAGCAACCAATAAACTTATGCTACCAAAAACATTTACCTCTCACCCTGGGCTGTCGCTGGGGCCTAGGTAATAATTACAAATAAACTCACTATTCCTATTCTATAGAACCCCAAACTCACATTTCCCTACAAACACTTTTCATGTTGTTTACATGCAACTAGTATACCTATTTGTATATGTTGAGTATTGTCCCCTTATTAATGTAAAGTAAGATTAAACTGTTACTGCTACATGGAAAGCAGATTACACAAATTATAACACCGTTGAACTACATGGGTGACCGCCAAAACTATGCACGCGCTGACTAATTTAATGACACAATAAACAAGGCTAATTAGGCTATAAGTAAACTGACTCATATTCCGTTCATTTTCTCGCAGTTTACATGTTTGTACATTAATACCAACCGAGGGCACCGCATATGCTGTTTTTACCTTCCTAAAATCGGTTTCTGGGGTCTCAGAAAAGTGAATTTTAATGTCCTATGCAGATAAAAACTCACATTTCGCCAAGACACTGTAAGACACGGGCTGTATTATAAAATGTTACATACAGAACAAGAGAGATTAATCTACATAGCGAGGAAGCACGGGGTCTGTGCATCATGGGAACTGTAGTCAGTTTACACCCAGCGTTCCAAAACCTGCTGTAAAACGTTTTATTATTCTGTCTTTAACTGCACACATATAATCATAATCCATCACCGATGACTCAATGTAAGTGTCTTAGAAACGATGTGAATAATTACTCAATGCAGCTCAAAATATATTTTTTTCTTAAGACCACTAGAGGGCGCGTCATCACTTTACATCTCCTCTTGCTTTTATGACGTCAGAGTAGACGTTGCTGACGCAGACACTTAAATAGTCAGTGATCGATTCCACCTCATCAGAGTAGCTAGTGACTTCTGGATTTGACACACGAATTTAGAGAAAACAAGTAAGTTCATAATAGGGATAGAATTTAGAGTTGGAATTTTCTTAAATTATTCTGTATTACTGTCTTTGACAAAAACACCTCCAATTGAAGACAGAATACAGAACATTTCGCTCAGAACTTTGTTTAACCAGGTTAGAAATTATTTCCAGGTTGAGAGCGATACTGGTTGATTACAGGACTAACAGTGATGTGTCTGGGTAATATGAGTTCCTGGGTGAACCTCCTCTTCATCAGTGATTTAATACTAACAATAATGATACTAATAATAATTTGAGATTATTTTGCTTGCTGTTTTTTAAAGTGTTATCTAAATATAGGCCAACTGTGCTGCTAGGCTACTGTAGGTATACTAAAGGCCGAACTGTTCTAGCTAATATAAAAATATTCGGGAGGGGGAGAACAGTCAAATACTGTATGAGCGAGCGGTGCGCGCACGTTCTGTCTGCTTGTTGACATGACACGACGAGGGAGAGAGAGAGAGAGAGAGAGAGAGAGAGAGAGAGAGAGAGAGAGAGAGAGAGAGAGAGGGAGAGAGAGAGAGAGAGAGAGAGAGAGAGGGAGAGAGAGGGAGAGAGAGAGAGAGACGTCTAGACACCGCGGAGAGGGAGAGAAAGCTTGGAGCGCGCTGATAGTAGGCACTAGGCAGCAACGAACGTGAGCAGCACCGAGGGCGTTTGTCCTTAGTTCACTGGTTTATTGAGACAGTTATTGGATTTTGTTTTCTTGTCGTAGTTTACCTGCTGCAATAGCCTATGTGAACTGTAGCGTTTGTTTGTGCAGTGGAGGACCGGTAGCTGTTAGCTCAGTGTAGTATATCTAGCTAACGCTCGCTATTTCAGCTACGCATGCTCAGCCTCTCACTAGCCTATACAATGTCCGGCGATTTTGAAATATAAAATAGCCTAATTATGAAAGTATATTTTAAGAACTGAAACAGAAATGATCAAATGTTTGATCCGTTATCAGCACAAGAGTAGTGTAGTGTAGGCCTAGGATAGGCTATTATTCTCAAAGTCCTTATCTCTGATATAACAATAATAAACTATTTAAACAGATTTAAAAAAAAAAAGAAGATTAATTTCACTACAATACCCCACTTACCCATGGTTTAAGCACTGTTGAAACTTGAGTAGACTATAGGCCTACAATTAGGCCTAGTCATTTTCCTCGGCTTATTAGCCTAGGCTACATTTAATTTGGCTTTGTCATATTTGCTGTGCAAATGCATGATTGGTTGAATATGTAGCTTATCAATTGAATATTTGGGTTGTTGGAATATTGTTTATTGAACATTTGTAATGTTATTTTCGTTCATAGTCCTAGCGCATGTAAGTACCCAGTAGGCTACCCCATAACTACCTGTTAGTACCCGGTACCCCGTACTTACATGTAAGTACTCGGTATGGGTAAGACACTGGTAAGAGAGTGTAAGACACAGGTATTACACTGGTAAGACACAGGCTGTATTATAAAGCGTTACCGACAGAACGAGACAGATTAATATATTGACATAGCGAGGAAGCACGGGGTGTGTGCATCATATGAACTGTAGTCAGTTTACACCCAGCGTTCCAAAACCTATTGTAAAGCCTTTTATTCTGTCTTTAAACTGCAACATATAATCAAAATCAATAAACAGTGACTCAATGTGTCTCAGAAACTATGTGAATAATAACTCAATGCAGCCCAAAACATTTTTTATTTTATTTATTACTAATAAGAACCACTAGAGGGCGTTTCGTCACTCCCCTTGCTTTTATGACGTCATAGTAGACGTTACTGAGGCAGACACTTAAATAGTCAGTGATCCGATTCCACCTCATCAGAGTAGCTAGTGACTTCTGGATTTGACACACTAATTTAGAGAAAACAAGTAAGTCCATAATAGGGATAGAATTTAGAGTTGGAATTTTCTAAAATCATTCTGTATTGCTGTCTTTGACAAAAACACCTCCAATTGAAGACAGAATACAGAACATTTCTCTCAGAACTTTGTTTAACCAGGTTAGAAATTATGTCCAGGTTGAGAGCGATACTGGTTGATTACAGGACTAACAGTGATGTGTCTGGGTAATATGAGTTCCTGGGTGAACCTCCTCTTAATTAGTGAATCAATAATAATAATAACAATAATGATAATAATAATTTTATATTGTTTTGCTTGCTGTTTTGTAAAGTGTTATCTAGCTACAGTAGGCCTACTGTGCTGTGTTGTAAAATCATGTATATCCAAATATAGGCTGTAGTATTGCTGTAATATAAAGTGGTATATTAACCTATTGAAGGAGCATGGTACTGTATTGCCCTGCTATTCATGCAGTAGCCAGTGCACTGTGGCATCTTGTAAAACTGAAGTTACTGTATGTGTAGGATTACTGTACCATGATAGGAGTAGCCTGTGCACTGTGCATCTTGTAGCCTACCTTTTAGCCATATTATCATCCTACTGCTCAAATGTAGCATGCTCAATCAAGTTAGTAGTCAAGTGGAAATGAAATAAGACCTATTAGGGGACTGGAGAGGGCATGCAGTGTATGCTGTGACAGAAATCATCAGCACTAGCCTACTATCTAGCCAACTATCTAGCCTACTATTTTCCCTGTAGCGTACCAGATAGCTACAGACACTCAAAACTGATCAGCAGACTGGTAGCTTTGACCAGCAACTTTGCTACCTTCTCATCCTGTTCCTTTCTCTCCTCTTTTCTTGCTGCTGCCTTTATGTTTGCAATACATGATGACGGTTCACTCTGCGTGCAGCTTGTTAGTCTCTTGATGCTCAGACGCTTTGCACCTAAACTACCTGTATACAGTAGCTAGGTATGGGCCCACTGTTCTGTGTTGTAAAGTGCTGTATGACTACAGTATGCTTGCTGTAATGTAAATTGGTACATAACCTATTAGGAGCAGTACTGTACTGTGATGTATTGTATTGCTCTGCTATTAATAGCAGTAGCCAGTTCACTGTGACATCTTGCAACACTGAAGCTATGTATAATCGTACTGTGCCATGCTAGGAGTAGCCAATGCACTGTGATATCTTATGATCACTGTACTACAGTGTATTGACTGCATGAATGTGACCCCGGTGTGACTGACTGGTTGTCCCTGTGCCCCCCTGACCCCCATAGCCTTTAGGAATGACAAAGCCCTGCGAGACTGTCTGGGTGGAGGAGCAGCTGCAGAACGTGGCCAGAGACATGGGCCGCCGGATGGCCAAGATGAAGAGGGAGTTGAGGGAGGAAGACGAGCGGAGGAGGAGGCAGGAGAAGGAGATGAGGAGGAGCGAGACAGCCAGGATGGTAGAGGAATACCTGAAGGACAGAGAGACGCAGAGCCAGGAGAGGGAGAGGGACCTCGTCGGCTCACAGATGCCCAGATTGAGGAGGCAGGCGTGGGTGGAAGATGAGGGGAGGGGGAGGCAGGAGGAGGAGAAGAGGAGACCCGGGAAGTCGGAGGAGATGGAGCGCATTCAGGTCCTCCTGACGAGATCGATGGATGACCGGATGACCGCGTTGAGGGTCGAGTTGAGGGAGGAAGATGAGGGGAGGAGGAGTAAGGAAGAGGAGAGGAGTAGGAACGAGATAGCCAAGATGGTTAATAAATGCCTGGAGGAGAGAGGGGAAAGGAGCCAGGAGAGAGAGAAGTACCTCCTGATCAGGGAGTTGGACCAGCGGATGTCCAGGTTGAATGTGGAGTTGAGGGAGGAAGAAAAGGGGAGGAGGATTGAGACGGCCAGGATGATGAAGGAGAGAGAGGTAAAGAGCCAGAAAATGGAGCAGATGCAACTGGAGAACATGATGGCCGTCATGATCAGGGAGTTGGACCAGAGGATGAAAAGGTTGAGGACGGAGTTGAGGGAGGAAGATGAGGGGTGGAGGGGGAAGACAGCCAAGATGTCTGAAATTGCTGTTCAGTGTCCCTCTAGGGAGCTGGCGACCAGTGACCAGCGGCCATCTCAGACATCTGGGGGCATCTTTGCTCGCCTGAAAAAGATGTGGAGTGAATTTAAGATGAGACAGCAGGAAAAGAAAGAGAAGAGGAAGGCCAGGCAAGAGGAGGAGAAACAGAAAAAGAAAGAGGAGAAAGATAGAAAGCAGAAAGAAAAGGAACTGAAAGAGATGAAGCCTCTAGAGAAGCACCGGAAGAAAAACGAGAACTTCCTGACCTTCTTGAGGTACATGGAAATGGTGGACAGCAAAGAGAAAGAGGAGAAGGATAGAAGGGAAATGGAAAAGCAGAAAGAGAAGATGGCTGTAAAGTACCGGGAGGAAACCGAGGACATGAAAAAGTGGAAAGAAGAGGAGGAGATGAAGAAGGCCAGGGGAGAGGAGGAGAAAGAGAAACAGAAAGAGGAGAAAGAGAAAGATGACGAAAAGGGAGAAACAGGAAAAGAAGGGAGAAACAGTAAAATAAGACGCAGGATCTGCTGGTAGAGGAAAAAGAACAACCATTGCAAAGGTGAGAGTATAGCCACATAGTATACCTTTAGCATCACCTGTGTTTTCTTCACAGTATTTGAAAACACACAAGCAAAATCAGTGACTGACAATATACTGTGGATATGTGAATGTATTTGTAATGACAGTCACTGACCCAGACGTCTGTGTCTTTGTCCTCTTGCAGATTTTTCGATATTTTCAAAAATATCAGAGACCAACACCCTCAGACAGACAGACAGACAGACAGACATCACAACAATTGTGCAATGTTCTATAATACTTACCATAAGGTTTATTTTCAGATGTGGGGGTAAGTGAGAGTCAACCTCAAATTTTCAAACATGCTTAATTTTGGAACCATTGTAGAAAAACATTTAAGGTGTAATTTCCAACAAAATTGGAGATGCACACTCATTTAGTGATACTTTTAAGAATGCCAGAACCAAGGATCAAGGTCACGGTCAAATTACGTAGCATGTACTCTTTATGTTCTGCTTGAGTGCCACCTGGGTTGGAAGAATGTTCTCTAGTTCCAGACTTGTGCGGAGAGCTCTTTCCTGGCATCTTTTATGTCCTTGCTGCTCACTTGTTGGGGTGATATATCAGCACCACACATCTCTGCAGCAGTAACACTGATTCTTCACTGACCTCACTTGGCATAGCGGTTCATTGAAAGCATCATTGACCAATGGGGAGTCTTTCGTCGTTTCCCAGGCATTCTTCTACTGTCCTCCACCAACCAATACTGAATGCGACAGTGTTGGGTTCATTGTGGCAAGAACCATTGGTATACAGTTAGGTCCATAAATATTTGGACATTGACACAATTTTCATCATATTGGCTCTGTACACTACCACAATGGATTTTAAATGAAACATTAAATATGTGCTTTAAATGCAGAATTTCAACTTTAATTCTGGTATTTACATCCAAATCAGGTGTAGGAATTACAACAAATTTTATATGTACCCAACCTCCCTTTTAAAGGACAAAAGTAGTTGGACAAACTAACAAAATCATGAATCAAATTGCCATGTTTAATATTTGGTTGCAAATCATTTACTGTAGTCAAATCCAGCCTGAAGTCTGGAACCACAGACATCACCAGACGCAGGGTTTCATCCCTGGTGATGCTCTGCCAGGCCTCTACTGCAACTGTCTTCACTTCCTGCTTGTTCTTTGGGCCGTTTCCCTTCAATTTTGTCCTCAGGAAGTGAAATGCATGCTCAGTTGGATTCAGGTCAGGTGTTTGACTTGGCCATTGCAGAACATTGCACTTCTTTGCCTTGAAAAACTCTTGTCTTGCTTTCGCTGAATGCTTTGGGTCATTGTCAGGGGCATAGATTCACTTTTATTCCCATGGGGTTTTTTCACCTCAAAGGGGCCCCTAGCCTGTCTGTCAATCAAAAATATGTTTCTAATAATATATTCATTAAAATAGCCTATTGAATTTATCATAATTTGTACCAGCTGAATCATATAGCTGTGATATACTGGAGCTATATAAACTTATTTCTACATAAGAACGAGGACCGGGGATAACAAAAGACGTGTTCTTTATTATAAGAGACCAGACTAAACATGACACAGCACTTCCAGGCATCAACTGCAGTTACGTAGTCACCAGTAGGCCTAGTATGTGCTAGAACTCCCCAACAAATAGTATAGCCATACTAATGTACTGTAAGACAAATCACTAGGCTCAATAGGCTATACGGTATTTTCACTCAATTCGCTCAGAGGCAACATGTCATGGTAAAGGCTAAGCCTAATAGTCCAATGTAGGCTACTCAAATTTGTTTAACACATGAAAATGACAAAAAATATTTAAAAGTAGGCTATTCTTGGAATGTGTAGACTATCTGAACTGTGTTCTTCTTTTCTTCATCCTCGCAAATGTCTCAATTAGGCCTACATTGCTTAAGTCCACCCTCTGTCATTTCTCTCAATAAAACGCAGTGGATATACACCGAGTCTGACTAATGCCCCACAATATATTAAAACATAGTAGTCCTAGTATTTTTGTTACCAAAAAAAACCAAAACATGATATTTTAATTCCCTACTAACTAATGACCCTGATAGCTCGCCTCAGACAGTGGACTGGACACGATGAATAGCAGCCGACTGGCGTTACCTCAGACAAGCAGCAGACACGTGCCAACAGTTTCGTTATATGTGTATGACTATGACCAAGAGACAGCTTAACTATCAAAAAAGTGAAAATATAGAGAGGGAAGATAAAAGAAAATACTGCAGTGCCATTCCTTACACGCTGATGAGCTGGCAAGTTAGCCTACTAGCTAATGCCCCACAATATTAAAACAGTAGTCCTAGTTCTGTTACCAAAAAAATCAATCAATTCCCTACTAACTAATGAGCCTGATATCTCGCCTCAGACAGTGGACTGGACACGAGAAATAACAGCTGACTGGTGTTACCTCAGACAAACTCGTACTGCGACTGACTGAGGCGGAGAGAATCGTGTGAGGGATTTAGTGCGAAACTGTTCTCTGAAAAAGTCTGGAAAACCTAAACCCAAATTTAAATTTGTGGTGGTATAAATGGTTGCCACAATGAACCCAACACAGTGTATTACTGTCCCATTCCTTCATGGTTTCAGGGCCGACTGCTGGCATAAACACTAGTTCATGTTGTAGCTGGTAACCTACAGATTATATATTGATGAACTCATCCCTATAGAGTGCCTAAGTGGAAACAGGAAGATTGGCCAGCCGGTGATTATCTAAAAAGAATGCAGCCACAACCAAACACCTAATTAGCAGTCATATCTCAGAATCAAAATATCCCACACAAGGTTTTGGTTAATGTCAGCTAGCTAATATTAGCTAACTTGCGAGTTAACAGAGATCAGTAAAATTTATGTTTTAAATTGACAAACACATGTTGTGGTCATGGCACAATTAAAACGGGATCAAAAAATTATTTGTCATCCACCGTTCACTACCATCCATATTTTTTCCAATTTAAAGGACAATGCTCGTTTTTGACAACCTGGACCTTATTTACGACATATTATAAGACGTTTGACTCACCGAGATCACTTTGGCGTAGTTCGGAGGCATGTAGAAGAAATGTAAAATCCAGCGCGAGCCAGTATATCCATGTAATGGCGTTGGTCGGAGCACTTAGAATGCAGTTTCTAAAAATCTATTTTCTGCCGCGAAACGGTTGCTTTCATCAATCTGTCTTGATGAACTCGCTAGTTGTGCTTACATAGAGCATAGGCCTGTTGTGGTTTTCACACCAAGCGAGGTCCATGAACAATCAGTTACTGCTGGAGAGATTTGTGGTGCTGATGTACAAACCAACAAGTGAATAGTACGGCATGAATGATGTCTTGAAACAGCTATCCACACAGAAGTCTGGAACTAGAGAACATTACTCCAGCCCAGGTAGTACTCGAGCAGAACATTAAAACACTTGCTACGTTAATTTGACCTTGACCTTGATCCTTGGGTTCTGGCAGGCTCAAAAGAATGTATACTGTACATCCCCAATTTAGTTGGATATGACACCTTATATGTTTTTCTACACTGGTTCCAAAATTGAGCGTGTTTGAAAATTAGACCCAAGGCACTAGCGGCCATCTTGGATTTTACCTCTCACGGTCCTCAGGGGTCAGGTGGCTTTCCTCCACATCTGATAAAATTATGGTATAGGCCATTCTAACTAGAAATGTCATGCAATTTCTTATAACATGCACAATTGTTTCACCGGTACCCAATTTCAAGTCAAAAAAATACATTTTTCAAAAACACTGCCTGCACAATGGTCTCAGCATCAGCAGAGATCCCGACCACAGCCTATTCTCCAATCTGCTGAACTATCCACACCAATCCAATATGACCTGTTCTCCAACCTGCTGAACTCTACACATCACCCCAACCACTGCCTGTTCTCCAACCTGCTGAAATCTCCACACCACCCCAACTACGACCTGTTCTCCAACTTGCTGAGCTCTCCACACCACCCCAATGATGGCCTGTTCTCCAACCTGCTGAAATCTTCATACCACCCCAATAATTGCCTGTGCTCCAACCTGCTGAACTCTCCACACCACCCTGAACACAGCAAGTTCTCCAACCTGTTGAACTCTTCACACCATCGTGACCATGGCCTGTTCTCCAACCTGCTGAATTCACCACACCAACCTGACCACAGCCTGTCCTCCAACCTGATGAACTCTCCACAGCATCCCAACCACGGCCTGTTTTCCAACCTGCTTAATTCTCCACACCACCCCAATGACAGCCTGTTCTCCAACATGCTGAACTCTCCACGGCACCACAGTGACGGCCTGTTCTCCAACCTGCTGAACTCTCCACACCACCCTGAACACCGCAAGTTCGCCAATCTGCTTATCTCTCCAAATCATCCTGACTACGGCCTGTTCTCCAACCTACTGAACTCTCCACAGCACCTCAACCATGGCCTGTTCTCAACCTGGGGAACTCTCCACACGACCCCGACCACAGCAAGTTCTTCATCCTGCTAAACTCTCCACACCACCCCAATGACAGCCTGTTCTCCAACCTGGTGAACTCTCCACACCACCCCAATGACAGCCTGTTCTCCAAGATGCTGAACTCTCTACAACACCCCAATGACGGCCAGCTCTTCAACCTGGTGATCTCTCTATACCACCCCAACCATGGCCTGCTCTCCAGCCTACTGCTCTCTCCACACAGCCTGTTCTGTCACCTGCTGATCTCTCCCCACTGCCCCAATGACGGCCAGCTCTTCAACCTGCTGAACTCTCCACACCAACCCAATACGACCTGTTCTCAAACCTGCTGAACTCTCCACATCACCCCAACCACTGCCTGTTCTCCAACCTGTTGAACTCTCCACACCACCTCAACTACGGCCTGTGCTCCAACCTGCTGAACTCTCCACACCACCCTGAATAGGGCAAGTTCTCCAACCTGCTGAACTCTCCACACCACCCCAATGATGACCTTTTCTCCAACCTGCTGAACTCTACACATCACCCCAACCAAGGCCTGTTCTCCAACCTGCTGAACTCTCCACAATACCCAAACTACAGCCTGTTCTCCAACTTGCTGAGCTCCCCACACCATCCCAATGATGGCCTGTTCTCCAAACTGCTAAACAATCTACACCACCACGACCACGGCCTGTTCTCCAACCTCTCATCTCTCCACAATGCCGCAATGGCGGCCTGTTCTCCAACCAGCTGAACTCTCCACAGCATCCCAACCATGGCCTGTTCTCCATCATGCTGAACTCTCCACACCTCCCCAATGACAGCCTGTTCTCCAACAAGCTGAACTTTCCACAGCACCACAATGACGGCCTGTTCTCCAACGAGCTGAACTCTCCACACCACCCTAAACACGGCAAGTTCTCCAACCTGCTGAACTCTCCACACCACTGTGACCACGGCCTGTTCTCCTACCTGCTGAACTCCACATCTGGTAAATGATGGTATAGGATATACTAACTAGAAATTTCATGCTTTACTTATAAAATACACATTTGTTGCACCGGTACCCAATTTGAAGCTAAAAAATAAATTTTTCATTCAGGTTGCAGAGATCTCACCCACCCTGACCACAGACTGTTCTCCAACCTGCTGAACTCTCTACACCAACCCAATGAGGGCCTGTTCTCCAACATGCTGAACTCTCCACACCACCTTGACCACGGCCTGTTCTCCAACCTGCTGAACTCCACATCTGGTAAATGATGGTATAGGATATACTAACTAGAAATGTCATGCTTTTCTTATAAAATACACATTTGTTGCACCGGTACCCAATTTCAAGCTAAAAAATAACATTTTCATTCAGGTTGCAGAGATCTCACCCACCCTGACCACAGCCTGTTCTCCAACCTGCTGAACTCTCTACACCAACCCAATGAGGGCCTGTTCTCCAACATGCTGAACTCTCCACACCACCTTGACCACGGCCTGTTCTCCAACCTGCTGAACTCCACATCTGGTAAATGATGGTATAGGATATACTAACTAGAAATGTCATGCTTTTCTTATAAAATACACATTTGTTGCACCGGTACCCAATTTCAAGCTAAAAAATAAAATTTTCATTCAGGTTGCAGAGATCTCACCCACCCTGACCACAGCCTGTTCTCCAACATGCTGAAGTCTCCACACCACTGTGACCACGGCCTGTTCTCCAACCTGCTGAACTCCACCTACACCATCCATTGTCATCCGCTTATCCGGGGTCAGGTCGCGGAGGCAGCAGCTCCAGCAGGGGGCCCCAGACATCCCTTTCCCTAGCAGCATCAACCAGCTCTGTCTGGGAAATCTTTAGCCGCTCACAGGCCAGTACGGAGATGTAGTCCCGCCACCTGGTCCTGGGTCTACCCCGCGGCCTCCTCCCAGCCCAGGAGGCATCCTCACTAGATGCCCGAACCACCTCAACTGGCTCCTTTCGATGCAAAGGAGCAGCGGCTCTACACCGAGTCTCTCCTGGATGACTGAACTTCTCACCCGATCTCTCAGGGAGACCCCAGCCACCCTCTGGAGAAAACTCATTGGATGGCCAATCACAACTCTAATGTGAGTCGGGTTTGATACAACAACTGTACCTACTTGATACAATGATATGACGACTAACCCACTTTTCGATGCTCGTGATTGTTTGTAGGTCTATCCAATTGCATCCAGGGCATTTTGGTCTGCCACCATTGATAACGCCCCTTGAAATTCAAAAATAAACTTAGCAGCTCTGGACACTTCGCCCCCCCACCAGTGTGCGGCCGGTTGCAATGCCTTCTCCCTGCTCTCCTCCCTGCAGCTGCACTGCCATCTCCACGACGATCTCCGTGACGACGATGATGAGGATGACGACGCCCCCCTTGCGAACTGTGCTGATCCGTGTCTCGGCAGCGTGGGAGCGACGGAAGCGGTGGCCAACTTCCAACCCCGAGGGCCCCCGCGACAAGTCGCCGATGTCGCCTGTGCCCCCTGCCGACGGACATTCAGCCAGAAGCAGGTGCTGCTCCGCCACCAGCAGTCCAGCTGCAGTGATCTGTAAAACCCTGACAATGACAATAGCCCTCTTGCTCTCGACTCGCCCACTCCCGGCTTTGAGGCCGTGTGGTCCCCCGCCTCGGATGCCTCCAACAGCCCCGACGCCACCACAGACGGCCCGACCCCCGCCTGCTGCACCGTACCCATGCTCGTACTACGGTAAGAACTTCCACTCTCCTGCGGGCCTCAACAGCCACCAGAGGACCTACCACGTCAAGGAGTGGCTCCTGGAAAAGAGGACTAGGCCCGCTGAAGTCAGACAAGGAGGAGGAAGAGGAGGAGGAAGGCCGCCTCTGACGAACAATGGCGACACCAAGCAGAAGGTTCTGGCGTACGGCTCCTGCGACATGGAGTTCCCGAGCACGGCCAAGCTCTACCTGCACCGCAAGAAGAAGCACAGCCAGGAGAAGGACATCCGTCGGGGCGATGGCACCCGGCCGCTGATCAACAAGCGCCTAAAGGGCGAGACGTACCCCTGCCAGGTCAGGCACGCCAATCACAACTGTTTATCTAACATGGGTCGGGTTTGATACAACGACTGTACCTACTTGATACGACGATACGACGACTAACCCACCTTTCGTTGCTCGTGATTGTTTGTAGGTTTCTCCAATTGGGTCCAGAGGCATTTTGGTCTGCCACCAGGTCTGCGGCAAGGTCTTTCTGCACCACCTGTCCCTCCTGGCCCACACCAAGCTGCACAACGCCCAGAGTCAGTGCCAGGCGGCGGGGGTGGTGTCATCAGGGGTGGAGAAGGTCCCCAGTGGGCCCGCCAAGCTGGCAGAGAAGGCGGTGAGGCCGGGGGCCTGGGAGGCCCAGAAAGGAGACAGGAGGAGAAGGGTGAGTTCCTGTGCGCGGAGGTGTTCCCGCCGTAGTGGTCTGCAGCGTCTGCAGCCCGGACATGGACATTGTCTCCAAGGGGCCCGGGGGCCAAGCGGCAGAGGCTGCACCACTGTGGGCCCTGCCCCCTTCCTGGACGCCTTCCTGCAGCACTGCCAGGGGCACCTGCTCGCCAAGTCTGAGAGCTCATGAGTAATGTCATCACTTTGATTGCCTTATTCCTTATTATTTTCTTTGCTTTAACATAACCACACTTAGCTGCAAATTGATTGTGGTTCATTTTCATTGTAATATGAGTTGCAAATAAAGATTGTTTTCAAGAAATATGTGGCCCAACATGCATCAAATCCCATAAATAGGATTCAGAAGGTGGGATAGCTCATGAGCTCACAACAACTATCAGCAGCTTACATAACATTAATGGTAGCGGTCAGTGGCTAAAGCAGTTACACTGATGATTCCTGTAACTTTAGCTATTTTGCTGCAATTGGTTCAACTTCTGTTTCTGGACAAAGGTAAGGGATAAACCCAGATAACACAAAGCTAGCGGACCTACAGCGAGTCCCCGATGGATGCTCCACCACCATTCCACCAGTAGTTTATTGTCTATATCCTAGGCCCATTGGCCCTAGGCTTATGGATTTCTATTGCTAAATTTACTGACTGAACATTTTTTTGGTAACCCTTTCATAGTCCACAATTACTAAACATTTACCTGGTAAATACATGCAAGTATAGCCTAATATATAATGGGTAATTACTGAGACACCTATACTGTAGGTATAATTTAAAAACAGGAGTATTTCAGATGTTCAATTACTGCACATAAATTCAATAATTGAAATAGCACCACCAGGTAACCTCTATCTAAGCCTGTTGCCCTCTCGTGGCCGAAAACGGTAAATGCAGTCTATCTGCCTCTATTGCTGAAACTGAACAAGGAACGTCTATCTAAGCCTGTTGCTGCCCTCCCGTGGCTGAAAGTGGTAAATGCAGTCTATCTGCCTCTTGTGGTAGCAACATAGAACTGCAGGTTCTGGGACCACTGCCTCTTGTGGTAGCAACATAGAACTGCGGGTCAACAACACGACGGAGGAACCCAGGGAGGAAGCTAGGGAGGGAGGGAGTGACAACTGGACATTTGCTATCATTGGTGCGCTGGCTTACAGCCACGCACAAAAACAAGGCTTTCAGTTGTCTTTCACAACGGCTGCACACGAATGAGAACAGTCCACAAGACAAACAACACATACGACCCCTACTGGTAGCCACAGGTATTAATGTTATTATTTAATAATAAAAGAAGAAAATAAACAGAAAATCTGACAATACATTGAGTGCATAACATATGTGTAAAAAAAAATATTTGCAAACAATTTTCACAATATACAGCACATCACATTTGTTTTTGTTACACTTTGTTACTTTGTTTACAAAGACAAAAAATCATCCATTATAAAGATAGACAAATGGACATTATGATCAATAAAAAACAGCCTACAGTATGTCTATATATACAGACAAACCGTTTAACTTGGCCAGGCTGCAGTCGGCCACCTTGTTCTCCATCTGCTTCTCGAACATCTTCAGGTTGTATTCCAGCTCCATGGCCAGCAGCTCATCATGCAAAGAACTCCTTGACCCCATTTTAAAATCTCTAGGCCTATTTCACAAATGAAAAACACCTAGCCTCTATGGAAATGGGATGGTGAACTTGATAGTGAGAGACCATGGTGTGTATAGTGAACTTGATAGTGAGAGACAATGGTGTGGATAGTGAACTTGATAGTGAGAGACCATGGTGTGTATAGTGAACTTGATAGTGAGAGACCATGGTGTGGATAGTGAACTTGATAGTGAGAGACCATGGTGTGGATAGTGAGCTTGATAGTGAGAGACCATGGTGTGGATAGTGAACTTGATAGTGAGAGACCATGGTGTGGATAGTGAACTTGATAGTGAGAGACCATGGTGTGGATAGTGAGCTTGATAGTGAGAGACCATGGTGTGGATAGTGAACTTGATAGTGAGAGACCATGGTGTGGATAGTGAACTTGATAGTGAGAGACCATGGTGTGGATAGTGAACTTGATAGTGAGAGACCATGGTGTGGATAGTGAACTTGATAGTGAGAGACCATGGTGTGGATAGTGAACTTGATAGTTTGAGACCATGGTGTGTATAGTGAACTTGATAGTGAGAGACCATGGTGTGGATAGTGAACTTGATAGTGAGAGACAATGGTGTGGATAGTGAACTTGATAGTGAGAGACCATGGTGTAGAGGAAAACCCAGTCTAACACCTGGAGGTAGATAATGGGGCGGCTGTAGTTCACAAGGTAGAGCGGGTTGTCCAATGATCGTAGGGTCAGTGGTTCGAATCCCACCTCCTCCTGTCCACATGTCGAAGAGTCCTTGGGCAAGACACTGAACCACAAATTGCTCCCAATTAGCAGACTAGCAGCTTGCATGGCAGCTGCCATGAATGGGTGTGTGCAGGGCTGAAAATTAACACCTGCCACCGGCCAAACGCACGTAAAATTTCCAATTGGCGACTAGATTTCGGAAGCCTATCTGAAAAATATATATATACTTGGCCGGTAGATTTTTTCATCTATAGTCCCCTTGGCAGGTGACTCACCGTGAGCCAAAAAGTTAATTTTCACCCCTGGGTGTGTGGATGGGTGAATGAGAGGATAAAAGCGCAATATAAGTGCAGTCCATTTACCATCTACCATCATGAGGTCCTTCAGGACTGGCGAGCGCTTCTGTTCCAGCAGACTCTTCAGGGCGATGATGATGGAGATTATCATCAACACCTTCTGGACCTGAGGACAGATGGATGATTGAGGATGGTGCCCTCTAGTTGTGCTATAGCTTCATCTCATAATTTCATCAATATTTCTTGTGGAAAGTGTCTCGAGAAGTTGGACTACGGAGTAAATGTAATTTAAGACGAATAATAAAACGAGATACAAGATACACGGATACAAACGGCCGAAATGAGTTTTCTCCGGAGGGTGGCTGGAGTCTCCCTGAGAGATCGGGTGAGAAGTTCAATCATCCGGGAGACTCGGAGTAGAGCCGCTGCTCCTTTGCGTCGAAAGTTGCCAGTTGAGGTGGTTCAGGCATCTAGTGAGGATGCCTCCTGGGCGCCTCCCTAGGGAGGTGTTCCAGGCGTGTCCGGCTGGGAGGAGGCCGCGGGGTAGACCCAGGACTAGGTGGCGGGACTACATCTCCGCACTGGCCTGTGAGCGGCTAAAGATTCCCCAGGCAGAGCTGGTTGATGCTGCTAGGGAAAGGGATGTCTGGGGCCCCCTGCTGGAGCTGCTGCCTCCGCGACCCGACCCCGGATAAGCGGATGAAGATGGATGGATGGATGGAATAAAACGAGAAATGGTGCTCAGAGAGCACAGACCTCCGCCCATGAATGCATTTTGTGGCTCTGTGTGTGTGCATGCGAGGAGGACGTTTGGGTTCAAATAAACTTGCCTTGCCTTTGTGCCAGTCCAAACCCCATGTCTAAAAATTCATCAGAACGAAGGAAATTAAGTGTGTGATGCTCAACAACCCCCTTCTCCCTCTAATGTGTCCCTCCTGGGTGCCACCACGAAAAAAATGCATCGATGGGAAACACTGCCTTCATTATAAGGCTCAAATGTTTCACCGCTCCCATCAGAATTTTTATTATTTTTTTGTCCAAAAATGTTTCTTTTGATAGGTTGCTGATCTCTGGTATATATTCATGTTTTAATGAGAGAAGTGACAACTTATCCAGACACATCACAGTGTATCAGTCATGGCTAGACATGCATGTGCCATGTGCAGGTGTACAGTGGTGAGTGGAGCAGAATGGCGCATGTTTGATGGAGCCTCTCCTGCCCTCTACTGGTCAAATAAGCTCTTTGCACAAGCTCCACTACTTCCTGAAATTCTACAGGCATCCTTATTTCCTGTCCTATACTATTGGATGGAAGTGATTTATCAGGTGTGCGGCACACCTGATCACACCTGATTAATCACTTCCATCCAATGGTATAGGACAGGAAATAAATATGCCTGTAGAATTTCAGGAAGTAGTGGAGCTTGTGCAAAGAGCCTATTCTTTACTGACATCTTGTGAGGATCAAGCCAAGTTGATAGGATTTTATAAATTGTAATTGTTTTTTCTGTGTAAATTCAGCTACTAAAATCAGCTACTCTAGAATTATTTTGCCGTTAGACAGTCATATATGTCTCAGTATGTATGTAAATGGCAAATAAATTGAACCTAGGTAGCGAGACAGACAGACAGACAGACAGACAGACAGAGGGAGAGAGGGTGGGTAGGTAGCTAGATAGATTGATACTGTAGATAGATAGATAGATAGATTAGACAGACAGACAGACAGACAGACAGACAGACAGACAGACAGACAGACAGACAGACAGACAGACAGATGGATAGATAGACTGATACTGTAGATAGATAGATAGATAGATAGATAGATAGATAGATAGATAGATAGATAGATAGATAGATAGATAGATAGATAGATATAGCACACATGCACACCTCTACAACACTCAGGCACTGTTAAAGAGCCTGATGGCCGCTGCCATAAAGGAACGTCTGAACCGCTCCGTATTGCACCTGGGTGGGATAAGCCTGTAGCTGAACTTGATTTGAACTTGAACTTGACAATGGGATCCCTGGGTACATTTGAGGGTGACAGATGCCCAGCAGCACTGGAAACCATGCAGAGAGCAGCAGCGGAGGCCGACACAAATGTGCTGATGAAATATAAATGGATACATGAATATTCCCAGTGTTGCTGATTTCAGATTGTGTCGCTCGTCAGTATAGCTTCCACCAGCACTTTGCCCACACTGGGTTCAAACTTGGGTCCTCATTTACGACACTCACGTGACCACTTCTTGTAAACACCGCTACTAAACACACCACCGAAAAGCTAGCGGTTTGATGCCACTGGTGGGCGGTATTTAAACTGAGAAGTGAGTTAACCAATTCAACTCTGTTACACCAGTACATGTACAGAAGGCAAGGAGATACCAGGACCTGGGAGTTGGGATAGATACATTCCTCATTTCTATGAGTTGAGGGTTGAGTAGGAAAACAGCCCACATTTCTACTGCTGATGCCACGTTACCTGCATGTGTAGCCAGGCTCAATCTGCGTTGTGTTTACGGAGCACACTGGAGGACGACGTGCATTCAAATATCTATTTTATTGTTGACTGTTCCTGCATGGACATCTGCATGGACATGTAGACAGGGCACGAGAACACATTAGCCTCTGGCAATAGTTCGTTGCTCGTTGGCTAACCCTTGTTGCACCCATACTCCGCAAAAGGGCTAGTTATGCACAACACGAGGCCGCGCGAGCTACCACAGCCATACAAATATACACAACTATTCACATACACACACATTTCTGCATCGCCAAAGTAAAAATACTAAAATGAAATAATACATCAGGAAGCAATCCAAAAACATGGCATACCTGCATGGACATGTAGACAGGGCACGAGAACACATTAGCCTCTGGCAATAGTTCGTTGCTCGTTGGCTAACCCTGCAGTCATGAAAACGGGGAAACATTGTTTTTATATTCTTATGTGAAATAAAAGTGACCTCAAGTCTAACATCACTCATTCAATATGAAATACTTCAAATCTCCCAGGGGGGGGGGTTACATACATTATAACAGCAGACTAAGTACTGTCACAAGATTAGCTTAGACAGACCGACAGCACTGACCTTGTTGCACCCATATACTCAGCAAAAGAGAAGGAAATATAGATGCGCAGACAGTTAACCCCACAAGGTCACGCCCCCAGATACCCCAAAACCAATCCCCAGCCCTGTGTATAATAAATCAACCAATTAAAATAAAAGGCGAGCAGAAACCCAAGGAAAATAATAATAATTAAAGTTATACAATAAGAAGATCTAGTGGAACAATATTAATCCTGTTACACAAGTGTCAGGACTGGAGTGCCGGCCATACCCACAGGAGCCAACAGAGGGCGCCGAGGCCTCCGGTCTCGGACAATTGACTGATCATTACCTGTGATTTACCACACCTGTGTCAGTTTGGGTGTGTGGCCTATTTAAACCCCAGTGATCTGATATTCTGTGCTGGATCTTGAATTATGCTGCCGGGAGTTGTACTGGTGAAGTTTTGGTTTCTCTTTGCTCTTTGAGCTGGATTGTTATTTTGACTTCTGATTTTTGTTATTAAAGCCCTCTGATTTTTGCTCCACACCGTTGTCCGCAATTGCACTTTTTCAAGCCCGTTGTGACAGCAAGATCCAGCCAGACGATGAGTGCAGCGGAGGACGTAATCCGTGCGGTTTCCGAACAGGGAAAAAGACTGGCTCAACAGAAGACGGTAATGGATGGAATGGGAGAGGCAATCAACCAAGTGACCAGCGCCGTCAATGAGATCCGGACTTTTCTCCAGGCCTCTCCACCAACCCCAGCCCCAGCAACTGGAACCCCAGCCCCAGCTCCACCGGCGGCCAACCCCGTTTCCATTGCATGTCTCCATAAACCCCAGAGGTATGATGGATCCCCAGATTCATGTTGAGGGTTTTTGACTCAATGTTCTCTCTTTTTTGAAATGCAACCAGGACAATTTCCCACCGAGAAGTCGAAGGTGGCTTTTATGATCTCACTACTGACTGGGCGAGCGCTCTCATGGGCAACCGCTCAATGGGAGGCCGAATCACCAGACTGTGCCCGAGCAGACACATTCTCTGCGTCTTTACTCCGGGTGTTCAACCATCCGGTGAGCGGCCGGGAGGCTTCTCGTCGCCTGAATTCCCTCAAACAGGGGTCACGGTCAGTGTCTGAGTTTTCTATCGAGTTTCGCACGTTGGCTGCCGAGAGCAAGTGGAATGACGAGGCTCTAATGTCAGCGTTTTACTCTGGGCTGTCTGAGGCGGTGAAGGATGAGCTCGCCAGTCGTGAGTGGGGACCTACACTGGACGGTCTGATCACCATCGCCATCTGCCTAGACCAGCGCATCCAGGAGAGGAGAGGGGAGCGCCGACAGCACCATCCTGGCCGCCCGGCTACAGTGTCCACTTCGCCATCTCCTTCCTCAGCACAGGCCCAGGAGGAGCCCATGGAGGTGGACCGCTATCGCCTAAACCCCACAGAGAAGGAACGGCGGCGCCGGGAGAAGCTCTGCCTGTACTGCGGGGCCGCAGGCCATTTCCGGGATCGATGCACTAAGCTACAGGGAAACACCCTGGCTCACGAGGGGCAGGGGACCACCTTGTGAGCGCCGCAGCACAGTTCCCCTCAACCACAAGACGCCTTCAGTTGGATGTACTGCTAACGTGGACTTCTGTACAACCCGGTAAAGCGCGGGTCTCTGCCTTGGTTGACTCCGGTGCCGAGGGTAACCTGATGGACATTAGCCTGGCCAAACGCCTTCTCCTGCCTATCCAGGTAAGCCCTAACCCCATGAACATTCAAGCTCTTGATGGTAGACCCCTAGGGTCGGGTAGAGTGGACTACATCACAGGCCCCCTGTATATGTGCATTGGTGACCATAACGAGCAGGTCCAGTTCTCTTTGATTGAGTCCCAGCAGGAAAGCGTAATCCTAGGCTATCCCTGGTTACGGAGGCACAACCCACAGATCGATTGGGACACTGGGAGAATCAGGATGTGGAGTCCCGAATGTAACCGGTCAGGACATTTATCTCCCACTCAGGTCAGCTCTGTGTATAGTAGCCCTCCACACAAGGTTAAGTTTCCTCTCAATGCTGATCCAGATTGTGACCTCAGTCAGGTTCCCTCTGTGTATCATGACTTGGCTGAGGTCTTCAGTAAGTCACAAGCTGCCGCGTTACCACCACATAGACCTTATGACTGTGCTATTGAGTTGTTATCAGGAGCCACGCCGCCCAGAGGCCGGCTATACCCATTGTCAGTTCCTGAGACCAAGGCCATGGAGGACTACATCAACGTGTCAGTAAAGAATGGTTTGATTACACCTTCCACCTCTCCTATGTCTGCAGGATTCTTTTTTGTACCTAAGAAGGACGGGGGCTTGCGCCCATGTATCGACTATCGAGCATTGAACAAAATAACTATTAAGAACAAGTACCCCTTGCCACTAATGTCCACTGCCTATGATCTGCTCCGTGGTTCCACTATTTTCACCCGACTGGATTTACGCAATGCCTATCATCTAGTCCGAATCAGAAAGGGTGATGAATGGAAGACTGCTTTTAGCACCCCTAGTGGACACTACGAATATTCAGTCATGCCTTTCGGTTTGTCCAATGCCCCAGCAGTGTTCCAAGCACTAGTAAATTATGTCTTGAGGGAGTACATCAATCGGTTTGTGTTTGTCTATCTGGATGATGTGTTAATTTTTTCCAAGTCTCTTGAAGAACACCAGAAACAGGTCCGGCTGGTCCTCCAGAAGCTGCTTGACCATCAGCTGTTTGTAAAGCAGGAGAAGTGTGAGTTCCATGTGCCTAGAACTACTTATCTGGGACTGGTGATCTCTCCTGCTGGAGTCGCGATGGACACTGGGCGGGTTCAGGCCGTGGTCAACTGGCCGGTCCCGTCGACATTGAGACAGGTACAGAGTTTCCTGGGGTTTTCTAACTTTTTCAGACGTTTTATCAGAAACTTCAGTTCTGTTGCAGCACCCCTCACTGCATTGACCCGTGGAGCCCCTGCCAGAGTGAAATGGACTTCTGAGACCCAGAGGGCGTTTGAGGACCTCAAGGCCCGATTCACCACAGCTCCCATTCTCGCTCACCCAGATCCTACCCTCCCCTTTGTCGTTGAGGTGGATGCCTCCAACACTGGGGTAGGAGCTGTCCTCTCCCAAAGAGCTGAGGCCGACAAGAAGACTCATCCATGTGCTTTCTTTTCTCGTAAACTCAGCCCCACGGAGAGGAACTACGACGCTGGAGACCGAGAACTACTAGCCATCAAACAGGCCTTGGAGGAATGGAGACATTGGCTGGAGGGCGCGTACCATCCGTTCCAAGTCATCACCGACCACAAGAACCTCCAATACCTCCGGGAGGCTCGGCGCCTGAATCCAAGACAAGCCAGGTGGGCCCTGTTCTTTTCCCGTTTCAATTTCATTGTGACTTTCCGACCAGGAAGCAAGAACGTGAAAGCTGATGCATTATCACGTCAATTTGACACGGATGTCACTGACTCTTTGCCTGAGAGCATCATACCCCCCAGATGCATTGTGGGCCAGGTCATTCTTGCCTTGGAGGAGACAGTCCAGCGGGCCCAACAGGTGGAGCCCGGTCCGGGAGGGGGCCCCCCCAACTGCCTGTATGTTCCTCTCGAGGTCCGTCCTGACGTCCTGCGGTGGGGCCATGACTCACCTGTGGCAGGTCATCCCGGAACTGCCCGGACAGCCGAGCTCATCAGCCGTCGCTTCTGGTGGCCACGCCTGAGGGCTGATGTGGAGGAGTACGTCCACGCCTGTACCATCTTTGCTGCTCAGAAGGCGAGTAATCAGGCTCCTGCTGGACATTTGCTTCCACTACCAGTGCCACATAGACCATGGTCACACATCTCTATGGACTTCATTACTGGCCTACCGCCATCGGCAGGTAACACTGTTATTTTTGTCATTGTGGACCGTTTTTCTAAAGCAGCACATTTTGTTCCACTGCCCAAGCTGCCCTCGGCAAAGGAGACTGCGGACCTAGTAGTCCGTGAAGTGGTCAGGTATCATGGTGTACCCAGTGACATAGTATCGGACAGAGGTCCACAGTTCGCGTCCAAGTACTGGAAAGCTTTTTGGTCCCTGTTTGAGACTGCAGTTAGTCTGTCCTCAGGTCATCACCCGCAAAGCAATGGCCAGACTGAGCGGGTAAATCAAGAGCTGGAGACCTACCTGCGTTGCATGGTCTCCTCCAACCCAGAGTCCTGGAGCCAGAGGCTGGTGTGGGCGGAGATAACCCACAACCAATTGAGAAGCTCGTCCACTGGTATGTCACCATTTGAAGCCCAGTTGGGGTACGTTCCCCCGTTTTTTCCCTGTCAGCAGGCTGAGTCAGCGGTGCCGTCAGCTGATGCGTCAATGGCCAGATGCCGTCGGGCATGGGACAAGGCCCGCTCTGCTCTTATCCGCACGTCTGACCGCCACCGCTCCCAGGCCAACCGTCGTAGGCGACCCACGCCCACGTTTCA
Organism: Borostomias antarcticus; assembly: GCF_949987555.1. Classification (NCBI taxonomy): domain Eukaryota; kingdom Metazoa; phylum Chordata; class Actinopteri; order Stomiiformes; family Stomiidae; genus Borostomias; species Borostomias antarcticus. The sequence continues at coordinate 19,407,547 of NC_140234.1, forward strand.
TCCTGGGCAGAAGGTGTGGCTTTCCACCAGGAATCTACCCCTGCGCACGGAGACCAAGTTCACACCCCGGTTCATTGGGCCGTTCGTGGTGGTAGGGAGGGTCAATCCCGTGGCATATAAACTGCGCTTGCCTAGGTCTCTTCGGGTGAATCCTGTTTTTCATGTGTCCCTGTTGAAGCCTTTCTCAAGCTCTCCCTTATCTCGCCCCGTCCCACTCCCTCCTCCTCCTCGTATTGTTGCAGGTGGCCCTGTGTACACGGTTCGTCGGCTGCTGGATTCTCGCCGGGTGGGTCGCGGTCTTCAGTATCTGGTTGATTGGGAGGGCTACGGCCCGGAGGAGCGATCCTGGGTTCCCTCTCGCTGGGTGCTGTGCCCGACCCTCATCCGTGACTTCCACCGGGAGAATCCACGCCTGCCGGGGCCACCTGGAGGTGGCCGTAGAGGGGGGGGTACTGTCAGGACTGGAGTGCCGGCCATACCCACAGGAGCCAACAGAGGGCGCCGAGGCCTCCGGTCTCGGACAATTGACTGATCATTACCTGTGATTTACCACACCTGTGTCAGTTTGGGTGTGTGGCCTATTTAAACCCCAGTGATCTGATATTCTGTGCTGGATCTTGAATTATGCTGCCGGGAGTTGTACTGGTGAAGTTTTGGTTTCTCTTTGCTCTTTGAGCTGGATTGTTATTTTGACTTCTGATTTTTGTTATTAAAGCCCTCTGATTTTTGCTCCACACCGTTGTCCGCAATTGCACTTTTTCAAGCCCGTTGTGACAACAAGCATGGGCATCATAAATAAATGCTAATCAAAACATGGTTTACGACTGTTGTGCGCTAGCTCACTTTACATTGTATGCTGTTTTCATTCAATATATTGCTCTCGTTCAGTTGTAGAGAGCCAGCTATTTCTATTGCTAGCTAGCTAACCTATATAACGTCAGTGAGACAGCAGCCTCTCTGGAAGAACATACCGGTAGATGGGGTAACAGTTAGTCTAACGTTAGAGAAAGCAATTTACTAAGATGTTTTCACTCATGAGATTAAGCAACGATGCCCTGTTTAGTTGTAGGCTAGCTAAAACGGGATAAAAAAATTATTCCGTTCACTACCATCCATATTTTTTCCAATTTAAAGGACAATGCTCGTTTTTGACAACCTGGACCTTATTTACGACATATTATAAGACATTTGACTCACCGAGATCACTTTGGTGTAGTTCGGAGGCATGTAGAAGAAATTTAAAATCCAGCGCGAGCCAGTATATCCATGTAATGGCGGTGGTCGGGGCACTTAGAATGCAGTTTCTAAAAATCTATTTTCTGCCGCGAAACGGTTGTTTTCATCAATCTGTCTTGATGAACTCGCTAGTTGTGCTTACATAGAGCATAGGCCTGTTGTGGTTTTCACACCAAGCGAGGTCCATGAACAATCAGTTACTGCTGGAGAGATTTGTGGTGCTGATGTACAAACCAACAAGTGAGTAGAACGGCATGAATGATGTCTTGAAACAGCTATCCACACAGAAGTCTGGAACTAGAGAACATTACTCCAGCCCAGGTAGTACTCGAGCAGAACATTAAAACACTTGCTACGTTAATTTGACCTTGACCTTGATCCTTGGGTTCTGGCAGGCTCAAAAGAATGTATACTGTACATCCCCAATTTTGTTGGATATGACACCTTATATGTTTTTCTACACTGGTTCCAAAATTGAGCGTGTTTGAAAATTAGACCCAAGGCACTAGCGGCCATCTTGGATTTTACCTCTCACGATCCTCAGGGGTCAGGTGGCTTTCCTCCACATCTGATAAAATTATGGTATAGGCCATTCTAACTAGAAATGTCAAGTACATTTCTTATAACATGCACAATTGTTTCACCGGTACCCAATTTCAAGTCAAAAAAATACATTTTTCAAAAACACTGCCTGCACAATGGTCTCAGCATCAGCAGAGATCCCGACCACAGCCTATTCTCCAACCTGCTGAACTATCCACACCAATCCAATACGACCTGTTCTCCAACCTGCTGAACTCTACACATCACCCCAACCACTGCCTGTTCTCCAACCTGCTGAAATCTCCACACCACCCCAACTACGACCAGTTCTCCAACTTGCTGAGCTCTCCACACCACCCCAATGATGGCCTGTTCTCCAACCTGCTGAAATCTTCATACCACCCCAATAATTGCCTGTGCTCCAACCTGCTGAACTCTCCACACCACCCTGAACACAGCAAGTTCTCCAACCTGTTGAACTCTTCACACCATCGTGACCATGGCCTGTTCTCCAACCTGCTGAATTCACCACACCAACCTGACCACAGCCTGTCCTCCAACCTGATGAACTCTCCACAGCATCCCAACCACGGCCTGTTTTCCAACCTGCTGAACTCTTCACACCATCCTGAACACGGCAAGTTCTCCAACCTGCTGAACTCTCCACACCATCTTGACCACAGCCTGTTTTCCAACCTGCTGAATTCTCCACACCACCCCAATGACAGCCTGTTCTCCAACATTCTGAACTCTCCACAGCACCTCAACCATGGCCTGTTCTCAACCTGGGGAACTCTCCACACGACCCCTCTCCTCCCTGCAGCTGCACTGCCATCTCCACGACGATCTCCGTGACGACGATGATGAGGATGACGACGCCCCCCTTGCGAACTGTGCTGATCCGTGTCTCGGCAGCGTGGCAGCGACGGAAGCGGTGACCTCCAACCCCGAGGGCCCCCGCGACAAGTCGGTGCTGCTCCGCCACCAGCAGTCCAGCTGCAGTGATCTGTAAAACCCTGACAATGACAATAGCCCTCTTGCTCTCGACTCGCCCACTCCCGGCTTTGAGGCCGTGTGGTCCCCCGCCTCGGATGCCTCCAACAGCCCCGATGCCACCACAGACGGCCCCGACCCCCGCCTGCTGCACCGTACCCATGCTCGTACTACGGTAAGAACTTCCACTCTCCTGCGCGCCTCAACAACCACCAGAGGACCTATCACGTCAAGGAGTGGCTCCTGGAAAAGAGGACTAGGCCCGCTGAAGTCAGACAAGGAGGAGGAAGAGGAGGAGGAAGGCCGCCTCTGACGAACAATGGCGACACCAAGCAGAAGGTCCTGGCGTACGGCTCCTGCGACATGGAGTTCCCGAGCACGGCCAAGCTCTACCTGCACCGCAAGAAGAAGCACAGCCAGGAGAAGGACATCCGTCGGGGCGATGGCACCCGGCCGCTGATCAACAAGCGCCTAAAGGGCGAGACGTACCCCTGCCAGGTCAGGCACGCCAATAACAACTGTTTATCTAACATGGGTCGGGTTTGATACAACGACTGTACCTACTTGATACGACGATACGACGACTAACCCACCTTTCGTTGCTTGTGATTGTTTGTAGGTTTCTCCAATTGCGTCCAGAGGCATTTTAGTCTGCCACCAGGTCTGCGGCAAGGTCTTTCTGCACCACCTGTCCCTCCTGGCCGACATCAAGCTGCACAACGCCCAGAGTCAGTGCCAGGCGGCGGGGGTGGTGTCATCAGGGGTGGAGAAGGTCCCCAGAGGGCCCGCCAAGCTGGCAGAGAAGGCGGTGAGGCCGGGGGCCCGGGAGGCCCAGAAAGGAGACAGGAGGCGAAGGGTGAGTTCCTGTGCGCGGAGGTGTTCCCGCCGTAGTGGTCTGCAGCGTCTGCAGCCCGGACATGGACGTTGTCTCCAAGGGGCCCGGGGGCCAAGCGGCAGAGGCTGCACCACTGTGGGCCCTGCCCCCTTCCTGGACGCCTTCCTGCAGCACTGCCAGGTGGACCTGCTCGCCAAGTCTGAGATCTCATGAGTAATGTCATCACTTTGATTGCCTTATTCCTTATTATTTTCTGTGCTTTAACATAACCAGACTTAGCTGCAAATTGATTGTGGTTCATTTTCATTGTATATGAGTTGCAAATAAAGATTGTTTTCAAGAAATATGTGGCCCAACATGCATCAAATCCCATAAATGTGATTCAGAAGGTGGGATACTGTAGCTCATGAGCTCACAACAACTATCAGCAGCTTACATAACATTAATGGTAGCGATCAGTGGCTAAAGCAGTTACACTGATGATTCCTGTAACGTTAGCTATTTTGCTGCAATTGGTTCAACTTCTGTTTCTGGACAAAGGTAAGGGATAAACCCAGATAACACAAGGCTAGCGGACCTACAGCGGGTCCCCGATGGATGCTCCACCACCATTCCACCGGTAGTTTATTGTCTATATCCTAGGCCCATTGGCCCTAGGCTTATGGATTTCTATTGCTAAATTAACTGACTGAACATTTTTTTGGTAACCCTTCCTTTCATAGTCCACAATTACTAAACATTTACCTGGTAAATACATGCAAGTATAGCCTAATATATAATGGGTAATTACTGAGACACCTATACTGTAGGTATAATTTAAAAACAGGAGTATTTCAGATGTTCAATTACTGCACATAAATTCAATGACTGACAGCACCACCAGGTAACCACATTTTTACATAGCTTATAACGTCCAGTGACAAACAAGGAACATCCATCTAAGCCTGTTGCCCTCTCGTGGCCGAAAACGGTAAATGCAGTCTATCTGCCTCTATTGCTGAAACTGAACAAGGAACGTCTATCTAAGCCTGTTGCTGCCCTCCCATGGCCGAAAATGGTAAATGCAGTCTATCTGCCTCTTGTGGTAGCAACATAGAACTGCAGGTTCTGGGACCACTGCCTCTTGTGGTGGCAACATAGAACTGCAGGTCAACAACACGACGGAGGAACCCAGGGAGGAAGCTAGAGAGGGAGGGAGTGACAACTGGACATTTGCTATCATTGGTGCGCTGGCTTACAGCCACGCACAAAAACAAGGCTTTCAGTTGTCTTTCACAACGGCTGCACACGAGAACAGTCCACAAGACAAACAACACATACGACCCCTACTGGTGGCCACAGGTATTAACGTTGTTAATTACTAATAAAAGAAGAAAATAAACAGAAAATGTCACAATACATTGAGTGCATAACAGATGTTTAAAAAAAAATATTTGCAAACAATTTTCACAATATACAGCACATCACATTTGTTTTTGTTACACTTTGTTACTTTGTTTACAAAGACAAAAATTCATCCATTATAAAGATAGACAAATGGACATTATGATCAATAAAAAACAGCCTACAGTATGTCTATATATACAGACAAACCGTTTACCTTGGCCAGGCTGCAGTCGGCCACCTTGTTCTCCATCTGCTTCTCGAACATCTTCAGGTTGTATTCCAGCTCCATGGCCAGCAGCTCATCATGCAAAGAACTCCTTGACCTCATTTTAAAATCTCTAGGCCTATTTCACAAATGAAAAAAAAAAAAGACTAGCACCTTGCTAGCAGCTGCCGTGAATGGGTGTGTGCAGGGCTGAAAATTAACACCGGCCACCGGCCAAACGCAGGTAAAATTTCCAATTGGCGACTAGATTTCGGAAGGCTATCTGAAAAATATATATACTTGGCCGGTAGATTTTTTCATCTATAGTCCCCTTGGCAGGTGACTCACCGTGAGCCAAAAAGTTAATTTTCACCCCTGGGTGTGTGAATGGGTGAATGAGAGGATAAAAGCGCAATATAAGTGCAGTCCATTTACCATCTACCATCATGAGGTCCTTCAGGACTGGCGAGCGCTTCTGTTCCAGCAGACTCTTCAGGGCGATGATGATGGAGATTATCATCAACACCTTCTGGACCTGAGGACAGATGGATGATTGAGGATGCTGCCCTCTAGTGGTGCTATAGCTTCATCTCATAATTTCATAAATATTTCTTGTGGAAAGTGTCTCAAGAAGTTGGACTATGGAGTAAATGTAATTTAAGACGAATAAATAAACGAGAAATGGTGCTCAGAGAGCACAGACCTCCGCCCATGAATGCATTTTGTGGCTCTGTGTATGTGCATGCGAGCAGGACGTTTGGGTTCAAATAAACTTGCCTTGCCTTTGTGCCAGTCCAAACCCCATGTCTAAAAATTCATCAGAACGAAGGAAATTAAGTGTTTGATGCTCAAAACTTCCCTACAACCCCCTTCTCCCTCTTATGTGTCCCTCCTGGGTGTTGCCACGAAAAAAATGCATCTATGGGAAACACTGCCTTCATTATAAGGCTCAAATGTTTCACTGCTCCCATCAGAATTTTTATTATTTTTTTGGCCAAAAATGTTTCTTTTGATAGGTTGCTGATCTCTGGTAAATATTCATGTTTTAATGACAGAAGTGACAACTTATCCAGACACATCACAGTGTATCAGTCATGGCTAGACATGCATGTGCCATGTGCAGGTGTACAGTGGTGAGTGGAGCAGAATGGCGCATGTTTGATGGAGCCTCTCCTGCCCTCTACTGGTCAAATAAGCTCTTTGCACAAGCTCCACTACTTCCTGAAATTCTACAGGCATCCTTATTTCCTGTCCTATACAATTGGATGGAAGTGATTTATCAGGTGTGCGGCACACCTGATCACACCTGATTAATCACTTCCATCCAATGGTATAGGACAGGAAATAAATATGCCTGTAGAATTTCAGGAAGTGGTCGAGATTGTGCAAAGAGCCTATTCTTTACTGACATCTTGTGAGGATCAAGCCAAGTTGAAGGGATTTTATAAATTGTAATTGTTTTTTCTGTGTAAATTGTAAGAATTTCTTCATATACCAATATTGTTAACCAGGTGAAAATCTGCAGGCTTGGTGAAGTGAGTACGTATCACAGTATTGTTGGCCTTTGAGATCTTTTCTTCTGTTGCTCTGCGTTGTGTTTTTTTTTTTTTATAAGCCTTGATAAGAGTTGCAGCACCATCTAATTATGAACCACGATGTTAATTGCCTTTCTTGTTGTGATAGTCAATGATGAAATCACCCAACACTGGATTGGAAGCGGCGACAGATGATAGATTTATTGTACAAAGATACAATCACATGGAACACTGGGATGTTTCCCTAGTCTCTCTCTCTCCCTGCTTCTCTGCTAGTCAAGGCCTTAGACTTCCCTCCCCGCATGGTGTTATCAGCGTGTCTGCCTGCTGGGAGCAGCGAATCTGTCCGGCTGAGTTGCGTAACGTTTCCAAATCGAAGTCTCAAGGTTTGGTTGAGACGTTAAATAGTGCTCTCTCGGCCCACCCCCCACACCTAGGCCTGCCCGTTTAGGGCCTAGTGAAGCTAGATTGGTGGAGGAGTGACCATACAGATGTGTCGCCTATCACCCTAACATGATGTCTTAATCACCATTGGTTGTCAGTCTGGGTTGTGTCTGTTTATAGTGTCCCATAGAGATGTGTCATTGATACCCCAGAGGAGTGGCCCCCCCCTGTGGCCTAATTGTGACCTCTTGACACCCACTACCCCGAACGGCCACAGCAGCAGCAGCATCAGCTGTCTCCCTCACTCTATCGACTACACAGTGTCCACGTGAAAACAAACAAACACATTAAACCAAATACATAGCAGTAAGACTCTGTAGATGTTATAGACATTTCTTCCTAGATTCCTCAGTATGTCCTTGGCTCATGCTGTGGTAGGTGAATGCTGTGCATGGTCATTTTGATGCTGTAGAAAGAATACTAATAGGAACATACATTGAATGGTGGGATGAATAAACACATTTGCACAGCTGAGATAACAGTGATGGCGTGTGTGTGTGTGCATGTGTGTCATATTAAACAAATAACACATACAGTGCTACAGTTGCCCGAATACTGCGCGGTTTCTGCAGCGGCCTTGTTCACGCCGATGCCGGCACGCTTCGCACTGTGGGCGGGCTTCGGAGGACGACGACGCGCGGGACTGCATCGTGTCGTCGACCCTCAGGAGCGCAGGACCCGCTCAGAGCTCGCCCCTCCCAGTGGTCAGTGCAGGTCATCCACAACCGCTGGCGTGCGACTCCCACAACCGCGGCCCACCTCCGGACGACCTTCGACTCACGACTGCCACGCTCTCCGGCTGAGGAGGCCGACAGATCGCTCCTAGCTGGTCAGCGGTGCCCTGCGGACGCGGGGGCGCTGTGCGGCCGTGGGTGTGGGTGCTGCTGTCTGTTCTGTCCAATCGTGGATGTGGATCCCTGCTGTTTACTACTACGCTGTGCCAGCGTTCAGCTACTCTAGAATTATTTTGCCGTTAGACAGTCATATATGTCTCAGTATGTATGTAAATGGCCAATAAATTGAACCTAGGTAGATAGATAGACAGACAGACAGACAGACAGAGGGAGAGAGGGTGGGTAGGTAGCTAGATAGATTGATACTGTAGATAGATAGATAGATAGACAGACAGACAGACAGACAGACAGACAGACAGACAGACAGACAGACAGACAGACAGACAGACAGATAGACTGATACTGTAGATAGATAGATAGATAGATAGATAGATAGACTGATACTGTAGATAGATAGATAGATAGATAGATAGATAGATAGATAGATAGATAGATAGATAGACAGATAGATACAGTAGATAGACAGACAGACAGACAGACAGACAGACAGACAGACAGACAGACAGACAGACAGACAGACAGATAGATAGATAGATAGATAGATAGATAGATAGATAGATACTGTAGATAGATAGATAGATAGATAGATTAGATAGATAGATAGATAGATAGATAGATAGATAGATAGATAGATAGATAGATAGATAGATAGATAGATAGATGGAAATAGCACACATGCACACCTCTACAACACTGTTATAGAGCCTGATGGCCGCTGCCATAAAGGAACGTCTGAACCGCTCCGTATTGCACCTGGGTGGGATAAGCCTGTAGCTGAACTTGATTTGAACTTGAACTTGACAATGGGATCCCTGGGTACATTTGAGGGTGACAGATGCACAGCAGCACTGGAAACGCATGCAGAGAGCAGCAGCGGAGGCCGACACAAATGTGCTGATGAAATATAAATGGGTACATGAATATTCCCAGTGTTGCTGATTTCAGATTGTGTCACTCGTCAGTATAGCTTCCACCAGCACTTTGCCCACACTGGGTTCAAACTTGGGTCCTCATTTACGACACTCACGTGACCACTTCTTGTAAACACCGCTACTAAACACACCACCGAAAAGCTAGATTTTGATGCCACTGGTGGGCGGTATTTAAACTGAGAAGTGAGTTAACCAATTCAACTCTGTTACACCAGTACATGTACAGAAGGCAAGAAGATACCAGGACCTGGGAGTTGGGATAGATACATTCCTCATTTCTATGAGTTGAGGGTTGAGTAGGAAAACAGCCCACATTTCTACTGCTGATGCCACGTTACCTGCATGCGTGCTGAGGTATCTACATTGAGAACAAGGACTCAAGCTGCCAGCATGTAGAAATAGTAACTAGTAGTGATTCTGACGAGTGTGTTCAACATGTGCAGTGCTTATAGCTCTGTAACACACTTTTCCTTTAGGGGGCGCTGTAATGAGAATAGGACTTATCATTCAGAATCTTTGTTACCTGATTAGTTAGTGTGTGTGTTTGTGTGTGTGTGTGTGTGTGTGTGTGTGTGTGTGTGTGTGTGTGTGTGTGTGTGCAGACAGAGAACACAGTACCTGATCCCTCCAGGGGTGTGAAGCTTGTGTGGGCCACTGGTCTGCTGTGTCCCTCTAGCGGAAAGCGATGGACACCTGGCTTCAAACAAACACGATACACACAGTCGGACACAAGACACACACAGTCTCTGTTACACTCACCCAGTCAAAATAGACGTGAGGGAGGAATAGTCGCTAATAGCGGTGCTAACTTGTCGTAGTAGGGGCAAGGGGAGGGGATGCTGTAATACCAGACCAGCATCTGTTTATTAGATTAGAAAGCGACTATTTAGCTCTATTTGAAACTGGCATGCACGACAAGCAGATAGTAGATTGATTTTGCATGTGTTACACTTCCCAGGCACAGGGTTGGGTGTAGCAGGTCTATTTAAGATGGACAGAAAAGGTAGACGATGCTGTCAGTATCTTTCACAACAGCTGCTCTCAGACGAATCAGTTTGATTAAGCAATAGGCTCACTTCAGTATGGGTCTGTCTTAATTCTGTCTTTCTTCTCTCTATAGAAATGCTTTTTCTAATGGATATAGCTTATGCATACTTTTTCTAAAATATAAATATATATCCAAACTAGAATGCGTGCAGGACATGTTTGGTAATGCTGCATTTGTTAGGTTGAGAGCTTTGTGCCAATCAAAACTGCTAACAACCAACTAATAAAGCAACCAATAAACTTATGCTACCAAAAACATTAACCTCTCACCCTGGGCTGTCAGCTAGGTAATAATTACAAATAAACTCACTATTCCTGTTCTATAGAAACTCCAAACTCACATTTCCCTACAAACACTATTCATGTTGTTTACATGCAACTAGTATACCTATTTGTATATGTTGAGTATTGTCCCCTTATTAATGTAAAGTAAGACTGAACTGTTACTGCTACATGAAAAGCAGATTACACAAATTATAACACCGTTGAGAACTACATGACCGCCAAAACTATGCACGCGCTTGTAGAATCACTTAGACAGGTGATAGTGAGACACACGGAACGCCATGAGTATGATTCAATCCACTGCTTTATTCCCAGCCCAAACCTATCTTATATAGACGTAGAGCTCCCCCTAGTGGTGCCTACTATTAACTACCACAACATCCCCCTTTCTCACAGGACGCTTTTTGGTAAAGGAACATTAACATGCTATCTGGGATATCTTGGATATAAAACAATGCTGGAACTTGTATAAAACAAAAATAATATAACCCAACTCAATGTAGGTCTATACTGTACAACCCAACATCAAACATTTCACTTATTTTTTTCTTCCAACAAATAATCACAACAGCAACAATCAAATAATGCTCTCCTCCATCTTTGTCTCTTGGGGGGGGGTGGGGGTAGACTGCCCCAGTCCCTCCACTGAATGAGGGGGTTATTCTGCCCCTTTAACCACTCAGTGTCTCATCAATCAGTCACAAAGTCCTGCAGGTGTCTTGGAGGACCACGCTGTCTGACCGGATACCTCCGGACCATGGAGGTATAATATAGGCTCTGTCTGTGGACGGGGTGGGGTCCCACGAGAGGTGGGTGAGGAGTCCGGGGAAGCATCTCTGGCTGACGTCATTGCCGCCCGCAAGTTGTCAGAATGGTCAGTAGATGGCTCAGGCGCTGGTGTCGCCACTAGGTGACTTCTGTTCCTCCGTACGGTCCCTCTAGGTGTGTCAAGCAGGTAGGATCTGGGTGTCCCCGTTTCCTGAAGTACTGTTACTTTTTCTTTAGTGTCCTTCACCCACACATGTTCGCCTGGTTCAAGGTGGGGTAGGGGCACCACTAAGTGTAGAGAAAGAGCAAAACAGTCCGTATGGTGGCCGGGCCTTAGCTCACAACTGGAGAAAATGGTTGAGAAGTGTGAGGTGTGTGCAAGAGAGAGAGTGAACTCAAAAGAAACACTACTGCCCTCTCTAACGTTAAGTCTGGATCCATTTGCAGCTGCTCAGATAGCTTTTTATCCCTTATCCCCACTACTAGCCTATCCCGGACCATTTCACTGTGTAATTCTCCATAACCACAATGTTCCGCAAGGCAATGAAGTGCCGTGATAAAGCCCTCCGCTGCCTCACCTATTTCCTGATGTCGTTGATTAAACTTCGCCCGCTCAAATATTACATTCCTCCGTACCACGAAGTGTGCATCCAGCTTGGCTTTCACTGAGCCGTAATCACACGCTTCCTCAGGTGTCAGTCGGAGGGAAGTTAGCACATCCTCCGCCTCGTCTCCTATTGTGTAGATGAGGGTGTTGACCTGGTTTTCTTCGGACTGTAGCTCCAAGCCTGAAGCTATCCGGAATCTTTCGAACCTTTGGATCCATTTCGGCCACTCCTCCGGTCTGCTGAAATTGAACTTCGCCGGTAGAGGCAAGCGGTCCATGATTTTCTCACACGGAGTTAGCTAGCTAGCTACTCACGTCTCGTTACCGCCACTAGTCTGCTAGCGTTAGCTTAGACCCCGAGACTTCTTCCGGTAGTTACTAAAGCAATCTACCTAATCAGTCTACCTAAGTGACCTCGCCACTTCTGACACCATGTAGAATCACTTAGACAGGTGATAGTGAGACACACGGAACGCCATACTGATTCAATCCACTGCTTTATTCCCAGCCCAAACCTATCTTATATAGACGTAGAGCTCCCCCTAGTGGTGCCTACTATTAACTACCACAACAGCGCTGACTAATTTAATGACACAATAAACAAGGCTATAGGCTATAAGTAAACTGACTCATATTTCGTTCATACATTACAAAATATAGTGCCATACAAACATTCAATAATCAGGGTTCGAGTATACAGGAGCATTCCTCAAGGTGAGCTTTGCTTTTTATTAAAATAAATGTTGTAGGATCTTAAAATAACATCTAGACTAGCCTGACGGCTACGTTACTAATCCGCTATCTATCACTGCGAATAACTAGCTAGCTAATCTAACTGCTATTAAACATATTGTTACACATAGCTACTGCTTTATTACACACTTTCAAACACTTAGCCTACACATTCAAATCAACATTATGATGAAATTCTCGCAGTTTACATGTTTGTACATTAATACCAACCCAGGGCACCGCATATGCTGTTTTTACCTACCTAAAATCGGTTTCTGGGGTCTCAGAAAAGTGAATTTTAATGTCCTATGCAGTTAAAAACTCACATTTCGCCAAGACACTGTAAGACACGGGCTGTATTATAAAATGTTACATACAGAACAAGAGAGATGAATCTACATAGCGAGGAAGCACGGGGTGTGTGCATCATGGGAACTGTAGTCAGTTTACACCCAGCGTTCCAAAACCTGCTGTAAAACGTTTTATTATTCTGTCGTTAACTGCACACATATAATCATAATCCATCACCGATGACTCAATGTAAGTGTCTTACAAACGATGTGAATAATTACTCAATGCAGCTCAAATTTTTTATTAAAGACCACTAGAGGGCGCGTCATCACTTTACATCTCCCCTTGCTTTTATGACGTCAGAGTAGACGTTGCTGACGCAGACACTTAAATAGTCAGTGATCGATTCCACCTCATCAGAGTAGCTAGTGACTTCTGGATTTGACACACGAATTTAGAGAAAACAAGTAAGTCCATAATAGGGATAGAATTTAGAGTTGGAATTTTCTAAAACTATTCTGTATTGCTGTCTTTGACAAAAACACCTCCAATTGAAGACAGAATACAGTACATAATTCTCTCAGAACTTTGTTTAACCAGGTTAGAAATTATTTCCAGGTTGAGAGCGATACTGGTTGATTACAGGACTAGCTGTGATCAGTGATCTGGGTAATATGAGTTATTGGGTGAACCTCCTCTTCATCAGTGATTTAATACTAACAATAATGATACTAATAATAATTTTTGATTATTCTGCTTGCTGTTTTGTAAAGTGTTATCTAAATATAGGCCAACTGTGCTGCTAGGCTACTGTAGGTATACTAAAGGCCGAACTGTTCTAGCTAGAAGTTTGGCCTACAGTAGCTAGGTTGTTGTAAAGTGTTCTACAGCTATAGGTGTGCTGTGTTGTAAAGTACTTGTATACAGCTACAGTGGGTTAATGTCTACTGCTGTATGTTGTAAGGTTCTGTACAGCTAGATATAGGCCTAATGTTCTGTGTTGTAAAGTGCTGTATAGCTACAGTATGCTTACTGTAATATAAAGTGGTATATAACCTATTGAAGGAGCACAGTAGCCTACTGTATTGCTCTGCTATTGATGCAGTAGCCAATAGGGGTGTGCCCCAACGGTATTCGGATGAGTACAAATAGTAGCTTTTTCCCGAATAGTAAATTCGTACGAATATTGGAAAAAAAAAATATTCGGGAGGGGGAGAACAGTCAAATACTGTATGAGCGAGCGGTGCGCGCACGTTCTGTCTGCTTGTTGACATGACACGACGAGGGAGAGAGAGAGAGAGAGAGAGAGAGAGAGAGAGAGAGAGAGAGAGAGAGAGGGAGAGAGAGAGAGAGAGAGAGAGAGAGAGATCTCACACCTGCTGTCTGTCTAGACGTCTAGACAACGCGGAGAGGGAGAGAAAGCTTGGAGCGCGCTGATAGTAGGCACTAGGCAGCAACGAACGTGAGCAGCACCGAGGGCGTTTGTCCTTAGTTCACTGGTTTATTGAGACAGTTATTGGATTTTGTTTTCTTGTCGTAGCTTACCTGCTGCAATAGCCTATGTGAACTGTAGCGTTTGTTTGTGCAGTGGAGGACCGGTAGCTGTTAGCTCAGTGTAGTATATCTAGCTAACGCTCGCTATTTCAGCTACGCATGCTCAGCCTCTCACTAGCCTATACAATGTCCGGCGATTTTGAAATATGAAATAGCCTAATTATGAAAGTATATTTTAAGAACTGAAACAGAAATGATCAAATGTTTGATCCATGTCGTTCAGTTATCAGCACAACAGAGTAGGTCCTAGTCTAGTGTAGGCCTAGGATAGGCTATTATCAAAGTCCTTATCTCTGATATAACAATAATAAACTATTTAAACAGATTAAAAAAATAAGAATAAGAATAAGAATAATTTCACTACAATACCCCACTTACCCATGGTTTAAGCACTGTTGAAAGTTGAGTAGGCTATAGGCCTACAATTAGGCCTAGTCATTTTCCTCGGCTTATTAGCCTAGGCTACATTTAATTTGGCTTTGTCATATTTGCTGTGCAAATGCATGATTGGTTGAATATGTAGCTTATCAATTGAATATTTGGGTTGTTGGAATATTGTTTATTGAACATTTGTAATGTTATTTTCGTTCATAGTCCTAGCGCATAGGCCCGAACGCTTTTTTGAACCATTTAGGCCTACGCTTTATTGTAGTGGCTCACACATCCTAATTTGCATTGACCTATATAATTTGTGTTTAATGGTTGAGCTGAAGCAGTGACATGATATGACCCCTCCGATTTGTTTGGAAAAGGACATAGAAAGCAGAAACTTTGGATTACGGACTCGAGGATCCTGACAACTTTCTGAGTTATTTCTGGGTTAACAAGCACACAGTGTTTAAAAAGCCTTTAATCCATCGGGCTATATAGGCCTACAATAAAAACACCAACATGTTTCGGTTTTTATTATAGCCTACATATGGATTAAAGGCTTTTTAACCACTTTTCCACCCAATAAGTTAATCAATTTGACCGAGCGCGTTCTCACGTTCCGCAGATAAAATGCAACCGGGCCAAACTAACACAAACCCTACAACATAGGCATGTATTAGTTTAGAGTTTAGTTTATTGGTTTGAGTGTAAAATGTTTATCTTTTCAATTATATTTATAGTAATACATGTTTATTGCTGGGTTTGTGAAAACCATTACATCACGCTGCCTGTGTCACATGGTTGCAGATAATATATTAGATAGTATGACACGGGAGAAATAGGGCTACTATAGCTGTTCTAGCAAAGTTGCTATGAGGACTTATATTTTGATTTAGAAAAATGTTTTTCAGTTTCTAACTAAATGTAGAATGTCCCCCAGTGGTGGTGGTGGGGTTGTGACACTTCATAGTTTGTTAAAATAAAAACATACAGGATGATGAGGAGGAATTATACTTCATAATTAATGATAATAATAATATATAAACAGCAATTCTGATGTGTTAAGCACAGCAATTGCAATGCCAATTAATATTAGGCTAAAGAAATGACCTTTCCCCTCAGTTTAAACCGTTTTGAACCGACTTCCGGTTTAAGACCCGCCCACTTCCGAATCCGAATAATTAGTTGTCAAATACAGATACAAATACAAATAGTGGGCTCCCGGCACACCCCTAGTAGCCAGTGCACTGTGGCATCTTGTAAAACTGAATTTACTGTATGTGTAGGAGTACTGTACCATGATAGGAGTAGCCAGTGCACTGTGACATCTTGTAGCCTACCTTTTAGCCATATTATCATCCTACTGCTCAAATGTAGCATGCAAGTTCCATCTGAATGAGCTTGGTTTGACTTAGGAAACAAGCTAGCTAGCTACTATTGTGCACAATGGTAGGGTGGACAATAGAACGTGACCAATCTGACCAAATTTGCAGGACAGAACGGTAACGCTTCATAATACAGCCGGTGTCTTACCCGTGTCTTACAGTGTCATACCAGTGTCTTACCAGAGTCTTACCAGTGTCTTACCAGTGTCTTACCTGTGTCTTACCCGTGTCTTACCTGTGTCATACCAGTGTCTTACCCGAGTCTTACCAGTGTCTTACTGGTGGGATAAGCCTGTAGCTGAACTTGATTTGAACTTGAACTTGACAATGGGATCCCTGGGTACATTTGAGGGTGACAGATGCACAGCAGCACTGGAAACGCATGCAGAGAGCAGCAGCGGAGGCCGACACAAATGTGCTGATGAAATATAAATGGGTACATGAATATTCCCAGTGTTGCTGATTTCAGATTGTGTCACTCGTCAGTATAGCTTCCACCAGCACTTTGCCCACACTGGGTTCAAACTTGGGTCCTCATTTACGACACTCACGTGACCACTTCTTGTAAACACCGCTACTAAACACACCACCGAAAAGCTAGATTTTGATGCCACTGGTGGGCGGTATTTAAACTGAGAAGTGAGTTAACCAATTCAACTCTGTTACACCAGTACATGTACAGAAGGCAAGAAGATACCAGGACCTGGGAGTTGGGATAGATACATTCCTCATTTCTATGAGTTGAGGGTTGAGTAGGAAAACAGCCCACATTTCTACTGCTGATGCCACGTTACCTGCATGCGTGCTGAGGTATCTACATTGAGAACAAGGACTCAAGCTGCCAGCATGTAGAAATAGTAACTAGTAGTGATTCTGACGAGTGTGTTCAACATGTGCAGTGCTTATAGCTCTGTAACACACTTTTCCTTTAGGGGGCGCTGTAATGAGAATAGGACTTATCATTCAGAATCTTTGTTACCTGATTAGTTAGTGTGTGTGTTTGTGTGTGTGTGTGTGTGTGTGTGTGTGCAGACAGAGAACACAGTACCTGATCCCTCCAGGGGTGTGAAGCTTGTGTGGGCCACTGGTCTGCTGTGTCCCTCTAGCGGACAGCGATGGACACCTGGCTTCAAACAAACACGATACACACAGTCGGACACAAGACACACACAGTCTCTGTTACACTCACCCAGTCAAAATAGACGTGAGGGAGGAATAGTCGCTAATAGCGGTGCTAACTTGTCGTAGTAGGGGCAAGGGGAGGGGATGCTGTAATACCAGACCAGCATCTGTTTATTAGATTAGAAAGCGACTATTTAGCTCTATTTGAAACTGGCATGCACGACAAGCAGATAGTAGATTGATTTTGCATGTGTTACACTTCCCAGGCACAGGGTTGGGTGTAGCAGGTCTATTTAAGATGGACAGAAAAGGTAGACGATGCTGTCAGTATCTTTCACAACAGCTGCTCTCAGACGAATCAGTTTGATTAAGCAATAGGCTCACTTCAGTATGGGTCTGTCTTAATTCTGTCTTTCTTCTCTCTATAGAAATGCTTTTTCTAATGGATATAGCTTATGCATACTTTTTCTAAAATATAAATATATATCCAAACTAGAATGCGTGCAGGACATGTTTGGTAATGCTGCATTTGTTAGGTTGAGAGCTTTGTGCCAATCAAAACTGCTAACAACCAACTAATAAAGCAACCAATAAACTTATGCTACCAAAAACATTAACCTCTCACCCTGGGCTGTCAGCTAGGTAATAATTACAAATAAACTCACTATTCCTGTTCTATAGAAACTCCAAACTCACATTTCCCTACAAACACTATTCATGTTGTTTACATGCAACTAGTATACCTATTTGTATATGTTGAGTATTGTCCCCTTATTAATGTAAAGTAAGACTGAACTGTTACTGCTACATGAAAAGCAGATTACACAAATTATAACACCGTTGAGAACTACATGACCGCCAAAACTATGCACGCGCTTGTAGAATCACTTAGACAGGTGATAGTGAGACACACGGAACGCCATGAGTATGATTCAATCCACTGCTTTATTCCCAGCCCAAACCTATCTTATATAGACGTAGAGCTCCCCCTAGTGGTGCCTACTATTAACTACCACAACATCCCCCTTTCTCACAGGACGCTTTTTGGTAAAGGAACATTAACATGCTATCTGGGATATCTTGGATATAAAACAATGCTGGAACTTGTATAAAACAAAAATAATATAACCCAACTCAATGTAGGTCTATACTGTACAACCCAACATCAAACATTTCACTTATTTTTTTCTTCCAACAAATAATCCCAACAGCAACAATCAAATAATGCTCTCCTCCATCTTTGTCTCTTGGGGGGGGGTGGGGGTAGACTGCCCCAGTCCCTCCACTGAATGAGGGGGTTATTCTGCCCCTTTAACCACTCAGTGTCTCATCAATCAGTCACAAAGTCCTGCAGGTGTCTTGGAGGACCACGCTGTCTGACCGGATACCTCCGGACCATGGAGGTATAATATAGGCTCTGTCTGTGGACGGGGTGGGGTCCCACGAGAGGTGGGTGAGGAGTCCGGGGAAGCATCTCTGGCTGACGTCATTGCCGCCCGCAAGTTGTCAGAATGGTCAGTAGATGGCTCAGGCGCTGGTGTCGCCACTAGGTGACTTCTGTTCCTCCGTACGGTCCCTCTAGGTGTGTCAAGCAGGTAGGATCTGGGTGTCCCCGTTTCCTGAAGTACTGTTACTTTTTCTTTAGTGTCCTTCACCCACACATGTTCGCCTGGTTCAAGGTGGGGTAGGGGCACCACTAAGTGTAGAGAAAGAGCAAAACAGTCCGTATGGTGGCCGGGCCTTAGCTCACAACTGGAGAAAATGGTTGAGAAGTGTGAGGTGTGTGCAAGAGAGAGAGTGAACTCAAAAGAAACACTACTGCCCTCTCTAACGTTAAGTCTGGATCCATTTGCAGCTGCTCAGATAGCTTTTTATCCCTTATCCCCACTACTAGCCTATCCCGGACCATTTCACTGTGTAATTCTCCATAACCACAATGTTCCGCAAGGCAATGAAGTGCCGTGATAAAGCCCTCCGCTGCCTCACCTATTTCCTGATGTCGTTGATTAAACTTCGCCCGCTCAAATATTACATTCCTCCGTACCACGAAGTGTGCATCCAGCTTGGCTTTCACTGAGCCGTAATCACACGCTTCCTCAGGTGTCAGTCGGAGGGAAGTTAGCACATCCTCCGCCTCGTCTCCTATTGTGTAGATGAGGGTGTTGACCTGGTTTTCTTCGGACTGTAGCTCCAAGCCTGAAGCTATCCGGAATCTTTCGAACCTTTGGATCCATTTCGGCCACTCCTCCGGTCTGCTGAAATTGAACTTCGCCGGTAGAGGCAAGCGGTCCATGATTTTCTCACACGGAGTTAGCTAGCTAGCTACTCACGTCTCGTTACCGCCACTAGTCTGCTAGCGTTAGCTTAGACCCCGAGACTTCTTCCGGTAGTTACTAAAGCAATCTACCTAATCAGTCTACCTAAGTGACCTCGCCACTTCTGACACCATGTAGAATCACTTAGACAGGTGATAGTGAGACACACGGAACGCCATACTGATTCAATCCACTGCTTTATTCCCAGCCCAAACCTATCTTATATAGACGTAGAGCTCCCCCTAGTGGTGCCTACTATTAACTACCACAACAGCGCTGACTAATTTAATGACACAATAAACAAGGCTATAGGCTATAAGTAAACTGACTCATATTTCGTTCATACATTACAAAATATAGTGCCATACAAACATTCAATAATCAGGGTTCGAGTATACAGGAGCATTCCTCAAGGTGAGCTTTGCTTTTTATTAAAATAAATGTTGTAGGATCTTAAAATAACATCTAGACTAGCCTGACGGCTACGTTACTAATCCGCTATCTATCACTGCGAATAACTAGCTAGCTAATCTAACTGCTATTAAACATATTGTTACACATAGCTACTGCTTTATTACACACTTTCAAACACTTAGCCTACACATTCAAATCAACATTATGATGAAATTCTCGCAGTTTACATGTTTGTACATTAATACCAACCCAGGGCACCGCATATGCTGTTTTTACCTACCTAAAATCGGTTTCTGGGGTCTCAGAAAAGTGAATTTTAATGTCCTATGCAGTTAAAAACTCACATTTCGCCAAGACACTGTAAGACACGGGCTGTATTATAAAATGTTACATACAGAACAAGAGAGATGAATCTACATAGCGAGGAAGCACGGGGTGTGTGCATCATGGGAACTGTAGTCAGTTTACACCCAGCGTTCCAAAACCTGCTGTAAAACGTTTTATTATTCTGTCGTTAACTGCACACATATAATCATAATCCATCACCGATGACTCAATGTAAGTGTCTTACAAACGATGTGAATAATTACTCAATGCAGCTCAAATTTTTTATTAAAGACCACTAGAGGGCGCGTCATCACTTTACATCTCCCCTTGCTTTTATGACGTCAGAGTAGACGTTGCTGACGCAGACACTTAAATAGTCAGTGATCGATTCCACCTCATCAGAGTAGCTAGTGACTTCTGGATTTGACACACGAATTTAGAGAAAACAAGTAAGTCCATAATAGGGATAGAATTTAGAGTTGGAATTTTCTAAAACTATTCTGTATTGCTGTCTTTGACAAAAACACCTCCAATTGAAGACAGAATACAGTACATAATTCTCTCAGAACTTTGTTTAACCAGGTTAGAAATTATTTCCAGGTTGAGAGCGATACTGGTTGATTACAGGACTAGCTGTGATCAGTGATCTGGGTAATATGAGTTATTGGGTGAACCTCCTCTTCATCAGTGATTTAATACTAACAATAATGATACTAATAATAATTTTTGATTATTCTGCTTGCTGTTTTGTAAAGTGTTATCTAAATATAGGCCAACTGTGCTGCTAGGCTACTGTAGGTATACTAAAGGCCGAACTGTTCTAGCTAGAAGTTTGGCCTACAGTAGCTAGGTTGTTGTAAAGTGTTCTACAGCTATAGGTGTGCTGTGTTGTAAAGTACTTGTATACAGCTACAGTGGGTTAATGTCTACTGCTGTATGTTGTAAGGTTCTGTACAGCTAGATATAGGCCTAATGTTCTGTGTTGTAAAGTGCTGTATAGCTACAGTATGCTTACTGTAATATAAAGTGGTATATAACCTATTGAAGGAGCACAGTAGCCTACTGTATTGCTCTGCTATTGATGCAGTAGCCAATAGGGGTGTGCCCCAACGGTATTCGGATGAGTACAAATAGTAGCTTTTTCCCGAATAGTAAATTCGTACGAATATTGGAAAAAAAAAATATTCGGGAGGGGGAGAACAGTCAAATACTGTATGAGCGAGCGGTGCGCGCACGTTCTGTCTGCTTGTTGACATGACACGACGAGGGAGAGAGAGAGAGAGAGAGAGAGGGAGAGAGAGAGAGAGAGAGAGAGAGAGAGGGAGAGAGAGAGAGAGAGAGAGAGAGAGAGATCTCACACCTGCTGTCTGTCTAGACGTCTAGACAACGCGGAGAGGGAGAGAAAGCTTGGAGCGCGCTGATAGTAGGCACTAGGCAGCAACGAACGTGAGCAGCACCGAGGGCGTTTGTCCTTAGTTCACTGGTTTATTGAGACAGTTATTGGATTTTGTTTTCTTGTCGTAGCTTACCTGCTGCAATAGCCTATGTGAACTGTAGCGTTTGTTTGTGCAGTGGAGGACCGGTAGCTGTTAGCTCAGTGTAGTATATCTAGCTAACGCTCGCTATTTCAGCTACGCATGCTCAGCCTCTCACTAGCCTATACAATGTCCGGCGATTTTGAAATATGAAATAGCCTAATTATGAAAGTATATTTTAAGAACTGAAACAGAAATGATCAAATGTTTGATCCATGTCGTTCAGTTATCAGCACAACAGAGTAGGTCCTAGTCTAGTGTAGGCCTAGGATAGGCTATTATCAAAGTCCTTATCTCTGATATAACAATAATAAACTATTTAAACAGATTAAAAAAATAAGAATAAGAATAAGAATAATTTCACTACAATACCCCACTTACCCATGGTTTAAGCACTGTTGAAAGTTGAGTAGGCTATAGGCCTACAATTAGGCCTAGTCATTTTCCTCGGCTTATTAGCCTAGGCTACATTTAATTTGGCTTTGTCATATTTGCTGTGCAAATGCATGATTGGTTGAATATGTAGCTTATCAATTGAATATTTGGGTTGTTGGAATATTGTTTATTGAACATTTGTAATGTTATTTTCGTTCATAGTCCTAGCGCATAGGCCCGAACGCTTTTTTGAACCATTTAGGCCTACGCTTTATTGTAGTGGCTCACACATCCTAATTTGCATTGACCTATATAATTTGTGTTTAATGGTTGAGCTGAAGCAGTGACATGATATGACCCCTCCGATTTGTTTGGAAAAGGACATAGAAAGCAGAAACTTTGGATTACGGACTCGAGGATCCTGACAACTTTCTGAGTTATTTCTGGGTTAACAAGCACACAGTGTTTAAAAAGCCTTTAATCCATCGGGCTATATAGGCCTACAATAAAAACACCAACATGTTTCGGTTTTTATTATAGCCTACATATGGATTAAAGGCTTTTTAACCACTTTTCCACCCAATAAGTTAATCAATTTGACCGAGCGCGTTCTCACGTTCCGCAGATAAAATGCAACCGGGCCAAACTAACACAAACCCTACAACATAGGCATGTATTAGTTTAGAGTTTAGTTTATTGGTTTGAGTGTAAAATGTTTATCTTTTCAATTATATTTATAGTAATACATGTTTATTGCTGGGTTTGTGAAAACCATTACATCACGCTGCCTGTGTCACATGGTTGCAGATAATATATTAGATAGTATGACACGGGAGAAATAGGGCTACTATAGCTGTTCTAGCAAAGTTGCTATGAGGACTTATATTTTGATTTAGAAAAATGTTTTTCAGTTTCTAACTAAATGTAGAATGTCCCCCAGTGGTGGTGGTGGGGTTGTGACACTTCATAGTTTGTTAAAATAAAAACATACAGGATGATGAGGAGGAATTATACTTCATAATTAATGATAATAATAATATATAAACAGCAATTCTGATGTGTTAAGCACAGCAATTGCAATGCCAATTAATATTAGGCTAAAGAAATGACCTTTCCCCTCAGTTTAAACCGTTTTGAACCGACTTCCGGTTTAAGACCCGCCCACTTCCGAATCCGAATAATTAGTTGTCAAATACAGATACAAATACAAATAGTGGGCTCCCGGCACACCCCTAGTAGCCAGTGCACTGTGGCATCTTGTAAAACTGAATTTACTGTATGTGTAGGAGTACTGTACCATGATAGGAGTAGCCAGTGCACTGTGACATCTTGTAGCCTACCTTTTAGCCATATTATCATCCTACTGCTCAAATGTAGCATGCAAGTTCCATCTGAATGAGCTTGGTTTGACTTAGGAAACAAGCTAGCTAGCTACTATTGTGCACAATGGTAGGGTGGACAATAGAACGTGACCAATCTGACCAAATTTGCAGGACAGAACGGTAACGCTTCATAATACAGCCGGTGTCTTACCCGTGTCTTACAGTGTCATACCAGTGTCTTACCAGAGTCTTACCAGTGTCTTACCAGTGTCTTACCTGTGTCTTACCCGTGTCTTACCTGTGTCATACCAGTGTCTTACCCGAGTCTTACCAGTGTCTTACCTGTGTCTTACCCGTGTCTTTAAGCGTCTCATCCGCGTCTTACCGAATACTTACATGTAGGTACGGGGTACTTTCCGGGTACTTACATGTAGGTACGGGTTACTGGGTACGTACATGGCGTGCACAGTAGCATAGGTATTTTTACTTACAGGTAAGTACGGGGTTCTTACAGGTAGGTTTGGAGTATTACATGTAAGTACCCGGTAAGTAGGCTACCCCATAACTACCTGTAAGTACCCGGTACCCCGCACTTACATGTAAGTACTCGGTATGGGTAAGACACTGGTAAGAGAGTGTAAGACACGGGTATTACACTGGTAAGACACAGGCTGTATTATAAAGCGTTACCGACAGAACGAGACAGATTAATCTATTGACATAGCGAGGAAGCACGGGGTGTGTGCATCATATGAACTGTAGTCAGTTTACACCCAGTGTTCCAAAACCTATTGTAAAGCCTTTTATTCTGTCTTTAAACTGCAACATATAATCAAAATCAATAAACAGTGACTCAATGTGTCTCAGAAACTATGTGAATAATAACTCAATGCAGCCCAAAACATTTTTTATTTTATTTATTACTAATAAGAACCACTAGAGGGCGTTTCGTCACTCCCCTTGCTTTTATGACGTCATAGTAGACGTTACTGAGGCAGACACTTAAATAGTCAGTGATCCGTTTCCACCTCATCAGAGTAGCTAGTGACTTCTGGATTTGACACACTAATTTAGAGAAAACAAGTAAGTCCATAATAGGGATAGAATTTAGAGTTGGAATTTTCTAAAATCATTCTGTATTGCTGTCTTTGACAAAAACACCTCCAATTGAAGACAGAATACAGAACATTTCTCTCAGAACTTTGTTTAACCAGGTTAGAAATTATGTCCAGGTTGAGAGCGATACTGGTTGATTACAGGACTAACAGTGATGTGTCTGGGTAATATGAGTTCCTGGGTGAACCTCCTCTTCATTAGTGATTTAATAATAATAACAATAATGATAATAATAATTTTAGATTGTTTTGCTTGCTGTTTTGTAAAGTGTTATCTAGTTACAGTAGGCCTACTGTGCTGTGTTGTAAAATCCTGTATATCCAAATATAGGCTGTAGTATTGCTGTAATATAAAGTGGTATATTAACCTTTTGAAGGAGCATGGTACTGTATTGCCCTGCTATTCATGCAGTAGCCAGTGCACTGTGGCATCTTGTAAAACTGAAGTTACTGTATGTGTAGGAGTACTGTACCATGATAGGAGTAGCTTGTGCACTGTGCATCTTGTAGCCTACCTTTTAGCCATATTATCATCCTACTGCTCAAATGTAGCATGCTCAATCAAGTTAGTAGTCAAGTGGAAATGAAATAAGACCTATTAGGGGACTGGAGAGGGCATGCAGTGTATGCTGTGACAGAAATCATCAGCACTAGCCTACTATCTAGCCAACTATCTAGCCTACTATTTTCCCTGTAGCGTACCAGATAGCTACAGACACTCAAAACTGATCAGCAGACTGGTAGCTTTGACCAGCAACTTTGCTACCTTCTCATCCTGTTCCTTTCTCTCCTCTTTTCTTGCTGCTGCCTTTATGTTTGCAATACATGATGACGGTTCACTCTGCGTGCAGCTTGTTAGTCTCTTGATGCTCAGACGCTTTGCACCTAAACTACCTGTATACAGTAGCTAGGTATGGGCCCACTGTTCTGTGTTGTAAAGTGCTGTATGACTACAGTATGCTTGCTGTAATGTAAATTGGTACATAACCTATTAGGAGCAGTACTGTACTGTGATGTATTGTATTGCTCTGCTATTAATAGCAGTAGCCAGTTCACTGTGACATCTTGCAACACTGAAGCTATGTATAATCGTACTGTGCCATGCTAGGAGTAGCCAATGCACTGTGATATCTTATGATCACTGTACTACAGTGTATTGACTGCATGAATGTGACCCCGGTGTGACTGACTGGTTGTCCCTGTGCCCCCCTGACCCCCATAGCCTTTAGGAATGACAAAGCCCTGCGAGACTGTCTGGGTGGAGGAGCAGCTGCAGAACGTGGCCAGAGACATGGGCCGCCGGATGGCCAAGATGAAGAGGGAGTTGAGGGAGGAAGACGAGCGGAGGAGGAGGCAGGAGAAGGAGATGAGGAGGAGCGAGAAAGCCAGGATGGTAGAGGAATACCTGAAGGACAGAGAGACGCAGAGCCAGGAGAGGGAGAGGGACCTCGTCGGCTCACAGATGCCCAGATTGAGGAGGCAGGCGTGGGTGGAAGATGAGGGGAGGGGGAGGCAGGAGGAGGAGAAGAGGAGACCCGGAAAGTCGGAGGAGATGGAGCGCATTCAGGTCCTCCTGACGAGATCGATGGACGACCGGATGACCGCGTTGAGGGTCGAGTTGAGGGAGGAAGATGAGGGGAGGAGGAGTAAGGAAGAGGAGAGGAGTAGGAACGAGATAGCCAAGATGGTTAATAAATGCCTGGAGGAGAGAGGGGAAAGGAGCCAGGAGAGAGAGAAGTACCTCCTGATCAGGGAGTTGGACCAGCGGATGTCCAGGTTGAATGTGGAGTTGAGGGAGGAAGAAAAGGGGAGGAGGATTGAGACGGCCAGGATGATGAAGGAGAGAGAGGTAAAGAGCCAGAAAATGGAGCAGATGCAACTGGAGAACATGATGGCCGTCATGATCAGGGAGTTGGACCAGAGGGTGAAAAGGTTGAGGACGGAGTTGAGGGAGGAAGATGAGGGGAGGAGGGGGGAGACAGCCAAGATGTCTGATATTGCTGTTCAGTGTCCCTCTAGGGAGCTGGCGACCAGTGACCAGCGGCCATCTCAGACATCTGGGGGCATCTTTGCTCGCCTGAAAAAGATGTGGAGTGAATTTAAGATGAGACAGCAGGAAAAGAAAGAGAAGAGGAAGGCCAGGCAAGAGGAGGAGAAACAGAAAAAGAAAGAGGAGAAAGATAGAAAGCAGAAAGAAAAGGAACTGAAAGAGATGAAGCCTCTAGAGAAGCACCGGAAGAAAAACGAGAACTTCCTGACCTTCTTGAGGTACATGGAAATGGTGGACAGCAAAGAGAAAGAGGAGAAGGATAGAAGGGAAATGGAAAAGCAGAAAGAGAAGATGGCTGTAAAGTACCGGGAGGAAACCGAGGACATGAAAAAGTGGAAAGAAGAGGAGGAGATGAAGAAGGCCAGGGGAGAGGAGGAGAAAGAGAAACAGAAAGAGGAGAAAGAGAAAGATGACGAAAAGGGAGAAACAGGAAAAGAAGGGAGAAACAGTAAAATAAGACGCAGGATCTGCTGGTAGAGGAAAAAGAACAACCATTGCAAAGGTGAGAGTATAGCCACATAGTATACCTTTAGCATCACCTGTGTTTTCTTCACAGTATTTGAAAACACACAAGCAAAATCAGTGACTGACAATATACTGTGGATATGTGAATGTATTTGTAATGACAGTCACTGACCCAGATGTCTGTGTCTTTGTCCTCTTGCAGATTTTTCGATATTTTCAAAAATATCAGAGACCAACACCCTCAGACAGACAGACAGACAGACAGACATCACAACAATTGTGCAATGTTCTATAATACTTACCATAAGGTTTATTTTCAGATGTGGGGGTAAGTGAGAGTCAACCTCAAATTTTCAAACATGCTTAATTTTGGAACCATTGTAGAAAAACATTTAAGGTGTAATTTCCAACAAAATTGGAGATGCACACTCATTTAGTGATACTTTTAAGAATGCCAGAACCAAGGATCAAGGTCACGGTCAAATTACGTAGCATGTACTCTTTATGTTCTGCTTGAGTGCCACCTGGGTTGGAAGAATGTTCTCTAGTTCCAGACTTGTGCGGAGAGCTCTTTCCTGGCATCTTTTATGTCCTTGCTGCTCACTTGTTGGGGTGATATATCAGCACCACACATCTCTGCAGCAGTAACACTGATTCTTCACTGACCTCACTTGGCATAGCGGTTCATTGAAAGCATCATTGACCAATGGGGAGTCTTTCGTCGTTTCCCAGGCAGTCTTCTACTGTCCTCCACCAACCAATACTGAATGCGACAGTGTTGGGTTCATTGTGGCAAGAACCATTGGTATACAGTTAGGTCCATAAATATTTGGACATTGACACAATTTTCATCATATTGGCTCTGTACACTACCACAATGTATTTTAAATGAAACATTAAATATGTGCTTTAAATGCAGAATTTCAACTTTAATTCTGGTATTTACATCCAAATCAGGTGTAGGAATTACAACAAATTTTATATGTACCCAACCTCCCTTTTAAAGGACAAAAGTAGTTGGACAAACTAACAAAATTATGAATCAAATTGCCATGTTTAATATTTGGTTGCAAATCATTTACAGTCAAATCCAGCCTGAAGTCTGGAACCACAGACATCACCAGACGCAGGGTTTCATCCCTGGTGATGCTCTGCCAGGCCTCTACTGCAACTGTCTTCACTTCCTGCTTGTTCTTTGGGCCGTTTCCCTTCAGTTTTGTCCTCAGGAAGTGAAATGCATGCTCAGTTGGATTCAGGTCAGGTGTTTGACTTGGCCATTGCAGAACATTGCACTTCTTTGCCTTGAAAAACTCTTGTCTTGCTTTCGCAGTATGCTTTGGGTCATTGTCAGGGGCATAGATTCACTTTTATTCCCATGGGTTTTTTTCACCTCAAAGGGGCCCCTAGCCTGTCTGTCAATCAAAAATATGTTTCTAATAATATATTCATTAAAATAGCCTATTGAATTTATCTTAATTTGTACCAGCTGAAACATATAGCTGTGATATACTGGAGCTATATAAACTTATTTCTACATAAGAACGAGGACCGGGGATAACAAAAGACGTGTTCTTTATTATAAGAGACCAGACTAAACATGACACAGCACTTCCAGGCATCAACTGCAGTTACGTAGTCACCAGTAGGCCTAGTATGTGCTAGAACTCCACAACAAATAGTATAGCCATACTAATGTACTGTAAGACAAATCACTAGGCTCAATAGGCTATACGGTATTTTCACTCAATTCGCTCAGAGGCAACAGGTCTTGGTAAAAGCCTAATAGTCCAATGTAGGCTACTCAAAAAATTTGTTTAACACATGAAAATGACAAAAAATATTTAAAAGTAGGCTATTCTTGGAATGTGTAGACTATCTGAACTGTGTTCTTCTTTTCTTCATCCTCGCAAATGTCTCAATTAGGCCTACATTGCTTAAGTCCACCCTCTGTCATTTCTCTCAATAAAACGCAGTGGATATACACCGAGACTGACTAATGCCCCACAATATATTAAAACATAGTAGTCCTAGTAGTTTTGTTACCAAAAAAAATCAAAACAGGATATTTCAATTCCCTACTAACTAATGACCCTGATAGCTCGCCTCAGACAGTGGACTGGACACGATGAATAGCAGCCGACTGGCGTTACCTCAGACAAGCAGCAGACACGTGCCAACAGTTTCGTTATATGTGTATGACTATGACCAAGAGACAGCTTAACTATCAAAAAAGTGAAAATATAGAGATGGAAGATAAAAGAAAATACTGCAGTGCCATTCCTTACACGCTGATGAGCTGGCAAGTTAGCCTACTAGCTAGCGTCCAGGTGAGGCTGAAGAGTGTCCCGTAACACAAGGTGCACAGTTTCATCTAGAGAGGAGAGAAAGAATTTGCTTAGTGACACCTTACAAGCTGTGGTGTTATTGTTATTGTTACAGGCCACCGTAGTGACGTCAGGTGGGGTTGGCTAGGTTACGGGCGGGAGAACGGGGGAAGGTATGGTAGAGCGAGAGAACGAGACGTAATAAAGACACTACATTGAAATACAGAAGGACTCACGTGTATGTGTAAAAGAATAACACGACATGGTGTCAGAA
The DNA here is from genome assembly GCF_949987555.1 of Borostomias antarcticus. Classification (NCBI taxonomy): domain Eukaryota; kingdom Metazoa; phylum Chordata; class Actinopteri; order Stomiiformes; family Stomiidae; genus Borostomias; species Borostomias antarcticus. The sequence goes on from NC_140234.1 coordinate 19,437,189, forward strand.
GTCCTGTAAGTAGTGTTAAGAGTTAGATCGGCCGACAAGTGTCATTTTAGTTCATGCGGAGGAGGAAGAGAAAGAGGAAGAGAAGGATGGTTGATAACGCGGGAGCAGCGGCAGCCCAGAGAGCGGCGCCGGTTCCAGTTTCAAGTGCTACGTTCAGCATTCAGCCTCCGGAGTCCTTCGCAAGAGTGGGCAAAATGGATACGCAGGTTTGAAAGATTTCGTCTGGCAAGTAACCTGAATGTTAGCACTGAAGAGAATCAAGTCAACACGCTAATATATTGTATGGGAGATGAGGCAGATGATATTTTACGTGGACTAAATCTGACTGATGCTCTAAGAGGTACTTACCAAGGGGTGCGTGATGGATTACAGGGTTTCTTCGTAGTCAAGAAAAATGTTATCTACGAGCGTGCCAAATTTAACATGCGCAAGCAAGGAGAATGCGAGACTGTAGACTCATTTGTGACAGCACTATATGCGCTGGCGGAGCATTGTACATATGGAGCGCTACATGACGAGCTGATTCGTGACAGGCTTGTCGTTGGACTGATGGATAAGCGGCTGTCCGAACGCATGCAGCTGGACCCGGACTTGACCTTGGAAAAGGCAATAAACATGGCGAGGCAGAGTGAAGAGGTGAAAAGACAGCAATCTTCTCTGCGAGGGGACACCAGGACAGAGGCAAGTGATGCTAAATCTGTAGACAGAGTGTTCAAGAGCAGTAGCAAGACGTATGCTAAAAACAAACCTCAACAGGCTAACAGCTACCCAGCCAAGCCACACAGTGCCCAATACTCAAAGGGGAAAAATGTTCAGTGCCATAAATGCGGCAGCTCTCTGCCCCATTCACAGCGCGATTGCCCTGCTAATGAGGTGAAATGTCATTCATGTGGGAAGATGGGGCATTACAGGCGTGTGTGTAAGTCATCCAAATCTGTACATGAGGTTGAAGAGGACTGTTCCTGCTCCTGTGAAGAGGATGAGGACTGTGTGTTCTTAGGCAGCATCACAGCTGATGAGATCTACAGAGACAAGGATCCACCTACCCTCCGGAAGTCAACTAAGCCACTGATGGGACCTGGGAGGAGTCCACTAGATGTTGTGGGCGTCGCCGAACTGTTGCTAAGGAGAGGAGAGAAAGAGGTGCTGGAGGATGTGTATGTCACTCGACACCTGCACACTGCGTTGCTGGGGAGACCTGCTATTAGTAAGATGGAGCTTGTGGCACGTCTTGACAGTATCACGATGGAGACGCTCAAGACAACCTACCCAAAGATATGCAGTGGTCTCGGCGAGATGAGACAGCCGTATGCAATCAGGCTGAAACCTGGGGCCCAACCATTCTCACTGAAGACACCCAGAAGGATTCCGTTGCCACTGATGGACAAAGTCAGGCAAGAGCTGTCCCGCATGGAAAGCCTTGGAGTGATCAGCCGAATCGAGGAGCCAACTGACTGGTGTGCCGGCATTGTGGTGGTTCCCAAGAAGACAGGTGCTGTTCGCATCTGTGTTGATCTCACGAACCTCAATGAGTCAGTGTGCCGGGAAAAGTACACCCTACCAACAGTGGAGGAAACACTGGGAATGCTGGCTGGAGCCAGAATATTCAGCAAGTTAGACGCAAACATGGGGTTTTGGCAAATACCTCTGACGGAAGATTCATCAAAGTACACCACCTTCATCACGCCCTTTGGCAGATATTACTTCAACCGTCTACCTTTCGGCATCGCCTCTGCCCCCGAACACTTCCAAAACAGAATGGTGACAGAGGTCACGGGAGGGCTGGAGGGTGTAGTCTGCCACATGGACGATGTGCTGGTGTGGGGCCGATCACAAGAGGAACATGATGCTCGTCTGCACGTCGTGCTGGGGAGGATTGAGAAGGCCGGAATCACCCTGAACATCGATAAGTGCGACCTGTCGAAAGAAGAGGTGACCTTTCTAGGCCATATAATCTCCACCAGTGGTATTAGCCCTGACCCGAGTAAGACAGAGGCTGTGAGGAGGATGGAGGAGCCGACGAATGTGAGTGAGCTGAGGAGCTTTCTCGGCATGGTAAACCAGCTGGGGAAGTTTATCCCACAGCTGGCGGAGAGAGATAAGCCGCTGCGGGACCTTCTGTCAAAGAAGAACTGCTGGTTGTGGGGCTTCGAGCAGGCCAGGGCCTTTCAAGATTTGAAGGATGCACTAATATCCCCACCAGTGTTGGCCATGTACGACTCCAACAGGGAGTGCAAAGTCTCAGCGGACGCGTCATCCTATGGCTTAGGGAGTGTGCTTCTCCAAAAATGGGATGGAGTGTGGAGACCTGTAGCCTATGTGTCGCGGTCTCTCACACAAACTGAGCAGAGATACGCGCAGGTTGAGAAGGAAGCCTTGGGCCTGACCTGGGCTTGCGAGAGGTTTCGCAACTTTCTCATCGGCAGACACTTCCAGCTAGAGACAGACCACAAGCCGCTCCTGAGTCTGCTGGGGTCTCAGCCGTTGGATGCTCTTCCTCCACGGATTCTGCGCTTCCGGATGCGCCTGATGCGCTATTCTTACTCCATTGCTCATGTGCCAGGGAAGTGCCTGTGGACTGCCGATACACTCTCACGTGCTCCTGTGAAGAGGAGAGAGACACCGGATGAGAAGGAGTTATTCGAGAGTACTAACATCTACGTGGACATGATAATGGAGAACCTGCCAGCGAGCACCGCCTACCTGGACGAGCTGAGAGAGCAGCTGAAGAGGGACAGTGTGTGCGCACGGGTGATGCAGCTGAGTGCAGAGGGATGGCCAGCACACAACAACAGTGAACCTGCTCTCAGGCTGTACTGGGCGGAACAGGCGCTATTCACAGTAGAGGATGGACTTTTGCTGAGGGGAAGCAGGCTCGTCATCCCTTCAACAATGAGAAATGAAGTGCTTGCCAGGCTGCATGAAGGCCACCAGGGGGTGGTAAAGTGCAGGGAGCGCGCAAGACAGTCTGTATGGTGGCCTGGGCTGAGCCAGCAGCTGAACGAATTAGTCCTCAACTGCCGAACATGTAGCAAAGAGAGACAGAACCAAAAGGAGCCGCTGATGCCATCTCAATACCCAGGGCGACCATGGCAGAAATTGGGAGCAGACCTGTTCATGCTGGAGAGCAAGACATACCTGCTGGTTGTGGATTACGCATCAAGATACGTGGAGATCGCTCTGCTGACCCCCACAAAATCAACAGATGTCATCCACCACCTCAAATCGATCTACGCACGGCACGGCATCCCAGAGGAACTGGTGACGGACAACGGGCCGCAGTTCTCTGGAATGGCCTTTGCGGCATTTGCGGCGTCCTACGGATTTCGTCATGTCACAAGCAGCCCGAAATATCCTCAAAGTAATGGGGAAGCAGAACGGGCTGTCAAGACAATAAAAGGTCTCCTGAAGAAGGCAGCTGACCCATACCGCGCTCTGCTGGCGTACAGAGCCACCCCGCTGCATAACGGGTACAGTCCGGCTCAACTTCTGATGGGAAGGAGACTCCGCACGACGGTGCCTACACTTCCTGCTCTACTGGCCCCTGCTCTTCCCGACAGTGCGGCGGTGGTCCTGAAGGAAGAGGTAAAGAGGAGGAGAGACGCACAAAGCTACAATCGGCGTCATCGTGCAAGATGTCTCGACAGACTCACTCCTGGAAAGGAAGTGTGGGTCACCGATCAAAATGCAACTGGAGTCGTGGTCAGCAGTCACCCTACTCCACGGTCGTACGTCGTGGATGGACCTCATGGGACAGTACGGAGAAACCGGCGCCATCTCATCCCCATGGAGCCCTCACCGGCGCAGAGTGGTGGTGGTGCTGCGGAGCAACCTCTGGGATGTGTCCCAAAGCAGAGTTCTACAGAAACAATGGACCAGAATGTCCCAGAACCACCAGCTACTCCCAGAACCAGGTCTGGGAGAGTTGTGGTGAAACCTACTAGGTTGGACTTGTAAAAAAAAAAAAAATAGAAAGAAAGAGATGTGTTTATGCTCTTGTTTTGTGTTATATAGATATATACTATAGGGTTGTTAGTATAATTGTTTATTTGATCAGGTTCAGATCAGACCTTTTAGTTATAGAGGCAGAATAATCCTCTAAGGTCTGATGAATCAATGGCAGTCTACCCATTGATTCTAGAAAGAGAGATGTGGTGTTATTGTTATTGTTACAGGCCACCGTAGTGACGTCAGGTGGGGTTGGCTAGGTTACGGGCGGGAGAACGGGGGAAGGTATGGTAGAGCGAGAGAACGAGACGTAATAAAGACACTACATTGAAATACAGAAGGACTCACGTGTATGTGTAAAAGAATAACACGACACAAGCTAAGGAGCTGCAGGTGTTGGCTCAACTTGGCCGATGTTAACTCAAGCAGTGGACATACGCCGAGTCTGACTCATGCCCCACAATATTAAAACAGTAGTCCTAGTTCTGTTACCAAAAAAATCAATCAATTTCCTACTAACTAATGAGCCTGATAACTCGCCTCAGACAGTGGACTGGACACGAGAAATAACAGCTGACTGGTGTTACCTCAGACAAACTCGTACTGCGACTGACTGAGGCGGAGAGAATCGTGTGAGGGATTTAGTGCGAAACTGTTCTCTGAAAAAGTCTGGAAAACCTAAACCCAAATTTACTAAAACACAAGCATGTCTGTGATTGGTTGTAAACTGCGCAGCCTGCGCATGCGTGATTTCATTTACTGGAAGCTCCAGACAGAGCGCTTTCAAAGTCAGACTGACTCCGCGGCTCTCGCTGTACTCGGCTCTCGTGATCTCGCTTGTAAACAGAGGAACTGGTTATGTTAGTATCTTTTGTGAACACAATCATTCCCCCCAAATGACCAGAAAAACTCACGAGATCGATTAATGGTCACCTTTATCTAATATAAGTCAACACGAGGCACACAGCAAGTCAGCGTCAACATGCTGTCATAACGTTCGCTCGTGCTACTGTAGCTACCACATCACTGCAGCCAAGATTGTTTGCTGCAAGCATGGGCATCATAAATAAATGCTAATCAAAACATGGTTTACGACTGTTGTGCGCTAGCTCACTTTACATTGTATGCTGTTTTCATTCAATATATTGCTCTCGTTCAATTGTAGAAAAGCCAGCTATTTCTATTGCTAGCTAGCTAACCTATATAACTTCAGTGAGACAGCAGCCTCTCTGGAAGAACATACCGGTAGATGGGGTAACAGTTAGTCTAACGTTAGAGAAAGCAATTTACTAAGATGTTTTCACTCATGAGATTAAGCAACGATGCCCTGTTTAGTTGTAGGCTAGCTAAAACGGGATAAAAAAATTATTTGTCATCCACCATTCACTACCATCCATATTTTTTCCAATTTAAAGGACAATGCTCGTTTTTGACAACCTGGACCTTATTTACGACATATTATAAGACGTTTGACTCACCGAGATCACTTTGGTGTAGTTCGGAGGCATGTAGAAGAAATTTAAAATCCAGCGCGAGCCAGTATATCCATGTAATGGCGGTGGTCGGGGCACTTAGAATGCAGTTTCTAAAAATCTATTTTCTGCCGCGAAACGGTTGTTTTCATCAATCTGTCTTGATGAACTCGCTAGTTGTGCTTACATAGAGCATAGGCCTGTTGTGGTTTTCACACCAAGCGAGGTCCATGAACAATCAGTTACTGCTGGAGAGATTTGTGGTGCTGATGTACAAACCAACAAGTGAGTAGAACGGCATGAATGATGTCTTGAAACAGCTATCCACACAGAAGTCTGGAACTAGAGAACATTACTCCAGCCCAGGTAGTACTCGAGCAGAACATTAAAACACTTGCTACGTTAATTTGACCTTGACCTTGATCCTTGGGTTCTGGCAGGCTCAAAAGAATGTATACTGTACATCCCCAATTTTGTTGGATATGACACCTTATATGTTTTTCTACACTGGTTCCAAAATTGAGCGTGTTTGAAAATTAGACCCAAGGCACTAGCGGCCATCTTGGATTTTACCTCTCACGGTCCTCAGGGGTCAGGTGGCTTTCCTCCACATCTGATAAAATTATGGTATAGGCCATTCTAACTAGAAATGTCACACCACCCCAACTACGACCTGTTCTCCAACTTGCTGAGCTCTCCACACCACCCCAATGATGGCCTGTTCTCCAACCTGCTGAAATCTTCATATCACCCCAATAATTGCCTCTGCTCCAACCTGCTGAACTCTCCACACCACCCTGAACACAGCAAGTTCTCCAACCTGTTGAACTCTTCACACCATCGTGACCATGGCCTGTACTCCAACCTGCTGAATTCACCACACCAACCTGACCACAGCCTGTCCTCCAACCTGATGAACTCTCCACAGCATCCCAACCACGGCCTGTTTTCCAACCTGCTGAACTCTTCACACCATCCTGAACACGGCAAGTTCTCCAACCTGCTGAACTCTCCACACCATCTTGACCACAGCCTGTTTTCCAACCTGCTGAATTCTCCACACCACCCCAATGACAGCCTGTTCTCCAACATTCTGAACTCTCCACAGCACCTCAACCATGGCCTGTTCTCAACCTGGGGAACTCTCCACACGACCCCTCTCCTCCCTGCAGCTGCACTGCCATCTCCACGACGATCTCCGTGACGCCGATGATGAGGATGACGACGCCCCCCTTGCGAACTGTGCTGATCCGTGTCTCGGCAGCGTGGCAGCGACGGAAGCGGTGACCTCCAACCCCGAGGGCCCCCGCGACAAGTCGGTGCTGCTCCACCACCAGCAGTCCAGCTGCAGTGATCTGTAAAACCCTGACAATGACAATAGCCCTCTTGCTCTCGACTCGCCCACTCTCGGCTTTGAGGCCGTGTGGTCCCCCGCCTCGGATGCCTCCAACAGCCCCGATGCCACCACAGACGGCCCCGACCCCCGCCTGCTGCACCGTACCCATGCTCGTACTACGGTAAGAACTTCCACTCTCCTGCGCGCCTCAACAGCCACCAGAGGACCTATCACGTCAAGGAGTGGCTCCTGGAAAAGAGGACTAGGCCCGCTGAAGTCAGACAAGGAGGAGAAAGAGGAGGAGGAAGGCCGCCTCTGACGAACAATGGCGACACCAAGCAGAAGGTCCTGGCGTACGGCTCCTGCGACATGGAGTTCCCGAGCACGGCCAAGCTCTACCTGCACCGCAAGAAGAAGCACAGCCAGGAGAAGGACATCCGTCGGGGCGATGGCACCCGGCCGCTGATCAACAAGCGCCTAAAGGGCGAGACGTACCCCTGCCAGGTCAGGCACGCCAATCACAACTGTTTATCTAACATGGGTCCGGTTTGATACAACGACTGTACCTACTTGATACGACGATACGACGACTAACCCACCTTTCGTTGCTTGTGATTGTTTGTAGGTTTCTCCAATTGCGTCCAGAGGCATTTTAGTCTGCCACCAGGTCTGCGGCAAGGTCTTTCTGCACCACCTGTCCCTCCTGGCCCACATCAAGCTGCACAACGCCCAGAGTCAGTGCCAGGTGGTGGGGGTGGTGTCATCAGGGGTGGAGAAGGTCCCCAGAGGGATCCGCCAAGCTGGCAGAGAAGGCGGTGAGGCCGGGGGCCTGGGAGGCCCAGAAAGGAGACAGGAGGAGAAGGGTGAGTTCCTGTGCGCGGAGGTGTTCCCACCGTAGTGGTCTGCAGCGTCTGCAGCCCGGACATGGACGTTGTCTCCAAGGGGCCCGGGGGCCAAGCGGCAGAGGCTGCACCACTGTGGGCCCTGCCCCCTTCCTGGACGCCTTCCTGCAGCACTGCCAGGTGCACCTGCTCGCCAAGTCTGAGAGCTCATGAGTAATGTCATCACTTTGATTGCCTTATTCCTTATTATTTTCTTTGCTTTAACATAACCAGACTTAGCTGCAAATTGATTGTGGTTCATTTTCATTGTAATATGAGTTGCAAATAAAGATTGTTTTCAAGAAATATGTGGCCCAACATGCATCAAATCCCATAAATAGGATTCAGAAGGTGGGATAGCTCATGAGCTCACAACAACTATCAGCAGCTTACATAACATTAATGGTAGCGGTCAGTGGCTAAAGCAGTTACACTGATGATTCCTGTAACTTTAGCTATTTTGCTGCAATTGGTTCAACTTCTGTTTCTGGACAAAGGTAAGGGATAAACCCAGATAACACAAGGCTAGCGGACCTACAGCGAGTCCCCGATGGATGCTCCACCACCATTCCACCGGTAGTTTATTGTCTATCCTAGGCCCATTGGCCCTAGGCTTATGGATTTCTATTGCTAAATTAACTGACTGAACATTTTTTTGGTAACCCTTTCATAGTCCACAATTACTAAACATTTACCTGGTAAATACATGCAAGTATAGCCTAATATATAATGGGTAATTACTGAGACACCTATACTGTAGGTATAATTTAAAAACAGGAGTATTTCAGATGTTCAATTACTGCACATAAATTCAATAACTGACATAGCACCACCAGGTAACCTCTATCTAAGCCTGTTGCCCTCTCGTGGCCGAAAATGGTAAATGCAGTCTATCTGCCTCTATTGCTGAAACTGAACAAGGAACGTCTATCTAAGCCTGTTGCTGCCCTCCCGTGGCTGAAAATGGTAAATGCAGTCTATCTGCCTCTTGTGGTAGCAACATAGAACTGCAGGTTCTGGGACCACTGCCTCTTGTGGTAGCAACATAGAACTGCGGGTCAACAACACGACGGAGGAAACCAGGGAGGAAGCTAGGGAGGGAGGGAGTGACAACTGGACATTTGCTATCATTGGTGCGCTGGCGTACAGCCACGCACAAAAACAAGGCTTTCAGTTGTCTTTCACAACGGCTGCACACGAATGAGAACAGTCCACAAGACAAACAACACATACGACCCCTACTGGTAGCCACAGGTATTAATGTTATTATTTAATAATAAAAGAAGAAAATAAACAGAAAATGTGACAATACATTGAGTGCATAACATATATGTAAAAAAAAATATTTGCAAACAATTTTCACAAAATACAGCACATCACATTTGTTTTTGTTACACTTTGTTACTTTGTTTACAAAGACAAAAAATCATCCATTATAAAGATAGACAAATGGACATTATGATCAATAAAAAACAGCCTACAGTATGTCTATATATACAGACAAACCGTTTAAATTGGCCAGGCTGCAGTTGGCCACCTTGTTCTCCATCTGCTTCTCGAACATCTTCAGGTTGTATTCCAGCTCCATGGCCAGCAGCTCATCATGCAAAGAACTCCTTGACCTCATTTTAAAATCTCTAGGCCTATTTCACAAATGAAAAACGCCTAGCCTCTATGGAAATGGGATGGTGAACTTGATAGTGAGAGACCATGGTGTGGATAGTGAACTTGATAGTGAGAGACCATGGTGTGGATAGTGAACTTGACAGTGAGAATCCATGGTGTGTATAGTGAACTTGATAGTGAGAGATCGTGGTGTGTATAGTGAACTTGATAGTGAGAGATAATGGTGTGTATAGTGAACTTGATAGTGAGAGATAATGGTGTGTATAGTGAACTTGATAGTGAGAGACCATGGTCTGGTGAATTTGATAGTGAGAGATCATGGTGTGTATAGTGAGCTTGATAGTGAGAGACCATGGTGTGGATAGTGAACTTGATAGTGAGAGACCATGGTGTGGATAGTGAACTTGATAGTGAGAGACCATGGTGTGGATAGTGAACTTGATAGTGAGAGATCATGGTGTGGATAGTGAACTTGATAGTGAGAGACAATGGTGTGGATAGTGAACTTGATAATGAGAGACAATGGTGTGGATAGTGAACTTGATAGTGAGAGACCATGGTGTGGATAGTGAGCTTGATAGTGAGAGACCATGGTGTGGATAGTGAACTTGATAGTGAGAGACCATGGTGTGGATAGTGAACTTGATAGTGAGAGACCATGGTGTGGATAGTGAACTCGATAGTGAGAGACCATGGTGTGGATAGTGAACTTGATAGTGAGAGACCATGGTGTGGATAGTGAACTTGATAGTGAGAGACAATGGTGTGGATAGTGAACTTGATAATGAGAGACAATGGTGTGGATAGTGAACTTGATAGTGAGAGACCATGGTGTAGAGGAAAACCCAGTCTAACACCTGGAGGTAGATCATGGGGCGGCTGTAGTTCACAAGGTAGAGCAGGTTGTCCAATGATCGTAGGGTCAGTGGTTCGAATCCCACCTCCTCCTGTCCACATGTCGAAGTGTCCTTGGACAAGACACTGAACCCCAAATTGCTCCCAATGAGCAGACTAGCACCTTGCATGGCAGCTGCCGTGAATGGGTGTGTGCAGGGCTGAAAATTAACACCTGCCACCGGCCAAACGCAGGTAAAATTACCAATTGGCGACTAGATTTCGGAAGCCTATCTGAAAAATATAGACTTGGCCGGTAGATTTTTTCATCTATAGTCCCCTTGGCAGGTAACTCACCGTGAGCCAAAAAGTTAATTTTCACCCCTGGGTGTGTGAATGGGTGAATGAGAGGATAAAAGTGCAATATAAGTGCAGTCCATTTACCATCTATCATCATGAGGTCCTTCAGGACTGGAGAGCGCTTCTGTTCCAGCAGACTCTTCAGGGCGATGATGATGGAGATTATCATCAACACCTCCTGGACCTGAGGACAGATGGATGATTGAGGATGGTGCCCTCTAGTGGTGCTATAGCTTCATCTCATAATTTCATAAATATTTCTTGTGGAAAGTGTTTTAAGAAGTTGGACTATGGAGTAAATGTAATTTAAGACGAATAATAAAACGAGAAATGGTGCTCAGAGAGCACAGACCTCCGCCCATGAATGCATTTTGTGGCTCTGTGTGTGTGCATGCGAGGAGGACGTTTGGTTTCAAATAAACTTGCCTTGCCTTTGTGCCAGTCCAAACCCCATGTCTAAAAATTAATCAGAACGAAGGAAATTAAGTGTTTGATGCTCAAAATTTCCCTACAACCCCCTTCTCCCTCTAATGTGTCCCTCCTGGGTGTTACCACGAAAAAAATGCATCTATGGGAAACACTGCCTTCATTATAAGGCTCAAATGTTTCACCGCTCCCATCAGATTTTTTATTATTTTTTTGTCCAAAAATGTTTCTTTTGATAGGTTGCTGATCTCTGGTATATATTCATGTTTTAATGACAGAAGTGACAACTTATCCAGACACATCACAGTGTATCAGTCATGGCTAGACATGCATGTGCCATGTGCAGGTGTACAGTGGTGAGTGGAGCAGAATGGCGCATGTTTGATGGAGCCTATCCTGCCCTCTACTGGTCAAATAAGCTCTTTGCACAAGCTCCACTACTTCCTGAAATTCTACAGGCATCCTTATTTCCTGTCCTATACTATTGGATGGAAGTAATTTATCAGGTGTGCGGCACACCTGATCACACCTGATTAATCACTTCCATCCAATGGTATAGGACAGGAAATAAATATGCCTGTAGAATTTCAGGAAGTAGTGGAGCTTGTGCAAAGAGCCTATTCTTTACTGACATCTTGTGAGGCTCAAGCCAAGTTGATAGGATTTTATAAATTGTAATAGTTTTTTCTGTGTAAATTGTAAGAATTTCTTCATATACCAATATTGTTAACCAGGTGAAAATCTGCAGGCTTGGTGAAGTGAGGACGTATCACAGTATTGTTGGCCTTTGAGATCTTTTCTTCTGTTGCTCTGCGTTGTGTAATTTCTTTTTTATAAGCCTTGATAAGAGTTGCAGCACCATCTAATTATGAACCACGATGTTAATTGCCTTTCTTGTTGTGATAGTCATTGATGAAATCACCCAACACGGGATTGGAAGCAGCGACAGATGTTAGATTTATTGTACAAAGATACAATCACATGGAACACTGGGATGTTTCCCTAGTCTCTCTCTCTCTCCCTGCTTCTCTGCTAGTCAAGGCCTTAGACTTCCCTCCCCGCATGGTGTTATCAGCGTGTCTGCCTGCTGGGAGCAGCGAATCTGTCCGGCTGAGTTGCGTACCGTTTCCAAATCGAAGTCTCAAGGTTTGGTTGAGACGTTAAATAGTGCTCTCTCGGCCCACCCCCCACACCTAGGCCTGCCCGTTTAGGGCCTAGTGAAGCTAGATTGGTGGAGGAGTGACCATACAGATGTGTCGCCTATCACCCTAACATGATGTCTTAATCACCATTGGTTGTCAGTCTGGGTTGTGTCTGTTTATAGTGTCCCATAGAGATGTGTCATTGATACCCCAGAGGAGTGGCCCCCCCCTGTGGCCTAATTGTGACCTCTTGACACCCACTACCCCGAACGGCCACAGCAGCAGCAGCATCAGCTGTCTCCCTCACTCTATCGACTACACAGTGTCCACGTGAAAACAAACAAACACATTAAACCAAATACATAACAGTAAGACTCTGTAGATGTTATAGACATTTCTTCCTAGATTCCTCAGTATGTCCTTGGCTCATGCTGTGGTAGGTGAATGCTGTGCATGGTCATTTTGATGCTGTAGAAAGAATACTAATAGGAACATACATTGAATGGTGGGATGAATAAACACATTTGCACAGCTGAGATAACAGTGATGGCGTGTGTGTGTGCATGTGTGTCTTATTAAACAAATAACACATACAGTGCTACAGTTGCCCGAATACTGCGCGGTTTCTGCAGCGGCCTTGTTCACGCCGATGCCGGCACGCTTCGCACTGTGGGCGGGCTTCGGAGGACGACGACGCGCGGGACTGCATCGTGTCGTCGACCCTCAGGAGCGCAGGACCCGCTCAGAGCTCGCCCCTCCCAGTGGTCAGTGCAGGTCATCCACAACCGCTGGCGTGCGACTCCCACAACCGCGGCCCACCTCCGGACGACCTTCGACTCACGACTGCCACGCTCTCCGGCTGAGGAGGCCGACAGATCGCTCCTAGCTGGTCAGCGGTGCCCTGCGGACGCGGGGGCGCTGTGCGGCCGTGGGTGTGGGTGCTGCTGTCTGTTCTGTCCAATCGTGGATGTGGATCCCTGCTGTTTACTACTACGCTGTGCCAGCGTTCAGCTACTCTAGAATTATTTTGCCGTTAGACAGTCATATATGTCTCAGTATGTATGTAAATGGCCAATAAATTGAACCTAGGTAGATAGATAGACAGACAGACAGACAGACAGAGGGAGAGAGGGTGGGTAGGTAGCTAGATAGATTGATACTGTAGATAGATAGATAGATAGATAGATAGATAGATAGACAGACAGACAGACAGACAGACAGACAGACAGACAGACAGACAGATAGACTGATACTGTAGATAGATAGATAGATAGATAGATAGATAGATAGATAGATAGATAGATAGATAGATAGATAGACTGATACTGTAGATAGATAGATAGATAGATAGATAGATAGATAGATAGATAGATAGACAGATAGATACAGTAGATAGACAGACAGACAGACAGACAGACAGACAGACAGACAGACAGACAGACAGACAGACAGACAGATAGATAGATAGATAGATAGATAGATAGATAGATAGATAGATAGATTGATTGATACTGTAGATAGATAGATAGATAGATAGATAGATAGATAGATAGATTAGATAGATAGATAGATAGATAGATAGATAGATAGATAGATAGATAGATAGATAGATAGATAGATAGATAGATAGATAGATAGATGGAAATAGCACACATGCACACCTCTACAACACTGTTATAGAGCCTGATGGCCGCTGCCATAAAGGAACGTCTGAACCGCTCCGTATTGCACCTGGGTGGGATAAGCCTGTAGCTGAACTTGATTTGAACTTGAACTTGACAATGGGATCCCTGGGTACATTTGAGGGTGACAGATGCACAGCAGCACTGGAAACGCATGCAGAGAGCAGCAGCGGAGGCCGACACAAATGTGCTGATGAAATATAAATGGGTACATGAATATTCCCAGTGTTGCTGATTTCAGATTGTGTCACTCGTCAGTATAGCTTCCACCAGCACTTTGCCCACACTGGGTTCAAACTTGGGTCCTCAATTACGACACTCACGTGACCACTTCTTGTAAACACCGCTACTAAACACACCACCGAAAAGCTAGATTTTGATGCCACTGGTGGCCGTATTTAAACTGAGAAGTGAGTTAACCAATTCAACTCTGTTACACCAGTACATGTACAGAAGGCAAGAAGATACCAGGACCTGGGAGTTGGGATAGATACATTCCTCATTTCTATGAGTTGAGGGTTGAGTAGGAAAACAGCCCACATTTCTACTGCTGATGCCACGTTACCTGCATGCGTGCTGAGGTATCTACATTAAGAACAAGGACTCAAGCTGCCAGCATGTAGAAATAGTAACTAGTAGTGATTCTGACGAGTGTGTTCAACATGTGCAGTGCTTATAGCTCTGTAACACACTTTTCCTTTAGGGGGCGCTGTAATGAGAATAGGACTTATCATTCAGAATCTTTGTTACCTGATTAGTTAGTGTGTGTGTGTGTGTGTGTGTGTGTGTGTGTGTGTGTGTGTGTGTGTGTGTGTGTGTGTGTGTGTGTGTGTGTGTGTGTGCAGACAGAGAACACAGTACCTGATCCCTCCAGGGGTGTGAAGCTTGTGTGGGCCACTGGTCTGCTGTGTCCCTCTAGCGGACAGCGATGGACACCTGGCTTCAAACAAACACGATACACACAGTCGGACACAAGACACACACAGTCTCTGTTACACTCACCCAGTCAAAATAGACGTGAGGGAGGAATAGTCGCTAATAGCGGTGCTAACTTGTCGTAGTAGGGGCAAGGGGAGGGGATGCTGTAATACCAGACCAGCATCTGTTTATTAGATTAGAAAGCGACTATTTAGCTCTATTTGAAACTGGCATGCACGACAAGCAGATAGTAGATTGATTTTGCATGTGTTACACTTCCCAGGCACAGGGTTGGGTGTAGCAGGTCTATTTAAGATGGACAGAAAAAGTAGACGATGCTGTTAGTATCTTTCACAACAGCTGCTCTCAGACGAATCAGTTTGATTAAGCAATAGGCTCACTCCAGTATGGGTCTGTCTTAATTCTGTCTTTCTTCTCTCTATAGAAATGCTTTTTCTAATGGATATAGCTTATGAATACTTTTTCTAAAATATAAATATATATCCAAACTAGAATGCGTGCAGGACATGTTTGGTAATGCTGCATTTGTTAGGTCGAGAGCTTTGTGCCAATCAAAACTGCTAACAACCAACTAATAAAGCAACCAATAAACTTATGCTACCAAAAACATTAACCTCTCACCCTGGGCTGTCAGCTAGGTAATAATTACAAATAAACTCACTATTCCTATTCTATAGAACCCCAAACTCACATTTCCCTACAAACAATATTCATGTTGTTTACATGCAACTAGTATACCTATTTGTATATGTTGAGCATTGTCCCCTTATTAATGTAAAGTAAGACTGAACTGTTACTGCTACATGAAAAGCAGATTACACAAATTATAACACCGTGGAGAACTACATGGGTGACCGACAAAACTATGCACGCGCTGACTAATTTAATGACACAATAAAGGCTACCGTTAGGCTTAAGTAAACTGACTCATATTTCGTTCATACATTACAAAATATAGTGCCATACAAACATTCAATAATCAGGGTTCGAGTATACAGGAGCATTCCTCAAGGTGAGCTTTGCTTTTTATTAAAATAAATGTTGTAGGATCTTAAAATAACATCTAGACTAGCCTGACGGCTACATTACTAATCCGCTAGCTATCACTGCGAATAACTAGCTAGCTAATCTAACTGCTATTAAACATATTGTTACACATAGCTACTACTTTATTACACTTTCAAACACTTAGCCTACACATTCAAATCAACGTTATGATGTAATTCTCGCAGTTTACATGTTTGTACATTAATACCAACGGAGGGCACCGCATATGCTGTTTTTACCTTCCTAAAATCGGTTTCTGGGGTCTCAGAAAAGTGAATTTTAATGTCCTATGCAGATAAAAACTCACATTTCGCCAAGACACTGTAAGACACGGGCTGTATTATAAAATGTTACATACAGAACAAGAGAGATTAATCTACATAGCGAGGAAGCACGGGGTCTGTGCATCATGGGAACTGTAGTCAGTTTACACCCAGCGTTCCAAAACCTGCTGTAAAACGTTTTATTATTCTGTCTTTAACTGCACACATATAATCATAATCCATCACCGATGACTCAATGTAAGTGTCTTAGAAACGATGTGAATAATTACTCAATGCAGCTCAAAATATTTTTTTTTCTAAAGACCACTAGAGGGCGCGTCATCACTTTACATCTCCTCTTGCTTTTATGACGTCAGAGTAGACGTTGCTGACGCAGACACTTAAATAGTCAGTGATCGATTCCACCTCATCAGAGTAGACTTCTGGATTTGACACACGAATTTAGAGAAAACAAGTAAGTTCATAATAGGGATAGAATTTAGAGTTGGAATTTTCTTAAATTATTCTGTATTACTGTCTTTGACAAAAACACCTCCAATTGAAGACAGAATACAGAACATTTCGCTCAGAACTTTGTTTAACCAGGTTAGAAATTATTTCCAGGTTGAGAGCGATACTGGTTGATTACAGGACTAACAGTGAGGTGTCTGGGTAATATGAGTTCCTGGGTGAACCTCCTCTTCAGTGATTTAATACTAACAATAATGATACTAATAATAATTTGAGATTATTTTGCTTGCTGTTTTTTAAAGTGTTATCTAAATATAGGCCAACTGTGCTGCTAGGCTACTGTAGGTATACTAAAGGCCGAACTGTTCTAGCTAGAAGTTTGGCCTACAGTAGCTAGGTTGTTGTAAAGTGTTCTACAGCTATAGGTGTGCTGTGTTGTAAAGTACTTGTATACAGCTACAGTGGGTTAATGTCTACTGCTGTATGTTGTAAGGTTCTGTACAGCTAGATATAGGCCTAATGTTCTGTGTTGTTAAGTGCTGTATAGCTACAGTATGCTTACTGTAATATAAAGTGGTATATAACCTATTGAAGAAGCACGGTAGCCTACTGTATTGCTCTGCTATTGATGCAGTAGCCAGTAGGGGTGTGCCCGAACGGTATTCGGATGAGTACAAATAGTAGCTTTTTCCCGAATAGTAAATTCGTACGAATATTGTAAAAATAAATATTCGGGAGGGGGAGAACAGTCAAATACTGTATGAGCGAGAGGTGCGCGCACGTTCTGTCTGCTTGTTGACATGACACGACGAGGGAGAGAGAGAGAGAGAGAGAGTGAGAGAGAGAGAGAGAGAGAGAGAGAGAGAGAGAGGGAGAGAGAGGGAGAGAGAGAGAGAGAGAGAGAGAGAGAGAGGGAGAGAGAGAGAGAGAGAGAGAGATCTCGCACCTGCTGTCTGTCTAGACGTCTAGACAACGCGGAGAGGGAGAGAAAGCTTGGAGCGCGCTGATAGTAGCACTAGGCAGCAACGAACGTGAGCAGCACCGAGGGCGTTTGTCCTTAGTTCACTGGTTTATTGAGACAGTTATTGGATTTTGTTTTCTTTTCGTAGTTTACCTGCTGCAATAGCCTATGTGAACTGTAGCGTTTGTTTGTGCAGTGGAGGACCGGTAGCTGTTAGCTCAGTGTAGTATATCTAGCTAACGCTCGCTATTTCAGCTACGCATGCTCAGCCTCTCACTAGCCTATACAATGTCCGGCGATTTTGAAATATAAAATAGCCTAATTATGAAAGTATATTTTAAGAACTGAAACACAAATGATCAAATGTTTGATCCATGTCGTTCAGTTATCAGCACAACAGAGTAGGTCCTAGTCTAGTGTAGGCTATTATCAAAGTCCTTATCTCTGATATAACAATAATAAACTATTTAAACAGATTAAAAAAAATAAGAATAATAATAATTTCACTACAATACCCCACTTACCCATGGTTTAAGCACTGTTGAAACTTGAGTAGGCTATAGGCCTACAATTAGGCCTAGTCATTTTCCTCGGCTTATTAGCCTAGGCTACATTTAATTTGGCTTTGTCATATTTGCTGTGCAAATGCATGATTGGTTGAATATGTAGCTTATCAATTGAATATTTGGGTTGTTGGAATATTGTTTATTGAACATTTGTAATGTTATTTTCGTCCATAGGTCCTAGCGCATAGGCCGAACGCTTTTTTGAACCATTTAGGCCTACGCTTTATTGTAGTGGCTCACACATCCTAATTTGCATTGACCTATATAATTTGTGTTTAATGGTTGTGCTGAAGCAGTGACATGATATGACCCCTCCGATTTGTTTGGAAAAGGACATAGAAAGCAGAAACTTTGGATTACGGACTCGAGGATCCTGACAACTTTCTGAGTTATTTCTGGGTTAACAAGCACACAGTGTTTAAAAAGCCTTTAATCCATCGGGCTATATATGCCTACAATAAAAACACCAACATGTTTCGGTTTTTATTGTAGCCTACATATGGATTAAAGGCTTTTTAACCACTTTTCCGCCCAATAAGTTAATCAATTTGACCGAGCGCGTTCTCACGTTCCGCTGATAAAATGCTACCGGGCCAAACTAACACAAACCCTACAACATAGGCATGTATTAGTTTAGAGTTTAGTTTATTGGTTTGAGTGTAAAATGTTTATCTTTTCAATTATATTTATAGTAATACATGTTTATTGCTGGGTTTGTGAAAACCATTACTAGTACATCACGCTGCCTGTGTCACATGGTTGCAGATAATATATTAGATAGTATGACACGGGAGAAATAGGGCTACTATAGCTGTTCTAGCAAAGTTGCTATGAGGACTTATATTTTGATTTAGAAAAATGTTTTTCAGTTTCTAACTAAATGTAGAATGTCCCCCAGTGGTGGTGGTGGGGTTGTGACACTTCATAGTTTGTTAAAATAAAAACATACAGGATGATGAGGAGGAATTATACTTCATAATTAATGATAATAATAATAATATATAAACAGCAATTCTGATGTGTTAAGCACAGCAATTGCAATGCCAATTAATATTAGGCTAAAGAAATGACGTTTCCCCTCAGTTTAAACCGTTTTGAACCGACTTCCGGGTTAAGCCCCGCCCACTTCCGAATCCGAATAATTAAAGTTGTCAAATACAGATGCAAATACAAATAGTGGGCTCCCGGCACACCCCTAGTAGCCAGTGCACTGTGGCATCTTGTAAAACTGAATTTACTGTATGTGTAGGAGTACTGTACCATGATAGGAGTAGCCAGTGCACTGTGACATCTTGTAGCCTACCTTTTAGCCATATTATCATCCTACTGCTCAAATGTAGCATGCAAGTTCCATCTGAATGAGCTTGGTTTGACTTAGCAAACTAGCTAGCTAGCTACTATTGTGCACAATGGTAGGGTGGACAATAGAACGTGACCAATCTGACCAAATTTGCAGGACAGAACGGTAACGCTTCATAATACAGCCGGTGTCTTACCCGTGTCTTACAGTGTCATACCAGTGTCTTACCAGTGTCTTACCAGTGTCATACCAGTGTCTTACCAGAGTCTTACCAGTGTCTTACCAGAGTCTTACCAGAGTCTTACCAGTGTCTTACCAGAGTCTTACCAGAGTCTTACCAGTGTCTTACCAGAGTCTTACCAGTGTCTTACCTGTGTCTTACCCGTGTCTTACCTGTGTCTTACCTGTCTTACCCGTGTCTTACCTGTGTCTTACCCGTGTCTTACCTGTGTCTTACCAGTGTCTTACCTGTGTCTTACCTGTGTCTTACCCGTGTCTTACCTGTGTCATACCAGTGTCTTACCCGAGTCTTACCAGTGTCTTACCTGTGTCTTACCCGTGTCTTTAAGTGTCTCATCCGCGTCTTACCGGATACTTACATGTAGGTACGGGGTACTTTCCGGGTACTTACATGTAGGTACGGGTTACTTACCGGGTACGTACATGGCGTGCACAGTAGCATAGGTATTTTTACTTACAGGTAAGTACGGGGTTCTTACAGGTAGGTTTGGAGTACTTACATGTAAGTACCCGGTAAGTAGGCTACCCCATAACTACCTGTAAGTACCCGGTACCCCGCACTTACATGTAAGTACTCGGTATGGGTAAGACACTGGTAAGAGAGTGTAAGACACAGGTATTACACTGGTAATACACTGTAAGACACAGGCTGTATTATAAAGCGTTACCGACAGAACGAGACAGATTAATCTATTGACATAGCGAGGAAGCACGGGGTGTGTGCATCATATGAACTGTAGTCAGTTTACACCCAGTGTTCCAAAACCTATTGTAAAGCCTTTTATTCTGTCTTTAAACTGCAACATATAATCAAAATCAATAAACAGTGACTCAATGTGTCTCAGAAACTATGTGAATAATAACTCAATGCAGCCCAAAACATTTTTTATTTTATTTATTATTAATAAAAACCACTAGAGGGCGTTTCGTCACTTTACATCTCCCCTTGCTTATGACGTCATAGTAGACGTTACTGAGGCAGACACTTAAATAGTCAGTGATCCGATTCCACCTCATCAGAGTAGCTAGTGACTTCTGGATTTGACACACTAATTTAGAGAAAACAAGTAAGTCCATAATAGGGATAGACTTTAGAGTTGGAATTTTCTGAAATTATTCTGTATTACTGTCTTTGACAAAAACACCTCCAATTGAAGACAGAATACAGAACATTTCTCTCAGAACTTTGTTTAACCAGGTTAGAAATTATGTCCAGGTTGAGAGCGATACTGGTTGATTACAGGACGAACAGTGATGTGTCTGGGTAATATGAGTTCCTGGGTGAACCTCCTCTTAATTAGTGAATCAATAATAATAATAACAATAATGATAATAATAATTTTATATTTTGCTTGCTGTTTTGTAAAGTGTTATCTAGCTACAGTAGGCCTACTGTGCTGTGTTGTAAAATCCTGTATATCCAAATATAGGCTGTAGTATTGCTGTAATATAAAGTGGTATATTAACCTATTGAAGGAGCATGGTACTGTATTGCCCTGCTATTCATGCAGTAGCCAGTGCACTGTGGCATCTTGTAAAACTGAAGTTACTGTATGTGTAGGAGTACTGTACCATGATAGGAGTTGCCTGTGCACTGTGCATCTTGTAGCCTACCTTTTAGCCATATTATCATCCTACTGCTCAAATGTAGCATGCTCAATCAAGTTAGTAGTCAAGTGGAAATGAAATAAGACCTATTAGGGGACTGGAGAGGGCATGCAGTGTATGCTGTGACAGAAATCATCAGCACTAGCCTACTATCTAGCCAACTATCTAGCCTACTATTTTCCCTGTAGCGTACCAGATAGCTACAGACACTCAAAACTGACCAGCAGACTGGTAGCTTTGACCAGCAGCTTTGCTACCTTCTCATCCTGTTCCTTTCTCTCCTCTTTTCTTGCTGCTGCCTTTATGTTTGCAATACATGATGACTGTTCACTCTGCGTGCAGCTTGTTAGTCTCTTGATGCTCAGACGCTTTGCACCTAAACTACCTGTATACAGTAGCTAGGTATGGGCCCACTGTTCTGTGTTGTAAAGTACTGTATGACTACAGTATGCTTGCTGTAATGTAAATTGATACATTAGGAGCAGTACTGTACTGTGATGTATTGTATTGCTCTGCTATTAATAGCAGTAGCCAGTTCACTGTGACATCTTGCAACACTGAAGCTATGTATAATCGTACTGTGACATGCTAGGAGTAGCCAATGCACTGTGATATCTTATGATCACTGTACTACAGTGTATTGACTGCATTAATGTGACCCCGGTGTGACTGACTGGTTGTCCCTGTGCCCCCCTGACCCCCATAGCCTTTAGGAATGACAAAGCCCTGCGAGACTGTCTGGGTGGAGGAGCAGCTGCAGAACGTGGCCAGAGACATGCGCCGCCGGATGGCCATGATGAAGAGGGAGTTGAGGGAGGAAGACGAGCGGAGGAGGAGGCAGGAGAAGGAGATGAGGAGGAGCGAGACAGCCAGGATGGTAGAGGAATACCTGAAGGACAGAGAGACGCAGAGCCAGGAGAGGAAGAGGGACCTCGTCGGCCCACAGATGCCCAGGTTGAGGAGGCAGGCGTGGGTGGAAGATGAGGGGAGGGGGAGGCAGGAGGAGGAGAAGAGGAGATCCGGGAAGTCGGAGGGGCGTCTGGAGCGCATTCAGGTCCTCCTGACGAGATCGATGGACGACCGGATGACCGCGTTGAGGGTCGAGTTGAGGGAGGAAGATGAGGGGAGGAGGATTGAGACGGCCATGATGATGAAGGAGAGAGAGGTAAAGAGCCAGAAAATGGAGCAGATGCAACTGGAGAACATGATGGCCGTCATGATCAGGGAGTTGGACCAGAGGATGAAAAGGTTGAGGACGGAGTTGAGGGAGGAAGATGAGGGGTGGAGGGGGGAGACAGCCAAGATGTCTGATATTGCTGTTCAGTGTCCCTCTAGGGAGCTGGCGACCAGTGACCAGCGGCCATCTCAGACATCTGGGGGCATCTTTGCTCGCCTGAAAAAGATGTGGAGTGAATTTAAGATGAGACAGCAGGAAAAGAAAGAGAAGAGGAAGGCCAGGCAAGAGGAGGAGAAACAGAAAAAGAAAGAGGAGAAAGATAGAAAGCAGAAAGAAAAGGAACACCAGTTTTGTTACCCCAAAAAAATCAAAACAGGATATTTTAATTACCTACTAACTAATGACCCTGATAGCTCGCCTCAGACAGTGGACTGGACACGATGAATAGCATCCGACTGGCGTTACCTCAGACAAGCAGCAGACACGTGCCAACAGTTTCGTTATATGTGTATGACTATGACCAAGAGACAGCTTAACTATCAAAAAAGTGAAAATATAGAGAGGGAAGATAAAAGAAAATACTGCAGTGCCATTCCTTACACGCTGGTGAGCTGGCAAGTTAGCCTACTAGCTAGCGTCCAGGTGAGGCTGAAGAGTGTCCCGTAACACAAGGTGCACAGTTTCATCTAGAGAGGAGAGAAAGAATTTGCTTAGTGACACCTTACAAGCTAAGGAGCTGCAGGTGTTGGCTCAACTTGGCCGATGTTAACTCAAGCAGTGGACATACGCCGAGTCTGACTAATGCCCCACAATATTAAAACAGTAGTCCTAGTTCTGTTACCAAAAAAATCAATCAATTGTGTTCAATTTCCTACTAACTAATGAGCCTGATAACTCGCCTCAGACAGTGGACTGGACACGAGAAATAACAGCTGACTGGTGTTACCTCAGACAAACTCGTACTGCGACTGACTGAGGCGGAGAGAATCGTGTGAGGGATTTAGTGCGAAACTGTTCTCTGAAAAAGTCTGGAAAACCTAAACCCAAATTTACTACAATACAAGCATGTCTGTGATTGGTTGTAAGCTGCGCAGCCTGCGCATGCGTGATTTCATTTACTGGAAGCTCCAGACAGAGCGCGTGCAGCAGCAGACTGGCCGCACGGGACGAGACTCCGCGGCTCTCGCTGTACTCGGCTCTCGTGATCTCGCTTGTAAACAGAGGAACTGGTTATGTTAGATCTTTTGTGAACACAATCATTCCCCCCAAATGACCAGAAAAACTCACAAGAACGATTAATGGTCACCTTTATCTAATATAAGTCAACACGAGGCACACAGCAAGTCAGCGTCAACATGCTGTCATAACGTTCGCTAGTGCTACTGTAGCTACCACCTTGATCCTTGGGTTCTGGCAGGCTCAAAAGAATGTATACTGTACATCCCCAATTTTGTTGGATATGACACCTTATATGTTTTTCTACACTGGTTCCAAAATTGAGCGTGTTTGAAAATTAGACCCAAGGCACTAGCGGCCATCTTGGATTTTACCTCTCACGGTCCTCAGGGGTCAGGTGGCTTCCCTCCACATCTGATAAAATTATGGTATAGGCCATTCTAACTAGAAATGTCATGCAATTTCTTATAACATGCACAATTGTTTCACCGGTACCCAATTTCAAGTAAAAAAAATAATTTTCAAAAACACTGCCTGCACAATGGTCTCAGCATCAGCAGAGATCCCGACCACAGCCTATTCTCCAACCTGCTGAACTCTACACATCACCCCAACCACTGCCTGTTCTCCAACCTGCTGAAATCTCCACACCACCCCAACTACGGCCTGTTCTCCAACTTGCTGAGCTCTCCACACCACCCCAATGATGGCCTGTTCTCCAACCTGCTGAAATCTTCATACCATCCCAATAATTGCCTGTGCTCCAACCTGCTGAACTCTCCACACCACCCTGAACACAGCAAGTTCTCCAACCTGTTGAACTCTTCACACCATCGTGACCATGGCCTGTTCTCCAACCTGCTGAATTCACCACACCAACCTGACCACAGCCTGTCCTCCAACCTGATGAACTCTCCACAGCATCCCAACCACGGCCTGTTTTCCAACCTGCTGAACTCTTCACACCATCCTGAACACGGCAAGTTCTCCAACCTGCTGAACTCTCCACACCATCTTGACCACAGCCTGTTTTCCAACCTGCTGAATTCTCCACACCACCCCAATGACAGCCTGTTCTCCAACATTCTGAACTCTCCACAACACCTCAACCATGGCCTGTTCTCAACCTGGGGAACTCTCCACACGACCCCTCTCCTCCCTGCAGCTGCACTGCCATCTCCACGACGATCTCCGTGACGACGATGAGGATGACGACGCCCCCCTTGCGAACTGTGCTGATCCGTGTCTCGGCAGCGTGGCAGCGACGGAAGCGGTGACCTCCAACCCTGAGGGCCCCCGCGACAAGTCGGTGCTGCTCCGCCACCAGCAGCCCAGCTGCAGTGATCTGTAAAACCCTGACAATGACAATAGCCCTCTTGCTCTCGACTCGCCCACTCCCGGCTTTGAGGCCGTGTGGTCCCCCGCCTCGGATGCCTCCAACAGCCCTGATGCCACCACAGACGGCCCCGACCCCCGCCTGCTGCACCGTACCCATGCTCGTACTACGGTAAGAACTTCCACTCTCCTGCGCGCCTCAACAGCCACCAGAGGACCTATCACGTCAAGGAGTGGCTCCTGGAAAAGAGGACTAGGCCCGCTGAAGTCAGACAAGGAGGAGGAAGAGGAGGAGGAAGGCCGCCTCTGAAGAACAATGGCGACACCAAGCAGAAGGTCCTGGCGTACGGTTCCTGCGACATGGAGTTCCCGAGCACGGCCAAGCTCTACCTGCACCGCAAGAAGAAGCACAGCCAGGAGAAGGACATCCGTCGGGGCGATGGCACCCGGCCGCTGATCAACAAGCGCCTAAAGGGCGAGACGTACCCCTGCCAGGTCAGGCACGCCAATCACAACTGTTTATCTAACATGGGTCCGGTTTGATACAACGACTGTACCTACTTGATACGACGATACGACGACTAACCCACCTTTCGTTGCTTGTGATTGTTTGTAGGTTTCTCCAATTGCGTCCAGAGGCATTTTAGTCTGCCACCAAGTCTGCGGCAAGGTCTTTCTGCACCACCTGTCCCTCCTGGCCCACATCAAGCTGCAAAACGCCCAGAGTCAGTGCCAGGTGGTGGGGGTGGTGTCATCAGGGGTGGAGAAGGTCCCCAGAGGGATCCGCCAAGCTGGCAGAGAAGGCGGTGAGGCCGGGGGCCTGGGAGGCCCAGAAAGGAGACAGGAGGAGAAGGGTGAGTTCCTGTGCGCGGAGGTGTTCCCGCCGTAGTGGTCTGCAGCCCGGACATGGACGTTGTCTCCAAGGGGCCCGGGGGCCAAGCGGCAGAGGCTGCACCACTGTGGGCCCTGCCCCCTTCCTGGACGCCTTCCTGCAGCACTGCCAGGTGCACCTGCTCGCCAAGTCTGAGAGCTCATGAGTAATGTCATCACTTTGATTGCCTTATTCCTTATTATTTTCTTTGCTTTAACATAACCAGACTTAGCTGCAAATTGATTGTGGTTCATTTTCATTGTAATATGAGTTGCAAATAAAGATTGTTTTCAAGAAATATGTGGCCCAACATGCATCAAATCCCATAAATAGGATTCAGAAGGTGGGATAGCTCATGAGCTCACAACAACTATCAGCAGCTTACATAACATTAATGGTAGCGGTCAGTGGCTAAAGCAGTTACACTGATGATTCCTGTAACTTTAGCTATTTTGCTGCAATTGGTTCAACTTCTGTTTCTGGACAAAGGTAAGGGATAAACCCAGATAACACAAGGCTAGCGGACCTACAGCGAGTCCCCGATGGATGCTCCACCACCATTCCACCGGTAGTTTATTGTCTATATCCTAGGCCCATTGGCCCTAGGCTTATGGATTTCTATTGCTAAATTAACTGACTGAACATTTTTTTGGTAACCCTTTCATAGTCCACAATTACTAAACATTTACCTGGTAAATACATGCAAGTATAGCCTAATATACAATGGGTAATTACTGAGACACCTATACTGTAGGTATAATTTAAAAACAGGAGTATTTCAGATGTTCAATTACTGCACATAAATTCAATAACTGACATAGCACCACCAGGTAACCTCTAAGCCTGTTGCCCTCTCGTGGCCGAAAACGGTAAATGCAGTCTATCTGCCTCTTGCTGAAACTGAACAAGGAACGTCTATCTAAGCCTGTTGCTGCCCTCCCGTGGCTGAAAATGGTAAATGCAGTCTATCTGCCTCTTGTGGTAGCAACATAGAACTGAAGGTTCTGGGACCACTGCCTCTTGTGGTAGCAACATAGAACTGCGGGTCAACAACACGACGGAGGAACCCAGGGAGGAAGCTAGGGAGGGAGGGAGTGACAACTGGACATTTGCTATCATTGGTGCGCTGGCTTACAGCCACGCACAAAAACAAGGCTTTCAGTTGTCTTTCACAACGGCTGCACACGAATGAGAACAGTCCACAAGACAAACAACACATACGACCCCTACTGGTAGCCACAGGTATTAATGTTATTATTTAATAATAAAAGA
This sequence comes from Borostomias antarcticus, assembly GCF_949987555.1. Classification (NCBI taxonomy): domain Eukaryota; kingdom Metazoa; phylum Chordata; class Actinopteri; order Stomiiformes; family Stomiidae; genus Borostomias; species Borostomias antarcticus. The sequence continues at coordinate 19,464,122 of NC_140234.1, forward strand.
AGAAAATAAACAGAAAATGTGACAATACATTGAGTGCATAACATATGTGTAAAAAAAAATATTTGCAAACAATTTTCACAAAATACAGCACATCACATTTGTTTTTGTTACACTTTGTTACTTTGTTTACAAAGACAAAAAATCATCCATTATAAAGATAGACAAATGGACATTATGATCAAAAAAAACAGCCTACAGTATGTCTATATATACAGACAAACCGTTTAACTTGGCCAGGCTGCAGTCGGCCACCTTGTTCTCCATCTGCTTCTCGAACATCTTCAGGTTGTATTCCAGCTCCATGGCCAGCAGCTCATCATGCAAAGAACTCCTTGACCCCATTTTAAAATCTCTAGGCCTATTTCACAAATGAAAAACACCTAGCCTCTATGGAAATGGGATGGTGAACTTGATAGTGAGAGACCATGGTGTGTATAGTGAACTTGATAGTGAGAGACCATGGTGTGGATAGTGAGCTTGATAGTGAGAGACCATGGTGTGGATAGTGAACTTGATAGTGAGAGACCATGGTGTGGATAGTGAACTTGATAGTGAGAGACCATGGTGTGGATAGTGAACTTGATAGTTTGAGACCATGGTGTGTATAGTGAACTTGATAGTGAGATACCATGGTGTGGTGAATTTGATAGTGAGAGACCATGGTGTGGATAGTGAGCTTGATAGTGAGAGACCATGGTGTGGATAGTGAACTTGATAGTGAAATGTCATAGTGTGGATAGTGAACTTGATAGTGAGAGACAATGGTGTGTATAGTGAACTTGATAGTGAGAGACCATGGTGTGGATAGTGAACTTGATAGTGAGAGACCATGGTGTGGATAGTGAACTTGATAGTGAGAGACCATGGTGTGGATAGTGAGCTTGATAGTGAGAGACCATGGTGTGGATAGTGAACTTGATAGTGAGAGACCATGGTGTGGATAGTGAACTTGATAGTGAAATGTCATAGTGTGGATAGTGAACTTGATAGTGAGAGACCATGGTGTGGATAGTGAACTTGATAGTGAGAGACCATGGTGTGGTGAATTTGATAGTGAGAGACCATGGTGTGGATAGTGAGCTTGATAGTGAGAGACCATGGTGTGGATAGTGAACTTGATAGTGAAATGTCATAGTGTGGATAGTGAACTTGATAGTTTGAGACCATGGTGTGTATAGTGAACTTGATAGTGAGAGACCATGGTGTGGATAGTGAACTTGATAGTGAGAGACTCCTGTCCACATGTCGAAGTGTCCTTGGGCAAGACACTGAACCCCAAATTGCTCCCAATTAGCAGACTAGCACCTTGCATGGCAGCTGCCATGAATGGGTGTGTGCAGGGCTGAAAATTAACACCTGCCACCGGCCAAACGCAGGTAAAATTTCCAATTGGCGACTAGATTTCGGAAGCCTACCGGCCAAGTATATATATATTTTTCCGTATTTACTATATTTTCTATAGTCCCCTTGGCAGGTGACTCACCGTGAGCCAAAAAGTTAATTTTCACCCCTGGGTGTGTGGATGGGTGAATAAGAGGATAAAAGCGCAATATAAGTGCAGTCCATTTACCATCTACGATCATGAGGTCCTTCAGGACTGGCGAGCGCTTCTGTTCCAGCAGACTCTTCAGGGCGATGATGATGGAGATTATCATCAACACCTTCTGGACCTGAGGACAGATGGATGATTGAGGATGGTGCCCTCTAGTTGTGCTATAGCTTCTCATAATTTCATAAATATTTCTTGTGGAAAGTGTCTCAAGAAGTTGGACTACGGAGTAAATGTAATTTAAGACGAATAATAAAACGAGATACAAGATACACGGATACAAACGGCCGAAATGAGTTTTCTCCGGAGGGTGGCTGGAGTCTCCCTGAGAGATCGGGTGAGAAGTTCAATCATCCGGGAGAGACTCGGAGTAGAGCCGCTGCTCCTTTGCGTCGAAAGTTGCCAGTTGAGGTGGTTCGGGCATCTAGTGAGGATGCCTCCTGGGCGCCTCCCTAGGGAGGTGTTCCAGGCGTGTCCGGCTGGGAGGAGGCCGCGGGGTAGACCCAGGACTAGGTGGCGGGACTACATCTCCGCACTGGCCTGTGAGCGGCTAAAGATTCCCCAGGCAGAGCTGGTTGATGCTGCTAGGGAAAGGGATGCCTGGGGCCCCCTGCTGGAGCTGCTGCCTCCGCGACCCGACCCCGGATAAGCGGATGAAGATGGATGGATGGATGGAATAAAACGAGAAATGGTGCTCAGAGAGCACAGACCTCCGCCCATGAATGCATTTTGTGGCTCTGTGTGTGTGCATGCGAGGAGGACGTTTGGGTTCAAATAAACTTGCCTTGCCTTTGTGCCAGTCCAAACCCCATGTCTAATAAAAATTCATCATAACGAAGGAAATTAAGTGTGTGATGCTCAACAACCCCCTTCTCCCTCTAATGTGTCCCTCCTGGGTGCTACCACGAAAGAAATGCATCTACAGGAAACACTGCCTTCATTATAAGGCTCAAATGTTTCACTGCTCCCATCAGAATTTTTATTATTTTTTTGGCCAAAAATTTTTCTTTTGATAGGTTGCTGATCTCTGGTATATATTCATGTTTTAATGAGAGAAGTGACAACTTATCCAGACACATCACAGTGTATCAGTCATGGCTAGACATGCATGTGCCATGTGCAGGTGTACAGTGGTGAGTGGAGCAGAATGGCGCATGTTTGATGGAGCCTCTCCTGCCCTCTACTGGTCAAATAAGCTCTTTGCACAAGCTCCACTACTTCCTGAAATTCTACAGGCATCCTTATTTCCTGTCCTATACTATTGGATGGAAGTGATTTATCAGGTGTGCGGCACACCTGATCACACCTGATTAATCACTTCCATCCAATGGTATAGGACAGGAAATAAATATGCCTGTAGAATTTCAGGAAGTGGTCGAGATTGTGCAAAGAGCCTATTCTTTACTGACATCTTGTGAGGATCAAGCCAAGTTGATAGGATTTTATAAATTGTAATTGTTTTTTCTGTGTAAATTGTAAGAATTTCTTCATATACCAATATTGTTAACCAGGTGAAAATCTGCAGGCTTGGTGAAGTGAGTACGTATCACAGTATTGTTGGCCTTTGAGATCTTTTCTTCTGTTGCTCTGCGTTGTGTTTTTTTTTTTTATAAGCCTTGATAAGAGTTGCAGCACCATCTAATTATGAACCACGATGTTAATTGCCTTTCTTGTTGTGATAGTCATTGATGAAATCACCCAACACGGGATTGGAAGCGGCGACAGATGATAGATTTATTGTACAAAGATACAATCACATGGAACACTGGGATGTTTCCCTAGTCTCTCTCTCTCCCTGCTTCTCTGCTAGTCAAGGCCTTAGACTTCCATCCCCGCATGGTGTTATCAGCGTGTCTGCCTGCTGGGAGCAGCGAATCTGTCCGGCTGAGTTGCCTACCGTTTCCAAATCGAAGTCTCAAGGTTTGGTTGAGATGTTAAATAGTGCTCTCTCTGCCCACCCCCCACACCTAGGCCTGCCCGTTTAGGGCCTAGTGAAGCTAGATTGGTGGAGGAGTGACCATACAGATGTGTCGCCTATCACCCTAACATGATGTCTTAATCACCATTGGTTGTCAGTCTGGGTTGTGTCTGTTTATAGTGTCCCATAGAGATGTGTCATTGATACCCCAGAGGAGTGGCCCCCCCTGTGGCCTAAGTGTGACCTCTTGACAACCCACTACCCCGAACGGCCACAGCAGCAGCAGCATCAGCTGTCTCCCTCACTCTATCGACTACACAGTGTCCACGTGAAAACAAACAAACACATTAAATCAAATACATAGCAGTAAGACTCTGTAGATGTTATAGACATTTCTTCCTAGATTCCTCAGTATGTCCTTGCCTCATGCTGTGGTAGGTGAATGCTGTGCATGGTCATTTTGATGCTGTAGAAAGAATACTAATAGGAACATACATTGAATGGTGGGATGAATAAACACATTTGCACAGCTGAGATAACAGTAATGGCGTGTGTGTGTGCATGTGTGTCATATTAAACAAATAACGCATACAGTGCTTGAGGCTTTTGAGGCTCCCCGAAATCTGTAATTTTGATTGGCTGGAGGCCCAAGGTAATTGCCTATTCTGCCTATAGGAGGCGCCAGCCCTGCATATTGGTTCACATGTTTGACAGGGGAGAATGAGTGGAGCTGTGAGTTGTTTTCCATCTTCTTTGGCCGACAGATATTTTCCATGTACATTACTGGAAAAGCCCGTTAGTAAAAACAAGTTAGGTTCAAAAATATAAGAGTTGTGCAGGATGAAAATTCACTGTACAAACGTGGACGAATGAATCAAATAACATAGAATTTATAGGTGCTTTCTTTTAATAGGAGAAACAGGATTAAAAACAATTTCCAAGTACAGAAACACAAAATACGACTATCAAAGAAACAAGAGAGCAAAGTTACAGAGTACATTTGCATCTTGTTTTAGCACTAAGCCATAGCTTGCTGTTCAATCTCAGGAGTATTAATGTTCCCTTTCACAAATGGGCTAGTACCATATATCTTGCTTTTAAAGATAAATTACATTTCCTTTATGTCAAAATATACCTATATTTAAAATTCATGGTAATTTAATACTCATATTGGATTTATACACAATTTATTTTGATTACTTTCAGTTAAGCTTCATCACAACAATACATTAGTCTTTAATGCCATAAAATAATCTTTATTCCATACAATGATAGAGTAAGGGAACTGAGCCTATTTGCCAAGCAAAGTATATAATATAAAAATGTTAATCTTTCAAAGTATACACAGTGATTAAGTTGACCATATGTACTAACATTCCTTTCACATACAAAAAAGCCAAGTTATGGAAGGTTTGGGCATATACAGATTCAATGTGTTACTTTTTGGGTTAACAGAAGTCTGGATGAGTAACTTATGACAACAAGGAATCTAATCTACTTCACAGGTGAGGCTCAAAAAAAGTAGTAGTCACGGTTACAAGTTAATTTGCCCACGTACACAAATTTAGGTGGAGTCTATCCCGTTATAATAGCCATTAAATTATTCCATTTGATTTATTAGGTGCCCTGAACATTTGAGACATTTCTTAAATTCAGTTTAAAGAACATAGATATACCACTCTATACAGTCCTGAAAGAACTGAATTTCATACATGACTTTTGTTTACCATCTACGCAGCCCCAAAATGCACACAGACCAGAGCAATCATCTTGGAGCTTCCATGCCATGGGTATGGTTACTGCCCCTTTTTTGAATCTGAATGGCGTCAAGTTCTCGTCTCGTTTTCACCCAAAAAGGGGGGTGTCTGCATGTGTCCATTTACTACAATTTGATGTCACAGTGCTCTGGTCTATCCCTGCTGCTGGAAGCCTCCCTCCAGAGACCAGCTGGGCGAAGGGGAAGCGCCTGAACTGAGTCCTCACCAGGGTGGGCCGTCCCAGGGAACCACCGAGCAGGCGGGGCTACCGACCTGGTTGAATTGAATTGAAACCTTTATTGCCCCAGAGGGGAATTTGTTTAGCACACATCAAGCATACAGAAAACATTAAAATGTACGCCCATCACCATCACCACAATGTCACCAACCACCATCATCGTCATCACCATCCTCACCAACATCATCGCATCAACATCATCATCACTGCAACAGGCATCAACAGCTGTTCAACAATTTAATGCTTCTTGGCACAAAAGAAGTGCTGGCTCGTTTTGTCCTTGTTTTGGGCGTTCTAAACCTGCGTCCAGAGGGGTCAGCAACACGTGACTGTGGCAGAGAAGGCCAGACTGTGGCAGAGAAGGCCAGACTGTGGCAGAGAAGGCCAGACTGTGGCAGAGAAGGCCAGACTGTGGAGCACAGAGCCCCAGACCTCCTCCTTCCATGTCCTCTGCTAGGTGGACACTGCCCTTTAGAACACCAAGACACAACAAGCTGTTCACCACTGGCTGAACGTTGGATAACTGGAAGTAGCTGCTGTGTATATGGACACGAAAAGAGGAAGACCGTTTCGTCATATATCAAATCAAATCAAAGCTTTATTTGTATAGCGCATTTCATACCCAGAGGCAACACAACGCGCTTTTAGTCTCAAGTCTCTAGTCTCTGTAGTCTCAAATTGAAATTGCACTGAGCCCTATGGTGGAGACTGAGACTGCCATACAAATCCTTAGTTGTATTAAATTTTCTGAGTATAAATTGGTGTAAAATGACCATAGAGGAAATGAAATAATCTCTTGCCTTATCTAATATTAACGTTACACTAAAAACTTTAAACATTAACGTTACACTAAAACATTTTGGCAAGAAACCCTTAGGCACAAAGTTAACAAACGCAGACAATCTTGAATCCACTGGGAGTTTTAAAATCGGCTCGGATAATCATAAAGCAGTAACAAGAAACAGACAGGCTCTAGTCAGCATCTAGCTATGAAGCTGCTGGTGTAGTTCGCAATATAACATAATAGTGAGCGATATAATCCAGTTTTAATACCGATTATACTGAACTGAATGGTATCCGAGGTTTGTAGCAAACCAATAAAATGAATTAAAACTTCAAAACTAAAAAGGAGTGTTTTCAATATTATCCAAGTCCCTCCATGAATCTCAAATTAAAGACGTACTGTACGTGGCGCCATGGACTAAAGAATAGTTTGAATACTAGTGCAAATAAGAAGAATAGAGTAAAATCGATCATTCAAAGATGGTTCAAATTGCATCCTATCTGATGTCAACCACACTTGCCATACTTGTTACAGCAGCAGAGGCTACACACTTCATATTTCACAATCAACAGTTCAACGACGACTGTAAAAACATTGATTGTAATGTTCAAGAACATGGAAAATGTTGTTAAAACATGACTCTACAAAGACAATAGATTTTGTAAAATTAAAAAAATAAAAATTCTGTGTTCACACCTACAGGTGCTGACACAAATATTGGAATGTAATGGTATCTTGAGGATATCTAGACAAGCCCTAGTGAGTAGTTGTCATCCAACATACAAAGTAAAAATAGTCATGGTATTTTCACCATCCTTTAGAAACAAAAGACAGCAGTGAAGCAGAAAAGCTACCTAGCATAAAGTGGATGTAAAATGCCATGAGAAAGTCATCGTTTTCAAAAAGTAACTTGCACACAGACCAGAGCAATCATCTTGGAGCTTCCATGCCATGTCACTTTACATCTCCCCTTGCTTTTATGACGTCAGAGTAGACGTTACGAGGCAGACACTTAAATAGTCAGTGATCAGATTCCACCTCATCAGAGTAGCTAGTGACTTCTGGATTTGACACACGAATTTAGAGAAAACAAGTAAGTCCATAATAGGGATAGAATTTAGAGTTGGAATTTTCTACAATTATTCTGTATTGCTGTCTTTCACAAAAACACCTCCAATTGAAGACAGAATACAGCACATAATTCTCTCAGAACTTTGTTTAACCAGGTTAGAAATTATTTCCAGGTTGAGAGCGATACTGGTTGATTACAGGACTAGCAGTGATGTGTCTGGGTAATATGAGTTCTTGGGTGAACCTCCTCTTCATTAGTGATTTAATAATAATAATAACAATAATGATAATAATAATTTTATATTGTTTTGCTTGCTGTTTTGTAAAGTGTTATCTAGCTACAGTAGGCCTACTGTGCTGTGTGGTAAAATCCTGTATATCCAAATATAGGCTGTAGTATTGCTGTAATATAAAGTGGTATATTAACCTATTGAAGGAGCATGGTACTGTATTGCCCTGCTATTCATGCAGTAGCCAGTGCACTGTGGCATCTTGTAAAACTGAAGTTACTGTATGTGTAGGAGTACTGTACCATGATAGGAGTAGCCTGTGCACTGTGCATCTTGTAGCCTACCTTTTAGCCATATTATCATCCTACTGCTCAAATGTAGCATGCTCAATCAAGTTAGTAGTCAAGTGGAAATGAAATAAGACCTATTAGGGGACTGGAGAGGGCATGCAGTGTATGCTGTGACAGAAATCATCAGCACTAGCCTACTATCTAGCCAACTATCTAGCCTTCTATTTTCCCTGTAGCGTACCAGATAGCTACAGACACTCAAAACTGACCAGCAGACTGGTAGCTTTGACCAGCAGCTTTGCTACCTTCTCATCCTGTTCCTTTCTCTCCTCTTTTCTTGCTGCTGCCTTTATGTTTGCAATACATGATGACTGTTCACTCTGCGTGCTGATGTGTTCAGCTTGTTAGTCTCTTGATGCTCAGACGCTTTGCCCTTAACTACCTGTATACAGTAGCTAGGTATGGGCCCACTGTTCTGTGTTGTAAAGTGCTGTATAACTACAGTATGCTTGCTGTAATGTAAATTGGTACATAACCTATTAGGAGCAGTACTGTACTGTGATGTATTGTATTGCTCTGCTATTAATAGCAGTAGCCAGTTCACTGTGACATCTTGCCATAGGCGTAGTTTTAGGTATGGACGCTATGGACATGTCCATACCAAAGCCACGGAAACACGAATTGTCACTACCAAAAATAATACAGAGTGAAAACTGTAGTTTTTAATTACCATTCACAACTTGCGAAAGCAAAACGGTTGGGAATTAAGACCAGGTTGACAGCTGCGTTCAGCAAGCTATCCAATCAACAATATACAGTAGCCTACTTTCCCGCCATCGCCTCTGTGACCCAGCGAGGGCCTCGCGAGCTCAGCAGCTCACAGCACATCGAGCATCGACTGTCGGCAACAGCGGGAATTTTGATTAAGCAGAAGTAAGATTGAAGTTATTGAACAATAGGGAATACAATATGTTGACCGACAATTATTTTTCTGTACAGAGTTGTATCAATGATAATAGTTTAGTTTGCGTCCTACTAAATGCCTGTAAACTGTAATGTTAGTGCTAGCTGGTGGTGCAGCTAGTCAGAGCTGTACGTATTAGCTATAACGTTAGGTCTCGTAAACGTTTGCTGAGGCAGAGATAAGGTGCTGTAATGTTGTCATAACAGTTGTCTTTAGCTAGTAATGAATCAGTTTTGGTATAACCGTTGCAAACTCCTAGGTTTGAGCAATGACTAGCTAGGTTCACTCGCCCACTGAATTGCATAACAGGCTAAACAAACGAGACTAGACGTCTGGTTTGTTTATGCAATTCAGTCCAAGTCCAGCGTAATTATGTTCATATTTCATATGCTACACAGAATAGGCTGTAGGCTACACGGAAAAGAGTGTTTCATGTCTGCAAGTAGTTTGATATTGTCAATCATTTCTCTTTTATGACCAGACAAAAATGGACATTGGAATTTTTTTGGTCAAAGCAGCAGAAAGGCAGGACCTGGAGAGGCAGGCAGGAGATGCATCAGGGTTACAGGTGAGATTATAGTCTGACTCAACAGATGTAGGTTTTGTGGATAAACCTTGTCATTCGTTGTCACATTGCCCAATCACTGGCGACGGAAATTAATCTGATTCGGCCACCACCCAGATTCAATCCAGACTACGTGAAACAACAACAACCTATTGTGTCCCTACCAAAGCTCAAATCAAACCTACGCCCCTGCATCCAGCTCAGGTTTAACTTTACATGATGACAGGCTGTGAATATGTTACAGTATATTAATTTTGTTCATAAACTCATAAAGACCATGAGGTTAAGGCTTGGATCATTTATATCTCATATTTGTGTAGGGTTAGCTAGTTATGGATAATTCTACACTGTGGAAGTGAATGGAAATTAATATTTGAATTTATATGAATTGCAATGTTTCAAGCCATCGAATTAAACTACTTTATTTTAAATTTTACTTTGGCCTCTTCCTTAAGCATGTATTCAAAATAATACTATTATCTGAATGAAAAGTACTGAAACAGATGTATAATGTGACAAAAAATTAATTATTTTATTATTTTGGCCGGTAAAAAATATACTTGGCCGGTGGATTTTTTCATCTACCAGTCCCCTTGGCAGGTGAGCCTAAAAGTTAATTTTCAGCCCTGCCTATAGAACATTTCACAATTGTTGTGATGTCTGTCTGTCTGTCTGTCTGAGGGTGTTGGTCTCTGATATTTTTGAAAATATCGAAATATCTGCAAGAGAACAAAGACACAGACGTCTGGGTCAGTGACTGTCATTACAAATACATTCACATATCCACAGTATATTGTCAGTCACTGATTTTGCTTGTGTGTTTTCAAGTACTGTGAAGGAAACACAGGTGATGCTAAAGGTATACTATGTGGCTATACTCTCACCTTTGCAATGGTTGTTCTTTTTCCTCTACCAGCAGATCCTGCGTCTTCTTTTCCTGTTTCTCCCTTCTTTTCCTGTTTCTCCCTTTTCGTCATCTTTCTCTTTCTCCTCTTTCTGTTTCTCTTTCTCCTCCTCTCCCCTGGCCTTCTTCCTCTCCTCCTCTTCTTTCAACTTTTTAATGTCCTCGGTTTTCTCCCAGCACTTCTCTACAGCCATCTGCTCTTTCTGCTTTTCAATTTCCTTTTCTATCCTTCTCCTCTTTCTCTTTCTTCTCCTCTTTCTTTTTCTGCTTCCGCTCCTCCATTTCTTTGCACTTCATGAAGTCCAGGAAGTTCTCGGTTTCCTTCCGGTGCTTCTCTAGAGCCTTCATCTTTTTCTGGTGTTCCTTTTCTTTCTGCTTTCTATCTTTCTCCTCTTTCTTTTTCTGTTTCTCCTCCTCTTGCCTGGCCTTCCTCTTCTCTTTCTTTTCCTGCTGTCTCATCTTAAATTCACTCCTCATCTTTTTCAGGCGAGCAAAGATGCCCCCAGATGTCTGAGATGGCAGCTGGTCACTGGTCGCCAGCTCCCTAGAGGGACACTGAACAGCAATATCAGACATCTTGGCTGTCTCCCCCCTCCACCCCTCATCTTCCTCCCTCAACTCCGTCCTCAACCTTTTCATCCTCTGGTCCAACTCCCTGATCATGACGGCCATCATGTTCTTCAGTTGCATCTGCTCCATTTTCTGGCTCTTTACCTCTCTCTCCTTCATCATCCTGGCCGTCTCAATCCTCCTCCCCTCTTCTTCCTCCCTCAACTCCACATTCAACCTGGACATCCGCTGGTCCAACTCCCTGATCAGGAGGTCCTTCTCTCTCTCCTGGCTCCTTTCCCCTCTCTCCTCCAGGCATTTATTAACCATCTTGGCTATCTCGTTCCTCCTCCTCTCCCCTTCCTTACTCCTCCTCCCCTCATCTTCCTCCCTCAACTCGACCCCCGACGCGGTCACCCGGTCGTCCATCGATCTCGTCAGGAGGACCTGCATGCGCTCCAGACGCCCCTCCGACTTCCCGGGTCTCCTCTTCTCCTCCTCCTGCCTCCCCCTCCCCTCATCTTCCACCCACGCCTCCCTCCTCAACCTGGGCATCTGTGGGCCGACGAGGTCCCTCTCCCTCTCCTGGCTCTGCGTCTCTCTGTCCTTCAGGTATTCCTCTACCATCCTGGCTGTCTCGCTCCTCCTCATCTCCTTCTCCTGCCTCCTCCTCCTCTCGTCTTCCTCCCTCAACTCCCTCTTCATCATGGCCATCCGGTGGCCCATGTCTCTGGCCACGTTCTGCAGCTGCTTCTCCACCCAGACAGTCTCGCAGGGCTTCGTCATTCCTAAAGGCTATGGGGGTCAGGGGGGCACAGGGACAATCAGTCGGTCACACCGGGGTCACATTCATGCAGTCAATACACTGTAGTACAGTGATCATAAGATATCACAGTGCATTGGCTACTCCTAGCATGGCACAGTACGATTATACATAGTTTCAGTGTTGCAAGATGCAGGGGCGTAGGTTTGATTTGAGCTTTGGTAGGGACACAATAGGTTGTTGTTGTTTCACGTAGTCTGGATTGAATCTGGGTGGTGGCCGAATCAGATTAATTTCTGTCGCCACTGATTGGGCAATGTGACAACGAATGACAAGGTTTATCCACAAAACCTACATCTGTTGAGTCAGACTATAATCTCACCTGTAACCCTGATGCATCTCCTGCCTGTCTCTCCAGGTCCTGCCTTTCTGCTGCTTTGACCAAAAAAATTCCAATGTCCATTTCTGTCTAATTTTTTCTGGTCATAAAAGGGAAATGATTGACAATATCAAACTACTTGCAGACATGAAACACTCTTTTCCGTGTAGCCTACAGCCTATTCTGTGTAGCATATGAAATGTGAACATAATTACGCTGGACTTGGACTGAATTGCATAAACAAACCAGACGTCTCGTTTGTTTAGCCTGTTATGCAATTCAGTGGGCGAGTGAACCTAGCTAGTCATTGCTCAAACCTAGGAGTTTGCAACGGTTATACCAAAACTGATTTATTACTAGCTAAAGACAACTGTTATGACAACATTACAGCACCTTATCTCTGCCTCAGCAAACGTTTACGAGACCTAACGTTATAGCTAATACGTACAGCTCTGACTAGCTGCACCACCAGCTAGCACTAACATTACAGTTTACATAGGCATTTAGTAGGACGCAAACTAAACTATTATCATTGATACAACTCTGTACAGAAAAATAATTGTCGGTCAACATATTGTATTCCCTATTGTTCAATAACTTCAATCTTACTTCTGCTTAATCAAAATTCCCGCTGTTGACGCCAGTCGATGCTCGATGTGCTGTGAGCTGCTGAGCTCGCGAGGCCCTCGCTGGGTCACAGAGGCGATGGCGGGAAAGTAGGCTACTGTATATTGTTGATTGGAAAGCTTGCTGAACGCAGCTGTCAACCTGGTCTTAATTCCCAACCGTTTTGCTTTCGCAAGTTGTGAATGGTAATTAAAAACTACAGTTTTCACTCTGTATTATTTTTGGTAGGGACAATTCGTGTTTCCGTGGCTTTGGTATGGACATGTCCATAGCGTCCATACCTAAAACTACGCCTATGGCTGGATGACCAGTGAAGTCAGTCAAGGAGGAACCAGTACCGTCATCAGAGTTTATAAGCTACATGACAAGCGATCAAAGACATCCCTTCTGAGAAACAGTGGCTTGGTATGCTATGGAAGCCCAGAGACAGGATGGTACACATCTACTGTAGGTGTTGACTGTAGAAGCGCGCGTCCTCTGAGGTCAATGGGAACGATTTTCTGTGCGCGAGTAGCCTCGCGTCACCAGTCTCTCCTAGTGCGCGAGGCAACAGTCATGTGACTGAAAACTTGATTTGGTGCAGCGGGGGAGCAACGCACAACAAACAGAACGCCGGTCTATGGCATGGATGTGGCGACATCGCACGCATCATTTATTACATGACTCTATTGGTACAAACATTTACCCGCCAGCGTGGCGGATAGCCTCCGAAATTTAGTCGCCAAATCTAAATTTTACCCGCCATTGGCGGGTGTTAATTTTCAGCCCTGCTTACATGTAGGTACGGGGTACATACCGGGTACTTACATGTAGGTACGGGGTACTTACCGGGTACGTACATGGCGTGCACAGTAGCATAGGTACTTTTACTTACAGGTAGGTACGGGGTACTTACAGGTAAGTACGGGGTTCTTACAGGTAGGTTTGGAGTACTTGCATGAAAGTACCCGGTAAGTAGGCTACCCCATAACTACCTGTAAGTACCCGGTACCCCTAGACTACCGGTACCCCGCACTTACATGTAAGTACTCGGTATGGGTAAGACACTGGTAAGAGAGTGTAAGACACTGGTATTACACTGGTAAGACACTGTAAGACACAGGCTGTATTATAAAGCGTTACCGACAGAACGAGACAGATGAATCTATTGACATAGCGAGGAAGCACGGGGTGTGTGCATCATATGAACTGTAGTCAGTTTACACCCAGTGTTCCAAAACCTATTGTAAAGCCTTTTATTCTGTCTTTAAACTGCAACATATAATCAAAATCAATAAACAGTGACTCAATGTGTCTCAGAAACTATGTGAATAATAACTCAATGCAGCCCAAAACATTTTTTATTTTATTTATTATTAATAAGAACCACTAGAGGGCGTTTCGTCACTTTACATCTCCCCTTGCTTATGACGTCATAGTAGACGTTACTGAGGCAGACACTTAAATAGTCAGTGATCAGATTCCACCTCATCAGAGTAGCTAGTGACTTCTGGATTTGACACACGAATTTAGAGAAAACAAGTAAGTCCATAATAGGGATAGACTTTAGAGTTGGAATTTTCTGAAATTATTCTGTATTACTGTCTTTGACAAAAACACCTCCAATTGAAGACAGAATACAGAACATTTCTCTCAGAACTTTGTTTAACCAGGTTAGAAATTATGTTCAGGTTGAGAGCGATACTGGTTGATTACAGGACTAACAGTGATGTGTCTGGGTAATATGAGTTCCTGTGTGAACCTCCTCTTAATTAGTGAATCAATAATAATAATAACAATAATGATAATAATAATTTTATATTGTTTTGCTTGCTGTTTTGTAAAGTGTTATCTAGCTACAGTAGGCCTACTGTGCTGTGTTGTAAAATCCTGTATATCCAAATATAGGCTGTAGTATTGCTGTAATATAAAGTGGTATATTAACCTATTGAAGGAGCATGGTACTGTATTGCCCTGCTATTCATGCAGTAGCCAGTGCACTGTGGCATCTTGTAAAACTGAAGTTACTGTATGTGTAGGAGTACTGTACCATGATAGGAGTAGCCTGTGCACTGTGCATCTTGTAGCCTACCTTTTAGCCATATTATCATCCTACTGCTCAAATGTAGCATGCTCAATCAAGTTAGTAGTCAAGTGGAAATGAAATAAGACCTATTAGGGGACTGGAGAGGGCATGCAGTGTATGCTGTGACAGAAATCATCAGCACTAGCCTACTATCTAGCCAACTATCTAGCCTACTATTTTCCCTGTAGCGTACCAGATAGCTACAGACACTCAAAACTGATCAGCAGACTGGTAGCTTTGACCAGCAACTTTGCTACCTTCTCATCCTGTTCCTTTCTCTCCTCTTTTCTTGCTGCTGCCTTTATGTTTGCAATACATGATGACGGTTCACTCTGCGTGCAGCTTGTTAGTCTCTTGATGCTCAGACGCTTTGCACCTAAACTACCTGTATACAGTAGCTAGGTATGGGCCCACTGTTCTGTGTTGTAAAGTGCTGTATGACTACAGTATGCTTGCTGTAATGTAAATTGGTACATAACCTATTAGGAGCAGTACTGTACTGTGATGTATTGTATTGCTCTGCTATTAATAGCAGTAGCCAGTTCACTGTGACATCTTGCAACACTGAAGCTATGTATAATCGTACTGTGCCATGCTAGGAGTAGCCAATGCACTGTGATATCTTATGATCACTGTACTACAGTGTATTGACTGCATGAATGTGACCCCGGTGTGACTGACTGGTTGTCCCTGTGCCCCCCTGACCCCCATAGCCTTTAGGAATGACAAAGCCCTGCGAGACTGTCTGGGTGGAGGAGCAGCTGCAGAACGTGGCCAGAGACATGGGCCGCCGGATGGCCAAGATGAAGAGGGAGGAAGACGAGCGGAGGAGGAGGCAGGAGAAGGAGATGAGGAGGAGCGAGACAGCCAGGATGGTAGAGGAATACCTGAAGGACAGAGAGACGCAGAGCCAGGAGAGGGAGAGGGACCTCGTCGGCTCACAGATGCCCAGATTGAGGAGGCAGGCGTGGGTGGAAGATGAGGGGAGGGGGAGGCAGGAGGAGGAGAAGAGGAGACCCGGGAAGTCGGAGGAGATGGAGCGCATTCAGGTCCTCCTGACGAGATCGATGGATGACCGGATGACCGCGTTGAGGGTCGAGTTGAGGGAGGAAGATGAGGGGAGGAGGAGTAAGGAAGAGGAGAGGAGTAGGAACGAGATAGCCAAGATGGTTAATAAATGCCTGGAGGAGAGAGGGGAAAGGAGCCAGGAGAGAGAGAAGTACCTCCTGATCAGGGAGTTGGACCAGCGGATGTCCAGGTTGAATGTGGAGTTGAGGGAGGAAGAAAAGGGGAGGAGGATTGAGACGGCCAGGATGATGAAGGAGAGAGAGGTAAAGAGCCAGAAAATGGAGCAGATGCAACTGGAGAACATGATGGCCGTCATGATCAGGGAGTTGGACCAGAGGGTGAAAAGGTTGAGGACGGAGTTGAGGGAGGAAGATGAGGGGAGGAGGGGGGAGACAGCCAAGATGTCTGATATTGCTGTTCAGTGTCCCTCTAGGGAGCTGGCGACCAGTGACCAGCGGCCATCTCAGACATCTGGGGGCATCTTTGCTCGCCTGAAAAAGATGTGGAGTGAATTTAAGATGAGACAGCAGGAAAAGAAAGAGAAGAGGAAGGCCAGGCAAGAGGAGGAGAAACAGAAAAAGAAAGAGGAGAAAGATAGAAAGCAGAAAGAAAAGGAACAGAAAGAGATGAAGCCTCTAGAGAAGCACCGGAAGAAAAACGAGAACTTCCTGACCTTCATGAAGTACATGGACATGGTGGACAGCAAAGAGAAAGAGGAGAAGGATAGAAGGGAAATGGAAAAGCATAAAGGGAAGATGGCTGTAGAGAAGTACCGGGAGAAAACCGAGGACATGAAAAAGTGGAAAGAAGAGGAGGAGATGAAGAAGGCCAGGGGAGAGGAGGAGAAAGAGAAACAGAAAGAGGAGAAAGAGAAAGATGACGAAAAGGGAGAAACAGGAAAAGAAGGGAGAAACAGTAAAATAAGACGCAGGATCTGCTGGTAGAGGAAAAAGAACAACCATTGCAAAGGTTAGAGTATAGCCACATAGTATACATTAGCATCACCTGTGTTTTCTTCACAGTATTTGAAAACACACAAGCAAAATCAGTGACTGACAATATACTGTGGATATGTGAATGTATTTGTAATGACAGTCACTGACCCAGACGTCTGTGTCTTTGTCCTCTTGCAGATTTTTAGATATTTTCAAAAATATCAGAGACCAACACCCTCAGACAGACAGACAGACAGACATCACAACAATTGTGCAATGTTCTATAATACTTACCATAAGGTTTATTTTCAGATGTGGGGGTAAGTGAGAGTCAACCTCAAATTTTCAAACATGCTTAATTTTGGAACCATTGTAGAAAAACATTTAAGGTGTAATTTCCAACAAAATTGGAGATGCACACTCATTTAGTGATACTTTTAAGAATGCCAGAACCAAGGATCAAGGTCACGGTCAAATTACGTAGCATGTACTCTTTATGTTCTGCTTGAGTGCCACCTGGGTTGGAAGAATGTTCTCTAGTTCCAGACTTGTGCGGAGAGCTCTTTCCTGGCATCTTTTATGTCCTTGCTGCTCACTTGTTGGGGTGATATATCAGCACCACACATCTCTGCAGCAGTAACACTGATTCTTCACTGACCTCACTTGGCATAGCGGTTCATTGAAAGCATCATTGACCAATGGGGAGTCTTTCGTCGTTTCCCAGGCAGTCTTCTACTGTCCTCCACCAACCAATACTGAATGCGACAGTGTTGGGTTCATTGTGGCAAGAACCATTGGTATACAGTTAGGTCCATAAATATTTGGACATTGACACAATTTTCATCATATTGGCTCTGTACACTACCACAATGGATTTTAAATGAAACATTAAATATGTGCTTTAAATGCAGAATTTCAACTTTAATTCTGGTATTTACATCCAAATCAGGTGTAGGAATTACAACAAATTTTATATGTACCCAACCTCCCTTTTAAAGGACAAAAGTAGTTGGACAAACTAACAAAATTATGAATCAAATTGCCATGTTTAATATTTGGTTGAAAATCATTTAGTCAAATCCAGCCTGAAGTCTGGAACCACAGACATCACCAGACGCAGGGTTTCATCCCTGGTGATGCTCTGCCAGGCCTCTACTGCAACTGTCTTCACTTCCTGCTTGTTCTTTGGGCCGTTTCCCTTCAGTTTTGTCCTCAGGAAGTGAAATGCATGCTCAGTTGGATTCAGGTCAGGTGTTTGACTTGGCCATTGCAGAACATTGCACTTCTTTGCCTTGAAAAACTCTTGTCTTGCTTTCGCAGTATGCTTTGGGTCATTGTCAGGGGCATAGATTCACTTTTATTCCCATGGGTTTTTTTCACCTCAAAGGGGCCCCTAGCCTGTCTGTCAATCAAAAATATGTTTCTAATAATATATTCATTAAAATAGCCTATTGAATTTATCTTAATTTGTACCAGCTGAAACATATAGCTGTGATATACTGGAGCTATATAAACTTATTTCTACATAAGAACGAGGACCGGGGATAACAAAAGACGTGTTCTTTATTATAAGAGACCAGACTAAACATGACACAGCACTTCCAGGCATCAACTGCAGTTACGTAGTCACCAGTAGGCCTAGTATGTGCTAGAACTCCACAACAAATAGTATAGCCATACTAATGTACTGTAAGACAAATCACTAGGCTCAATAGGCTATACGGTATTTTCACTCAATTCGCTCAGAGGCAACAGGTCATGGTAAAAGCCTAATAGTCCAATGTAGGCTACTCAAAAAATTTGTTTAACACATGAAAATGACAAAAAATATTTAAAAGTAGGCTATTCTTGGAATGTGTAGACTATCTGAACTGTGTTCTTCTTTTCTTCATCCTCGCAAATGTCTCAATTAGGCCTACATTGCTTAAGTCCACCCTCTGTCATTTCTCTCAATAAAACGCAGTGGATATACACCGAGACTGACTAATGCCCCACAATATATTAAAACATAGTAGTCCTAGTAGTTTTGTTACCAAAAAAAATCAAAACAGGATATTTCAATTCCCTACTAACTAATGACCCTGATAGCTCGCCTCAGACAGTGGACTGGACACGATGAATAGCAGCCGACTGGCGTTACCTCAGACAAGCAGCAGACACGTGCCAACAGTTTCGTTATATGTGTATGACTATGACCAAGAGACAGCTTAACTATCAAAAAAGTGAAAATATAGAGATGGAAGATAAAAGAAAATACTGCAGTGCCATTCCTTACACGCTGATGAGCTGGCAAGTTAGCCTACTAGCTAGCGTCCAGGTGAGGCTGAAGAGTGTCCCGTAACACAAGGTGCACAGTTTCATCTAGAGAGGAGAGAAAGAATTTGCTTAGTGACACCTTACAAGCTAAGGAGCTGCAGGTGTTGGCTCAACTTGGCCGATGTTAACTCAAGCAGTGGACATACGCCGAGTCTGACTCATGCCCCACAATATTAAAACAGTAGTCCTAGTTCTGTTACCAAAAAAATCAATCAATTCCCTACTAACTAATGAGCCTGATAACTCGCCTCAGACAGTGGACTGGACACGAGAAATAACAGCTGACTGGTGTTACCTCAGACAAACTCGTACTGCGACTGACTGAGGCAGAGAGAATCGTGTGAGGGATTTAGTGCGAAACTGTTCTCTGAAAAAGTCTGGAAAACCTAAACCCAAATTTACTAAAACACAAGCATGTCTGTGATTGGTTGTAAGCTGCGCAGCCTGCGCATGCGTGGTTTCATTTAGTGGAAGCTCCAGACAGAGCGCGTGCAGCAGCAGACTGCCTCGCTGGGGCGACTTTCAAAGTCAGACTGAGACTCGGCTCTCGCTGTACTCGGCTCTCGTGATCTCGCTTGTAAACAGAGGAACTGGTTATGTTAGATCTTTTGTGAACACAATCATCCCCCCCAAATGACCAGAAAAACTCACAAGATCGATTAATGGTCACCTTTATCTAATATAAGTCAACACGAGGCACACAGCAAGTCAGCGTCAACATGCTGTCATAACGTTCGCTCGTGCTACTGTAGCTACCACGTCACTGCAGCCAAGATTGTTTGCTGCAAGCATGGGCATCATAAATAAATGCTAATCAAAACATGGTTTACGACTGTTGTGCGCTAGCTCACTTTACATTGTATGCTGCTTTCATTCATTATATTGCTCTCGTTCAGTTGTAGAAAAGCCATATATTTCTATTGCTAGCCAGCTAACCTATATAACGTCAGTGAGACAGCAGCCTCTCTGTCAGAACATACCGGTAGATGGGGTAACAGTTAGTCTAACGTTAGATAATGCAATTTACGAAGATGTTTTCACTCATGAGATTAAGCAACGATGCCCTGTTTAGTTGTAGGCTAGCCAGCTATTTCTAGTTAACGTTACAGGCAGTCAGTGTTGATCCAAGACTGCAGCATCAGCCTCAGTTAAGACGAATAACTAGTCTAACAGCCTATGGCACACTTTCCAATCATATAGTATGGATAAATCAAATTAAACAGACGTATACTGAAATTAAAATGTATGTAGAAAATTTTGACTGTAGTGTCTCCCCTTAAAGCACATCTTGTTTAATTTCAAATCCATTGTGGTGGTATAAATGGTTGCCACAATGAACCCAACACAGTGTATTACTCTCCCATTCCTTCATGGTTTCAGGGCCGACTGCTGGCATAAACACTAGTTCATGTTGTAGCTGGTAACCTACAGATTATATATTGATGGACTCATCCCTATAGAGTGCCTAAGTGGAAAAAGGAAGATTGGCCAGCCGGTGATTATCTAAAAAGAATGCAGCCACAACCAAACACCTAATTAGCAGGCATATCTCAGAATCAAAATATCCCACACAAGGTTTTGGTTAATGTCAGCTAGCTAATATTAGCTAACTTGCGAGTTAACAGAGATCAGTAAAATTTATGTTTTAGATTGACAAACACATGTTGTGGTCATGGCACAATTAAAACGGGATCAAAAAATTATTTGTCATCCACCGTTCACTACCATCCATATTTTTTCCAATTTAAAGGACAATGCTCGTTTTTGACAACCTGGACCTTATTTACGACATATTATAAGACGTTTGACTCACCGAGATCACTTTGGCGTAGTTCGGAGGCATGTAGAAGAAATTAAAAATCCAGCGCGAGCCAGTATATCCATGTAATGGCGGTGGTCGGGGCACTTAGAATGCAGTTTCTAAAAATCTATTTTCTGCCGCGAAACGGTTGTTTTCATCAATCTGTCTTGATGAATCGCTAGTTGTGCTTACATAGAGCATAGGCCTGTTGTGGTTTTCACATGCCATGATCTTTAGAAACGTCTTTCGAAACGAAATAGCTTCCTCACCAAGGCTCCGAACCGGTTAAAGGAACGGAAACGAAAACCGAAAACGAACGGTATTTTACGAGGAACAGAAACACGAACGAAAACGAAATGGTCTTTAATTGTACAAGAACAGAAACGCTAATTTGAAATCTTTAAAACCGGTTAATAACGTTATTTTTTCGTTCTTTGTAGTAGGCCTATATAACTTAAAAAATATTTAAAAAAAGAAGAAAGCTGAGCCTTTTATGGCCGAATAGGCTAAATTAAATTTATTAAATTTGTAGCCTACATCTTGTCCCGTTTTTGTAATGTAGCCTAGGCCACTAAATCTGTTAGGCTATTTCACAGTCAGGATCTTAAATGCTTGCTTAGCGAAATGAGATTTAGATATTACAACAACACACCATAGCCTAGTTCAGACTAGGGATGTGCGCAGCGACTATTTTCACTGACGACTAGACGGTGGTTTTGTAACGATTACATGACTAGTCTAAAAACAGGATTCCCAAGTTTCTACAACAAGTGCTATTTAGAAAAATTGAGGATGTTTCTCAAACTCTGCAAGCTAAGATGCATGGCTATTCTTGATGTTTCCCAACCACTCAGCGGCAGCCAATTTGCACGCGTTGCGCAGGGCTGTCACACACTCTCCTTTGTTTGCCAGTGCAAAACAGTAGTTCAGCCTGTCCTTACAGCTTATTACTTAGCAAAGATATCAATGTGATTTATTTGGTTTAATTGAAGAAGAGTAGGCTAGCCTGTAATGTTTCAGTAGGCTAAAACTAGATTTCACATAAAGACCGCGGATGTCAGAGTGGGCAATAACGTTCAAAGGCAAATTTATTCCAACATTGGTCCACAAAGAATGATGCAAATAATAAAGTGAAAGAAATAATAGCCTACTGTGCAAATATAATGTTTTATATGGACCTGCCTACTGTGCAAATATAATGTTTTATATGGACCTGCGTGTCTGCAATAAAGTTCCTCTATCTTTATAACCAACATTCAGCGGAAGCCAATTTTCACTCGTAGCGCATCTCGCTCCAAGTATGGTTTGGCTATTTAAAACACGGAGTACTTTGTGACAGTTGCTTGGATGTATACTAGTATCTATACTAGGATGCATAAACCAGGATGCATAAACCTATGTTTTGCAAATTTAATGGTCTACCTCCTTCAGAGTTCTACTCGGCAATTAGGCTGTGAAAGCGAGCGCGCCTCTTGGAATCTAGTCATAGCCTATTGTTGCACAGGTTTCCGTCACGTCTTGACTTTCACAAACCAAATGATTAGGCTACATTAATTAATATGAGCACACTTTAGTGACAATGTGCCGTGCAACCCTGATCATTGAATAGCATAAGTTAAATTATTTTAATATTAAAGACCGCGGATGCCAGACGATAGGCTACGTATTAGGTGTATAGGCGCCAAATCCGGAGCTCCCATACAAAAGGAACGCAGCATAAACAATAGGGATTGCGCAGATGAATGAATGAGGTAACTAATTATTTATAAATAACATAAAACATAAAACGAAATAATAAACAAACAATAGGCCTACAGGCGCAGAATAAAATAGCTTGCAGCAACAGTAGCCTACAAGAAAATATTTTTAAAAGGATGATGAGCTATGATGATGATTTAAGATAGACCTGTGCATAGTTTACGGTGTGGATTAAGGGCATACGGGAATAGGACTAATGTTGCGTATTTCTTGTAAAATAATCAACAAGGCTACACTACAGCACACATCACCAAGGCTAATATTGTTGGCAATAAGGCCACCACACACCACAACCCTAGACTTGTTGATTAGGTTATAGCCTACCTTACAAGAAATACTGTAGGCCTATAGAGTCTTAATAGGCTACCCCCGGAACGGTGAACGGAATGTTATTTTTCGTTCTTAACCGGTTCAGGAACGCTATGTTGGTGGCGGAACACGAGAACGGAAACGTTAAATATGCTGGTTCTGCTCGGAGCGAACCGATTGAAAAATAATTTCGTTTTTAAGCCCTGTTCCTCACTTGCTCCAGCACGAATTCGCACAGCGCGCAATCGTTGCTCCAGCACGCTGTGCGCATGCGTGCTGGAGCAAGTGAGGAAGCTATTTCGTGTCTAAAGACGTTTCTAAAGATCATATTACAGAGGCATGTGAAAAACAACACAACAGGACTATGCTCTATGTAAGCACAACTAGCGATTCATCAAGACAGATTGATAAAAACAACTGTTTCGCGGCAGAAAATCGATTTTTAGAAACTGCATTCTAAGTGCCCCGACCACCGCCATTACATGGATATACTGGCTCGCGCTGGATTTTAAATTTCTTCTACATGCCTCCGAACTACACCAAAGTGATCTCGGTGAGTCAAACGTCTTATAATATGTCGTAAATAAGGTCCAGGTTGTCAAAAACGAGCATTGTCCTTTAAGGTCCCATGGTGGTTTTCACTTCCTGCTTCCGCTTAGCACTCTATTGGTGGAGAGCACCCTCTACCTGCATGAAATGTTTGTTTTTTCTATCAAAGCATATATAAAGTAAATGTTGGTTGCATTCCGAATCGCATATCTCTACCTTTTACTACCAGTACGTACTACAGCTGCCCATTGAAAGTACGTACTTTGCATGCAATACACATGCAATTGGGATATACTACCTTGTCATAACACTGCGTCTTGGAATTTCACCACATCCGTCGCTGTCCATGAAGTGACATTTGTCCACAGCTGGGATTCATCAAAACGCCTCCGGCATGACTCGCACATGTGACATAATTCCCGCTGAGCACAGGATGACAGTGCAGGTGATTGCACTGGACTGTTACTCTCTGCAGGTGCACTGTTGACTGAAGGACAGTTCTCCAGGTCTAGAGGGTGTGCTTGTAAAAAAGTAATTTATCTGGTCTTCAGCAGGTGTCACAGATTTCTCTTGGAGATGTTTCCGTCAGGTGTACTACAACAATCCCCCCGCCTAAGCACTTATTGTATTTTATTGTATTATATTATATTGCACTGTACTTTAGATTGCTATTCTTGCACTTTGCCTTCAGCACTAGATTATGCTCGTAGTCACTTGTTTTAGAGGGAAGATGCACTTGTGAGTTCTGGCAAGTAGTAGTACATTGGCTCTTCCTACGTTAAATGCAATTATTGTTAGTCGCTATGGATAAAAGCGTCTGCTTAAAGACTGTAATGTAGTGTAATGTAAATGTGTCTGCTGAAACTTGTCATATTTCTACTGGCCACCCTGTCTGGATCACTTCACATGGCCATCTGCACTTATCGGCTGTTGCGTGTTCAGCTTCTCTTTTGAGATTAGTAGATGAGCTGATAGTAGATGTACTAGTAAATCGGCTCGTCTAGGCTCGGCTCAGCATGTCTGTGGTGTACAGCCCTTTACCAGGCTTGTAACTGACATGCAGATTGTAGGACTGTAGTCTCATCATTGTCCTCTTGGAGGAGCTTTTTGGAGAGATTTCTTAAACAGTGTTTCAAGGGACTTGTGATCCGTCTTCACTTGTACTGTCTTACAGTAGATGTATTGCTGGAATTTATTACATCCATAAACAATCGCCAACAACTCTTGTTCTATATGAGCGTACCTTTTCTCACAGTGAGAGACCTCGAGCCGTACGCAACTGGCTGTTCATCTTGCAGTATCACTGCTCCCAGGCATTGCGTCCACTGCCAGTGTTACTTATTTGTTAACATCGCAGTACTTTAACACTGGGACACTTCTCACAAGAAGCTTCATAATTTCTAAGCTCTTCTGTTGCTCTGACTCCCAATGCCAATGCGTTTCCTCTTTATGGCTTTGTTAAGACCTTGTGGATCGATGCAGATTCTGAGTTTCTTGGGCTTCACTTCTGTTACCATACTGTTAACCCGGTGCGCTCTGTTTCACAATGACTCCAAGATCCTCCATTCTTTTCAGTTCAGTTTTAATTGTCCTTCAGTGCTACATGTACTGTACTTTCCATGGTGCATGAATAACTGAAGCAATGAGCAAGAGCTGGATATGGTGCAGTCCTGGTACACATTCTCCTCCAATAGGGAACAAACGGTTACCGGTTAGTATTACCATCTCAAAATTAAATTAGCATTAAAACCGTGTTTGACTTATAAACCACGGTAAATACTGTCCACAGTCAACGTGGATTTGTTGTTGTGTTGTTGTGATTTGTTCACAAGTATGGGGGAAGGCAGAGCAGTGGAGATGTTTCAACCTAGACGGCTACGTCTGAAGTTAACTTGCATGTGGGGACTTTAGAAAGGATGGAAAATATCATGGTTTCTCTAACTTGCTAGTAGCTTATGTCAATAATGTAAACTGAAGCTTTCAGTGTAACCTATTTTTGTAAAACACTACACATTCTGCAGCTGTAGGCTAGTCGTGCACATTTAGTTTCACTTTCATTTTTGTATAAAGAAGATCAATGGAGAAAACGTGTATGTGTGTGTGTGTGCATGAGTGATTGAGTAAATGATTGAAAAAGAATAATAATGATAATGATGTCTGTGTATCAGTACCTTTCGAGCATTTTCTGCATATTTTAACAATACCGTGATAATACTGATAACCGTGGTAATTTTGGTCACTATAACCGTGATATGAAATGTTCATACCGTTACATCCCTACTAATAAACAAATCTTGGTATTGGCACAGTAGCTCTACTAATTCCCAGAGCCCTCATGAAGAATATTGGCCTCATAAAACTGAATGTTCTACTGCAGCTCAGTATGAACTTTTCTTTGAGCGCTTCCAGATGGTCCTCTTGTTGTCAAAGAGAAAAAAAAAATGCAGTTCACTATAGATCCAATGGAGGGCGACATTATAGTCAAGCTGAGCATGATACAATCAGACACTGTTGGACAAGCTCTCTGGCAAATAAACATTTATTATCAAATCGAAAACAGGCATATAGTACCATAAACATTGTAAAATAAATGAATCCAAAGGCCATTAATGTAGGTAGGCTACATCTGAATAACCTAAGAATGAAATGAGGATATTACAACCACCGACCAAATAAATAGCCTAATAATGAACATGGACACGGGTTGTCTTGTGAAATAAGCCTTACCTAGCCTATACTCTCTCAGGTTGTGTGCCAAGAGGACCAGTTTTTCCACTGTCAAGGAGAAGGGAATTCCTTGTCTGGTTATATCCAGCCTTGAATATGCGCTCCAATATTTCCACGGATTTCTTTGCAGTCGTCATCGTGCATCAACGCATGTTGCGTGTGCTTTTTTATTTTATCATATGCTGAGGTTATCTAGGCTTAATAGGCTAACCTATCCTAAAAGAATCCACGTAATTCTGAACTGAGAAACACATTCTGAAAATTGCGAATTTTGAATGTTCCGGGCCAGCCCTAGCTCTTAAAAAAAACCTGCTGGACTGGCGCTCATGGGAATAATGTTGCAGATGGATAAAATAACACAGGATGAAGGTATGTGATTGTTGAATCTGAAACTTTATTCATAAGAACATGCTTGTTTTTTTTTGCATTCTAGCTAACCTGAGTAGGATTGTAAGACGTTGCTTGTTAGCTAGCTAGTTACCAGTTTTCTTGCAACATTACAGATGTCTTTTGATTTTGTAAGCTAGCTAACAGTTTTCTTGCAACAATAAAGTTGTGCTATGATTGAATTAAACTGAACAGAGCCTGTAATTTTAATGTGACAAGCTGGCTAGAAAGTAATTAATGCATAATTAATTTTAGCTGAAACATTTTACATGCTAGCTAATATGAGTAGGACTGCATAATAGTATAACATTTTAGATGTCCAAATTGCCCTAATAGTTTCAGGCTAACAAACAATTTGCTCTCTAGCCATGTAAATTGTTGAATTGTATTTTTCGAGATGTGGACATACTGGACATATTTCGATAGCTGGATAATTTACATATTTCGATAACATTGTCTTTATGTATTTAATAAATAGGCCTGATGATACGTCTAAAGTATAACTATGTACTGTCTTTGTGAGCCTATATTTAATCATCCTAATCTAATGTCTCTTATCTTTTCACGATATCCCTACTAGGATCATCTACCTGGTCATGCTGATGGAACATCATCACACTCAATCTATTTAATAAACATTGTTCTCAAATTAACTAAGAGATTTGTTGCTCATTCATTTGTCCATCTCTAGTGTGTTGTGTGTGTGTGTGTGTGGGGGGGGGGGGACATGGAAGTCTTTCTCAGAGGTGAATGATGCTTTCAATGAGCTATGCATACCAAGCGAGGTCCATGAACAATCAGTTACTGCTGGAGAGATTTGTGGTGCTGATGTACAAACCAACAAGTGAGTAGTACGGCATGAATGATGTCTTGAAACAGCTATCCACACAGAAGTCTGGAACTAGAGAACATTACTCCAGCCCAGGTAGTACTCGAGCAGAACATTAAAACACTTGCTACGTTAATTTGACCTTGACCTTGATCCTTGGGTTCTGGCAGGCTCAAAAGAATGTATACTGTACATCCCCAATTTTGTTGGATATGACACCTTATATGTTTTTCTACACTGGTTCCAAAATTGAGCGTGTTTGGAAATTAGACCCAAGGCACTAGCGGCCATCTTGGATTTTACCTCTCACGGTCCTCAGGGGTCAGGTGGCTTCCCTCCACATCTGATAAAATTATGGTATAGGCCATTCAAACTAGAAATGTCATGCAATTTCTTATAACATGCACAATTGTTTCACCGGTACCCAATTTCAAGTCAAAAAAATACATTTTTCAAAAACACTGCCTGCACAATGGTCTCAGCATCAGCAGAGATCCCGACCACAGCCTATTCTCCAACCTGCTGAACTATCCACACCAATCCAATACGACCTGTTCTCCAACCTGCTGAACTCTACACATCACCCCAACCACTGCCTGTTCTCCAACCTGCTGAAATCTCCACACCACCCCAACTACGGCCTGTTCTCCAACTTGCTGAGCTCTCCACACCACCCCAATGATGGCCTGTTCTCCAACCTGCTGAAATCTTCATATCACCCCAATAATTGCCTGTGCTCCAACCTGCTGAACTCTCCACACCACCCTAAACACAGCAAGTTCTCCAACCTGTTGAACTCTGCACACCATCGTGACCATGGCCTGTTCTCCAACCTGCTGAATTCACCACACCAACCTGACCACAGCCTGTCCTCCAACCTGATGAACTCTCCACAGCATCCCAACCACGGCAAGTTCTCCAACCTGCTGAACTCTCCACACCATCTTGACCACAGCCTGTTTTCCAACCTGCTGAATTCTCCACACCACCCCAATGACAGCCTGTTCTCCAACCTGCTGAACTCTCCACACCACCCTGAACACCGCAAGTTCTCCAAGCTGCTGAACTCTCCACACCACCCTGAACATAGCCTGTTCGCCAATCTGCTGAACTCTTCACACCACCCCAATGATGACCTGTTCTCCAACCTGCTGATCTCTCCAAATCATCCTGGCTACGGCCTGTTCTCCAACCTACTGAACTCTCCACAGCACCTCAACCATGGCCTGTTCTCAACCTGGGGAACTCTCCACACGACCCCGACCACAGCAAGTTCTTCATCCTGCTAAACTCTCCACACCACCCCAATGACAGTCTGTTCTCCAACCTGGTGAACTCTCCACACCACCCCAATGACAGCCTGTTCTCCAAGATGCTGAACTCTCTACAACACCCCAATGACGGCCAGCTCTTCAACCTGGTGATCTCTCCATGCCACCCCAACCATGGCCTGCTCTCCAGCCTACTGCTCTCTCCACACAGCCTGTTCTGTCACCAGCTGTTCTCTCCACACTGCCCCAATGACGGCCAGCTCTTCAACCTGCTGAACTCTCCACACCAACCCAATACGACCTGTTCTCAAACCTGCTGAACTCTCCACATCACCCCAACCACTGCCTGTTCTCCAACCTGTTGAACTCTCCACACCACCTCAACTACGGCCTGTGCTCCAACCTGCTGAACTCTCCACACCACCCTGAATAGGGCAAGTTCTCCAACCTGCTGAACTCTCCACACCACCCCAATGATGACCTTATCTCCAACCTGCTGAACTCTACACACCACCCCAACCAAGGCCTGTTCTCCAACCTGCTGAACTCTCCACACTACCCAAACTACAGCCTGTTCTCCAACTTGCTGAGCTCCCCACACCATCCCAATGATGGCCTGTTCTCCAAACTGCTAAACAATCTACACCACCACGACCACGGCCTGTTCTCCAACCTCTCATCTCTCCACAATGCCGCAATGGCGGCCTGTTCTCCAACCAGCTGAACTCTCCACAGCATCCCAACCATGGCCTGTTCTCCATCATGCTGAACTCTCCACATATCCCCAATGACAGCCTGTTCTCCAACGAGCTGAACTCTCCACACCACCCTAAACACGGCAAGTTCTCCAACCGGCTGAACTCTCCACACCACTGTGACCATGGCCTGTTCTCCTACCTGCGGAACTCCACATCTGGTAAATGATGGTATAGGATATACTAACTAGAAATTTCATGCTTTACTTATAAAATACACATTTGTTGCACCGGTACCCAATTTGAAGCTAAAAAATAAATTTTTAATTCAGGTTGCAGAGATCTCACCCACCCTGACCACAGCCTGTTCTCCAACATGCTGAACTCTCCACACCACGTTGACCACGGCCTGTTCTCCAACCTGCTGAACTCCACATCTGGTAAGTGATGGTATAGGATATACTAACTAGAAATGTCATGCTTTTCCTATAAAATACACATTTCAAGCTAAAAAATAAATTTTTCATTCAGGTTGCAGAGATCTCACCCACCCCGACCACAGCCTGTTCTCCAACATGTTGAACTCTCCACGGCACCACAATGACGGCCTGTTCTTCAGCCTGCTGAACTCTCTACACCACCCTGACAACAGAAAATTCTCCAACCTGCTAAACTCTCCACACCACCGTGACCAGGGCCTGTACTCCAACCTGCTGATCTCTCCACAACGCCGCAATGATGGCCTGTTCTCCAACCTGCTGAACTCTCCACACCACTGTGACCACGGCCTGTTCTCCAACCTGCTGAACTCCACCAACACCATCCATTGTCATCCGCTTATCCGGGGTCAGGTCGCGGAGGCAGCACTTCCAGCAGGGGGCCCCAGACATCCCTTTCCCTAGCAGCATCAACCAGCTCTGTCTAGGGAATCCTGGGTCTACCCCGCGGCCTCACCCTAGCCAGACACGCCTGGAACACCTCCCTAGGGAGGCGCCCAGGAGGCATCCTCACTAGATGCCCGAACCACCTCAACTGGCTTCTTTCGATGCAAAGGAGCAGCGGCTCTACTCCGAGTCTCTCCCGGATGACTGAACTTCTCACCCGATCTCTCAGGGAGACCCCAGCCACCCTCTGGAGAAAACTCATTGGCAGGCCAATCACAACTCTAATGTGAGTCGGGTTTGATACAACAACTGTACCTACTTGATACAATGATATGACGACTAACCCACTTTTCGATGCTCGTGATTGTTTGTAGGTCTATCCAATTGCATCCAGGGCATTTTGGTCTGCCACCATTGATAACGCCCCTTGAAATTCAAAAATAAACTTAGCAGCTCTGGACACTTCGCCCCCCCACCAGTGTGCGGCCGGTTGCAATGCCTTCTCCCTGCTCTCCTCCCTGCAGCTGCACTGCCATCTCCACGACGATCTCCGTGACGACGATGATGAGGATGACGACGCCCCCCTTGCGAACTGTGCTGATCCGTGTCTCGGCAGCGTGGGAGCGACGGAAGCGGTGGCCAACTTCCAACCCCGAGGGCCCCCGCGACAAGTCGCCGATGTCGCCTGTGCCCCCTGCCGACGGACATTCAGCCAGAAGCAGGTGCTGCTCCGCCACCAGCAGTCCAGCTGCAGTGATCTGTAAAACCCTGACAATGACAATAGCCCTCTTGCTCTCGACTCGCCCACTCCCGGCTTTGAGGCCGTGTGGTCCCCCGCCTCGGATGCCTCCAACAGCCCCGACGCCACCACAGACGGCCCCGACCCCCGCCTGCTGCACCGTACCCATGCTCGTACTACGGTAAGAACTTCCACTCTCCTGCGCGCCTCAACAGCCACCAGAGGACCTACCACGTCAAGGAGTGGCTCCTGGAAAAGAGGACTAGGCCCGCTGAAGTCAGACAAGGAGGAGGAAGAGGAGGAGGAAGGCCGCCTCTGACGAACAATGGCGACACCAAGCAGAAGGTTCTGGCGTACGGCTCCTGCGACATGGAGTTCCCGAGCACGGCCAAGCTCTACCTGCACCGCAAGAAGAAGCACAGCCAGGAGAAGGACATCCGTCGGGGCGATGGCACCCGGCCGCTGATCAACAAGCGCCTAAAGGGCGAGACGTACCCCTGCCAGGTCAGGCACGCCAATCACAACTGTTTATCTAACATGGGTCGGGTTTGATACAACGACTGTACCTACTTGATACGACGATACGACGACTAACCCACCTTTCGTTGCTCGTGATTGTTTGTAGGTTTCTCCAATTGCGTCCAGAGGCATTTTGGTCTGCCACCAGGTCTGCGGCAAGGTCTTTCTGCACCACCTGTCCCTCCTGGCCCACACCAAGCTGCACAACGCCCAGAGTCAGTGCCAGGCGGCGGGGGTGGTGTCATCAGGGGTGGAGAAGGTCCCCAGTGGGCCCGCCAAGCTGGCAGAGAAGGCGGTGAGGCCGGGGGCCTGGGAGGCCCAGAAAGGAGACAGGAGGAGAAGGGTGAGTTCCTGTGCGCGGAGGTGTTCCCGCCGTAGTGGTCTGCAGCGTCTGCAGCCCGGACATGGACATTGTCTCCAAGGGGCCCGGGGGCCAAGCGGCAGAGGCTGCACCACTGTGGGCCCTGCCCCCTTCCTGGACGCCTTCCTGCAGCACTGCCAGGTGCACCTGCTCGCCAAGTCTGAGAGCTCATGAGTAATGTCATCACTTTGATTGCCTTATTCCTTATTATTTTCTTTGCTTTAACATAACCACACTTAGCTGCAAATTGATTGTGGTTCATTTTCATTGTAATATGAGTTGCAAATAAAGATTGTTTTCAAGAAATATGTGGCCCAACATGCATCAAATCCCATAAATAGGATTCAGAAGGTGGGATAGCTCATGAGCTCACAACAACTATCAGCAGCTTACATAACATTAATGGTAGCGGTCAGTGGCTAAAGCAGTTACACTGATGATTCCTGTAACTTTAGCTATTTTGCTGCAATTGGTTCAACTTCTGTTTCTGGACAAAGGTAAGGGATAAACCCAGATAACACAAAGCTAGCGGACCTACAGCGAGTCCCCGATGGATGCTCCACCACCATTCCACCAGTAGTTTATTGTCTATATCCTAGGCCCATTGGCCCTAGGCTTATGGATTTCAATTGCTAAATTTACTGACTGAACATTTTTTTGGTAACCCTTTCATAGTCCACAATTACTAAACATTTACCTGGTAAATACATGCAAGTATAGCCTAATATATAATGGGTAATTACTGAGACACCTATACTGTAGGTATAATTTAAAAACAGGAGTATTTCAGATGTTCAATTACTGCACATAAATTCAATAACTGACATAGCACCACCAGGTAACCTCTATCTAAGCCTGTTGCCCTCTCGTGGCCGAAAACGGTAAATGCAGTCTATCTGCCTCTATTGCTGAAACTGAACAAGGAACGTCTATCTAAGCCTGTTGCTGCCCTCCCGTGGCTGAAAGTGGTAAATGCAGTCTATCTGCCTCTTGTGGTAGCAACATAGAACTGCAGGTTCTGGGACCACTGCCTCTTGTGGTAGCAACATAGAACTGCGGGTCAACAACACGACGGAGGAACCCAGGGAGGAAGCTAGGGAGGGAGGGAGTGACAACTGGACATTTGCTATCATTGGTGCGCTGGCTTACAGCCACGCACAAAAACAAGGCTTTCAGTTGTCTTTCACAACGGCTGCACACGAATGAGAACAGTCCACAAGACAAACAACACATACGACCCCTACTGGTAGCCACAGGTATTAATGTTATTATTTAATAATAAAAGAAGAAAATAAACAGAAAATCTGACAATACATTGAGTGCATAACATATGTGTAAAAAAAAATATTTGCAAACAATTTTCACAATATACAGCACATCACATTTGTTTTTGTTACACTTTGTTACTTTGTTTACAAAGACAAAAAATCATCCATTATAAAGATAGACAAATGGACATTATGATCAATAAAAAACAGCCTACAGTATGTCTATATATACAGACAAACCGTTTAACTTGGCCAGGCTGCAGTCGGCCACCTTGTTCTCCATCTGCTTCTCGAACATCTTCAGGTTGTATTCCAGCTCCATGGCCAGCAGCTCATCATGCAAAGAACTCCTTGACCTCATTTTAAAATCTCTAGGCCTATTTCACATATCAAAAACGCCTAGCCTCTATGGAAATGGAATGGTGAACTTGATAGTGAGAGACCATGGTGTGGATAGTGAACTTGATAGTGAGAGACCATGGTGTGGATAGTGAGCTTGATAGTGAGAGACCATTGTGTGTATAGTGAACTTGACAGTGAGAGTCCATGGTGTGTATAGTGAACTTGATAGTGAGTCCATGGTGTGTATAGTGAACTTGATAGTGAGAGACAATTGTGTGTATAGTGAATTTGATAGTGAGAGACCATGGTGTGGATAGTGAGCTTGATAGTGAGAGACCATGGTGTGGATAGTGAACTTGATAGTGAGAGACCATGGTGTGGATAGTGAACTTGATAGTGAGAGACAATGGTGTGGATAGTGAACTTGATAGTGAGAGACCATGGTGTGGATAGTGAACTTAATAGTGAGAGACCATGGTGTAGAGGAAAACCCAGTCTAACACCTGGAGGTAGATCATGGGGCGGCTGTAGTTCACAAGGTAGAGCGGGTTGTCCAATGATCGTTGGGTCAGTGGTTCGAATCCCACCTCCTCCTGTCCACATGTCGAAGTGTCCTTGGGCAAGACACTGAACCCCAAATTGCTCCCAATGAGCAGACTAGCACCTTGCATGGCAGCTGCAGTGAATGGGTGTGTGCAGGGCTGAAAATTAACACCTGCCACCGGCCAAACGCAGGTAAAATTTCCAAATGGCGACTAGATTTCGGAAGGCTATCTGAAAAATAAATACTTGGCCAGTAGATTTTTTCATCTATAGTCCCCTTGGCAGGTGACTCACCGTGAGCCAAAAAGGTAATTTTCACCCCTGGGTGTGTGAATGGGTGAATGAGAGGATAAAAGCGCAATATAAGTGCAGTCCATTTACCATCTACCATCATGAGGTCCTTCAGGACTGGCGAGCGCTTCTGTTCCAGCAGACTCTTCAGGGCGATGATGATGGAGATATCATCAACACCTTCTGGACCTGAGGACAGATGGATGATTGAGGATGGTGCCCTCTAGCGGTGCTATAGCTTCATCTCATAATTTCATAAATATTTCTTGTGGAAAGTGTCTCAAGAAGTTGGACTATGGAGTAAATGTAATTTAAGACGAATAATAAAACGAGAAATGGTGCTCAGAGAGCACAGACCTCCGCCCATGAATGCATTCTGTAGCTCTGTGTGTGTGCATGCGAGGAGGACGTTTGGGTTCAAATAAACTTGCCTTGCCTTTGTGCCAGTCCAAACCCCATGTCTAATAAAAATTCATCAGAACGAAGGAAATTAAGTGTTTGATGCTCAACAACCTCCTTCTCCCTCTAATGTGTCCCTCCTGGGTGTTGCCACGAAAAAAATGCATCTATGGGAAACACTGCCTTCATTATAAGGCTCAAATGTTTCACTGCTCCCATCAGAATTTGTATTATTTTTTTGGCCAAAAATGTTTCTTTTGATAGATTGCTGATCTCTGGTATATATTCATGTTTTAATGAGAGAAGTGACAACTTATCCAGACACATCACAGTGTATCAGTCATGGCTAGACATGCATGTGCCATGTACAGGTGTAAAGTGGTGAGTGGAGCAGAATGGCGCATGTTTGATGGAGCCTCTCCTGCCCTCTACTGGTCAAATAAGCTCTTTGCACAAGCTCCACTACTTCCTGAAATTCTACAGGCATCCTTATTTCCTGTCCTATACAATTGGATGGAAGTGATTTATCAGGTGTGCGGCACACCTGATCACACCTGATTAATCACTTCCATCCAATGGTATAGGACAGGAAATAAATATGCCTGTAGAATTTCAGGAAGTGGTCGAGATTGTGCAAAGAGCCTATTCTTTACTGACATCTTGTGAGGATCAAGCCAAGTTGAAGGGATTTTATAAATTGTAATTGTTTTTTCTGTGTAAATTGTAAGAATTTCTTCATATACCAATATTGTTAACCAGGTGAAAATCTGCAGGCTTGGTGAAGTGAGTACGTATCACAGTATTGTTGGCCTTTGAGATCTTTTCTTCTGTTGCTCTGCGTTGTGTTTTTTTTTTTTTATAAGCCTTGATAAGAGTTGCAGCACCATCTAATTATGAACCACGATGTTAATTGCCTTTCTTGTTGTGATAGTCAATGATGAAATCACCCAACACTGGATTGGAAGCGGCGACAGATGATAGATTTATTGTACAAAGATACAATCACATGGAACACTGGGATGTTTCCCTAGTCTCTCTCTCTCCCTGCTTCTCTGCTAGTCAAGGCCTTAGACTTCCCTCCCCGCATGGTGTTATCAGCGTGTCTGCCTGCTGGGAGCAGCGAATCTGTCCGGCTGAGTTGCGTACCGTTTCCAAATCGAAGTCTCAAGGTTTGGTTGAGACGTTAAATAGTGCTCTCTCGGCCCACCCCCCACACCTAGGCCTGCCCGTTTAGGGCCTAGTGAAGCTAGATTGGTGGAGGAGTGACCATACAGATGTGTCGCCTATCACCCTAACATGATGTCTTAATCACCATTGGT
Organism: Borostomias antarcticus; assembly: GCF_949987555.1. Lineage (NCBI taxonomy): Eukaryota > Metazoa > Chordata > Actinopteri > Stomiiformes > Stomiidae > Borostomias > Borostomias antarcticus. The sequence goes on from NC_140234.1 coordinate 19,500,085, forward strand.
TGTCAGTCTGGGTTGTGTCTGTTTATAGTGTCCCATAGAGATGTGTCATTGATACCCCAGAGGAGTGGCCCCCCCCTGTGGCCTAAGTGTGACCTCTTGATACCCACTACCCCGAACGGCCACAGCAGCAGCAGCATCAGCTGTCTCCCTCACTCTATCGACTACACAGTGTCCACGTGAAAACAAACAAACACATTAAACCAAATACATAGCAGTAAGACTCTGTAGATGTTATAGACATTTCTTCCTAGATTCCTCAGTATGTCCTTGGCTCATGCTGTGGTAGGTGAATGCTGTGCATGGTCATTTTGATGCTGTAGAAAGAATACTAATAGGAACATACATTGAATGGTGGGATGAATAAACACATTTGCACAGCTGAGATAACAGTGATGGCGTGTGTGTGTGCATGTGTGTCATATTAAACAAATAACACATACAGTGCTACAGTTGCCCGAATACTGCGCGGTTTCTGCAGCGGCCTTGTTCACGCCGATGCCGGCACGCTTCGCACTGTGGGCGGGCTTCGGAGGACGACGACGCGCGGGACTGCATCGTGTCGTCGACCCTCAGGAGCGCAGTACCCGCTCAGAGCTCGCCCCTCCCAGTGGTCAGTGCAGGTCATCCACAACCGCTGGCGTGCGACTCCCACAACCGCGGCCCACCTCCGGACGACCTTCGACTCACGACTGCCATGCTCTCCGGCTGAGGAGGCCGACAGATCGCTCCTAGCTGGTCAGCGGTGCCCTGCGGACGCGGGGGCGCTGTGCGGCCGTGGGTGTGGGTGCTGCTGTCTGTTCTGTCCAATCGTGGATGTGGATCCCTGCTGTTTACTACTACGCTGTGCCAGCGTTCAGCTACTCTAGAATTATTTTGCCGTTAGACAGTCATATATGTCTCAGTATGTATGTAAATGGCCAATAAATTGAACCTAGGTAGATAGATAGACAGACAGACAGACAGAGGGAGAGAGGGTGGGTAGGTAGCTAGATAGATTGATACTGTAGATAGATAGATAGACAGACAGACAGACAGACAGACAGACAGACAGACAGACAGACAGACAGACAGACAGATAGACTGATACTGTAGATAGATAGATAGATAGATAGATAGATAGATAGATAGATAGATAGATAGATAGATAGATAGATAGATAGATAGATAGACTGATACTGTAGATAGATAGATAGATAGATAGATAGATAGATAGATAGATAGATAGATAGATAGATAGATAGACAGACAGACAGACAGATAGATACAGTAGATAGACAGACAGACAGACAGACAGACGACAGACAGACAGACAGACAGACAGACAGACAGACAGACAGACAGACAGACAGACAGACAGACAGACAGACAGATAGATAGATAGATAGATAGATAGATAGATAGATTGATTGATACTGTAGATAGATAGATAGATAGATAGATAGATAGATTAGATAGATAGATAGATAGATAGATAGATAGATAGATAGATAGATAGATAGATAGATAGATAGATGGAAATAGCACACATGCACACCTCTACAACACTGTTATAGAGCCTGATGGCCGCTGCCATAAAGGAACGTCTGAACCGCTCCGTATTGCACCTGGGTGGGATAAGCCTGTAGCTGAACTTGATTTGAACTTGAACTTGACAATGGGATCCCTGGGTACATTTGAGGGTGACAGATGCACAGCAGCACTGGAAACGCATGCAGAGAGCAGCAGCGGAGGCCGACACAAATGTGCTGATGAAATATAAATGGGTACATGAATATTCACAGTGTTGCTGATTTCAGATTGTGTCACTCGTCAGTATAGCTTCCACCAGCACTTTGCCCACACTGGGTTCAAACTTGGGTCCTCATTTACGACACTCACGTGACCACTTCTTGTAAACACCGCTACTAAACACACCTCCGAAAAGCTAGCGGTTTGACCGCCACTGGTGGGCGGTATTTAAACTGAGAAGTGAGTTAACCAATTCAACTCTGTTACACCAGTACATGTACAGAAGGCAAGGAGATACCAGGACGTGGGAGTTGGGATAGATACATTCCTCATTTCTATGAGTTGAGGGTTGAGTAGGAAAACAGCCCACATTTCTACTGCTGATGCCACGTTACCTGCATGCGTGCTGAGGTATCTACATTGAGAACAAGGACTCAGCTGCCAGCATGTAGAAATAGTAACTAGTAGTGATTCTGACGAGTGTGTTCAACATGTGCAGTGCTTATAGCTCTGTAACACACTTTTCCTTTAGGGGGCGCTGTAATGAGAATAGGACTTATCATTCAGAATCTTTGTTACCTGATTAGTTAGTGTGTGTGTGTGTGTGTGTGTGTGTGTGTGTGTGTGTGTGTGTGTGTGTGTGTGTGTATGTGTGTGTGTGTGTGTGTGTGTGTGTGTGTGTGTATGTGTGTGTGTGTGTGTGTGTGTGTGTGTGTGTGTGTGTGTGTGTGTGTGTGTGTGTGCGCAGACAGAGAACACAGTACCTGATCCCTCCAGGGGTGTGAAGCTTGTGTGGGCCACTGGTCTGCTGTGTCCCTCTAGCGGACAGCGATGGACACCTGGCTTCAAACAAACACGTTACACACAGTCGAACACAAGACACACACAGTCTCTGTTACACTCACCCAGTCAAAATAGACGTGTGGGAGGAATAGTAGCTAATAGCGGTGCTAACTTGTCGTAGTAGGGGCAAGGGGAGGGGATGCTGTAATACCAGGCCAGCATCTGTTTATTAGATTAGAAAGCGACTATTTAGCTCTATTTGAAACTGGCATGCACGACAAGCAGATAGTAGATTGATTTTGCATGTGTTACACTTCCCAGGCACAGGGTTGGGTGTAGCAGGTCTATTTAAGATGGACAGAAAAAGTAGACGATGCTGTCAGTATCTTTCACAACAGCTGCTCTCAGACGAATCAGTTTGATTAAGCAATGAAATGGCTCACTCCAGTATGGGTCTGTCTTAATTCTGTCTTTCTTCTCTCTATAGAAATGCTTTTTCTAATGGATATAGCTTATGCATACTTTTTCTAAAATATAAATATATATCCAAACTAGAATGCATTTTGTGGCTCTGAGTGCGCACAGGTGCATGTGTGCAGGACATGTTTGGTAATGCTGCATTTGTTAGGTCGAGAGCTTTGTGCCAATCAAAACTGCTAACAACCAACTAATAAAGCAACCAATAAACTTATGCTACCAAAAACATTTACCTCTCACCCTGGGCTGTCGCTGGGGCCTAGTTAATAATTACAAATAAACTCACTATTCCTATTCTATAGAACCCCAAACTCACATTTCCCTACAAACACTTTTCATGTTGTTTACATGCAACTAGTATACCTATTTGTATATGTTGAGTATTGTCCCCTTATTAATGTAAAGTAAGATTAAACTGTTACTGCTACATGGAAAGCAGATTACACAAATTATAACACCGTTGAACTACATGGGTGACCGCCAAAACTATGCACGCGCTGACTAATTTAATGACACAATAAACAAGGCTAATTAGGCTATAAGTAAACTGACTCATATTCCGTTCATACATTACAAAATATAGTGCCATACAAACATTCAATAATCAGGGTTCGAGTATACAGGAGCATTCCTCAAGGTGAGCTTTGCTTTTTATTAAAATAAATGTTGTAGGATCTTAAAATAACATCTAGACTAGCCTGACGGCTACGTTACTAATCCGCTAGCTATCACTGCGAATAACTAGCTTGCTAATCTAACTGCTATTAAACATATTGTAACACATAGCTACTACTTTATTACACACTTTCAAACACTTAGCCTACACATTCAAATCAACATTATGATGTAATTCTCGCAGTTTACATGTTTGTACATTAATACCAACCCAGGGCACCGCATATGCTGTTTTTACCTTCCTAAAATCGGTTTCTGGGGTCTCAGAAAAGTGAATTTTAATGTCCTATGCAGTTAAAAACTCACATTTCGCCAAGACACTGTAAGACACGGGCTGTATTATAAAATGTTACATACAGAACAAGACAGATGAATCTACATAGCGAGGAAGCACGGGGTCTGTGCATCATGGGAACTGTAGTCAGTTGCAGTTTCCAAAACCTGCTGTAAAACGTTTTATTATTCTGTCTTTAACTGCACACATATAATCATAATCCATAACCGATGACTCAATGTAAGTGTCTTAGAAACGATGTGAATAATTACTCAATGCAGCTCAAAATATATTTTTTATTAAAGACCACTAGAGGGCGTTTCGTCACTTTACATCTCCTCTTGCTTTTATGACGTCATAGTAGACGTCACGAGGGGCAGACACTTAAATAGTCAGTGATCCGATTCCACCTCATCAGAGTAGCTAGTGACTTCTGGATTTGACACACGAATTTAGAGAAAACAAGTAAGTCCATAATAGGGATAGAATTTAGAGTTGGAATTTTCTACAATTATTCTGTATTGCTGTCTTTGACAAAAACACCTCAAATTGAAGACAGAATACAGTACATAATTCTCTCAGAACTTTGTTTAACCAGGTTAGAAATTATTTCCAGGTTGAGAGCGATACTGGTTGATTACAGGACTAGCAGTGATGTGTCTGGGTAATATGAGTTCTTGGGTGAACCTCCTCTTCATCAGTGATTTAATACTAACAATAATGATACTAATAATAATTTTAGATTATTTTGCTTGCTGTTTTGTAAAGTGTTATCTAAATATAGGCCAACTGTGCTGCTACTGTCGGTATACTAAAGGCCGAACTGTTCTAGCTAGAAGTTTGGCCTACAGTAGCTAGGTTGTTGTAAAGTGTTCTACAGCTATAGGTGTGCTGTGTTGTAAAGTACTTGTATACAGCTACAGTGGGTTAATGTCTACTGCTGTATGTTGTAAGGTTCTGTACAGCTAGATATAGGCCTAATGTTCTGTGTTGTAAAGTGCTGTCTAGCTACAGTATGCGTACTGTAATATAAAGTGGTATATAACCTATTGAAGGAGCACGGTAGCCTACTGTATTGCTCTGCTATTGATGCAGTAGCCAGTAGGGGTGTGCCCGAACGGTATTCGGATGAGTACAAATAGTAGCTTTTTCCCGAATAGTAAATTCGTACGAATATTGTAAAAAAAAAATATTCGGGAGGGGGAGAACAGTCAAATACTGTATGAGCGAGCGGTGCGCGCACGTTCTGTCTGCTTGTTGACATGACACGACGAGGGAGAGAGAGAGAGAGAAAGAGAGAGAGAGAGAGAGAGAGAGAGAGAGAGAGAAAGAGAGAGAGAGAGAGAGAGAGAGAAAGAGAGAGAGAGAGAGAGAGAGAGAGGGAGAGAGAGAGAAAGAGAGAGAGAGAGAGAGAGAGAGAGAGAGAGAGAGGGAGGGAGAGAGAGAGAGAGAGAGAGAGAGAGAGAGAAAGAGAGAGAGAGAGAGAGAGAGAGAGGGAGAGAGAGAGAGAGAGAAAGAGAGAGACAGAGAGAAAGAGAGAGAGAGAGAGAGAGAGGGAGAGAGAGAGAGAGAGAGAGAGAGAGAGTGTCTGTCTAGACGTCTAGACACCGCGGAGAGGGAGAGAAAGCTTGGAGCGCGCTGATAGTAGCACTAGGCAGCAACGAACGTGAGCAGCACCGAGGGCGTTTGTCCTTAGTTCACTGGTTTATTGAGACAGTTATTGGATTTTGTTTTCTTTTCGTAGTTTACCTGCTGCAATAGCCTATGTGAACTGTAGCGTTTGTTTGTGCAGTGGAGGACCGGTAGCTGTTAGCTCAGTGTAGTATATCTAGCTAACGCTCGCTATTTCAGCTACGCATGCTCAGCCTCTCACTAGCCTATACAATGTCCGGCGATTTTGAAATATAAAATAGCCTAATTATGAAAGTATATTTTAAGAACTGAAACAGAAATGATCAAATGTTTGATCCGTTATCAGCACAAAAGTAGTGTAGTGTAGGCCTAGGATAGGCTATTATTCTCAAAGTCCTTATCTCTGATATAACAATAATAAACTATTTAAACAGATTTAAAAAAAAAAGAAGATTAATTTCACTACAATACCCCACTTACCCATGGTTTAAGCACTGTTGAAACTTGAGTAGACTATAGGCCTACAATTAGGCCTAGTCATTTTCCTCGGCTTATTAGCCTAGGCTACATTTAATTTGGCTTTGTCATATTTGCTGTGCAAATGCATGATTGGTTGAATATGTAGCTTATCAATTGAATATTTGGGTTGTTGGAATATTGTTTATTGAACATTTGTAATGTTATTTTCGTTCATAGTCCTAGCGCATGTAAGTACCCGGTAGGCTACCCCATAACTACCTGTTAGTACCCGGTACCCCGTACTTACATGTAAGTACTCGGTATGGGTAAGACACTGGTAAGAGAGTGTAAGACACAGGTATTACACTGGTAAGACACAGGCTGTATTATAAAGCGTTACCGACAGAACGAGACAGATTAATATATTGACATAGCGAGGAAGCACGGGGTGTGTGCATCATATGAACTGTAGTCAGTTTACACCCAGCGTTCCAAAACCTATTGTAAAGCCTTTTATTCTGTCTTTAAACTGCAACATATAATCAAAATCAATAAACAGTGACTCAATGTGTCTCAGAAACTATGTGAATAATAACTCAATGCAGCCCAAAACATTTTTTATTTTATTTATTACTAATAAGAACCACTAGAGGGCGTTTCGTCACTCCCCTTGCTTTTATGACGTCATAGTAGACGTTACTGAGGCAGACACTTAAATAGTCAGTGATCCGATTCCACCTCATCAGAGTAGCTAGTGACTTCTGGATTTGACACACGAATTTAGAGAAAACAAGTAAGTCCATAATAGGGATAGAATTTAGAGTTGGAATTTTCTAAAATCATTCTGTATTGCTGTCTTTGACAAAAACACCTCCAATTGAAGACAGAATACAGAACATTTCTCTCAGAACTTTGTTTAACCAGGTTAGAAATTATGTCCAGGTTGAGAGCGATACTGGTTGATTACAGGACTAACAGTGATGTGTCTGGGTAATATGAGTTCCTGGGTGAGCCTCCTCTTCATTAGTGATTTAATAATAATAACAATAATGATAATAATAATTTTAGATTGTTTTGCTTGCTGTTTTGTAAAGTGTTATCTAGTTACAGTAGGCCTACTGTGCTGTGTTGTAAAATCCTGTATATCCAAATATAGGCTGTAGTATTGCTGTAATATAAAGTGGTATATTAACCTTTTGAAGGAGCATGGTACTGTATTGCCCTGCTATTCATGCAGTAGCCAGTGCACTGTGGCATCTTGTAAAACTGAAGTTACTGTATGTGTAGGAGTACTGTACCATGATAGGAGTAGCCTGTGCACTGTGCATCTTGTAGCCTACCTTTTAGCCATATTATCATCCTACTGCTCAAATGTAGCATGCTCAATCAAGTTAGTAGTCAAGTGGAAATGAAATAAGACCTATTAGGGGACTGGAGAGGGCATGCAGTGTATGCTGTGACAGAAATCATCAGCACTAGCCTACTATCTAGCCAACTATCTAGCCTACTATTTTCCCTGTAGCGTACCAGATAGCTACAGACACTCAAAACTGACCAGCAGACTGGTAGCTTTGACCAGCAGCTTTGCTACCTTCTCATCCTGTTCCTTTCTCTCCTCTTTTCTTGCTGCTGCCTTTATGTTTGCAATACATGATGACTGTTCACTCTGCGTGCAGCTTGTTAGTCTCTTGATGCTCAGACGCTTTGCACCTAAACTACCTGTATACAGTAGCTAGGTATGGGCCCACTGTTCTGTGTATTAAAGTGCTGTATGACTACAGTATGCTTGCTGTAATGTAAATTGGTACATAACCTATTAGGAGCAGTACTATACTGTGATGTATTGTATTGCTCTGCTATTAATAGCAGTAGCCAGTTCACTGTGACATCTTGCAACACTGAAGCTATGTATAATCGTACTGTGCCATGCTAGGAGTAGCCAATGCACTGTGATATCTTATGATCACTGTACTACAGTGTATTGACTGCATGAATGTGACCCCGGTGTGACTGACTGGTTGTCCCTGTGCCCCCCTGACCCCCATAGCCTTTAGGAATGACAAAGCCCTGCGAGACTGTCTGGGTGGAGGAGCAGCTGCAGAACGTGGCCAGAGACATGGGCCGCCGGATGGCCAAGATGAAGAGGGAGTTGAGGGAGGAAGACGAGCGGAGGAGGAGGCAGGAGAAGGAGATGAGGAGGAGCGAGACAGCCAGGATGGTAGAGGAATACCTGAAGGACAGAGAGACGCAGAGCCAGGAGAGGGAGAGGGACCTCGTCGGCTCACAGATGCCCAGATTGAGGAGGCAGGCGTGGGTGGAAGATGAGGGGAGGGGGAGGCAGGAGGAGGAGAAGAGGAGACCCGGGAAGTCGGAGGAGATGGAGCGCATTCAGGTCCTCCTGACGAGATCGATGGATGACCGGATGACCGCGTTGAGGGTCGAGTTGAGGGAGGAAGATGAGGGGAGGAGGAGTAAGGAAGAGGAGAGGAGTAGGAACGAGATAGCCAAGATGGTTAATAAATGCCTGGAGGAGAGAGGGGAAAGGAGCCAGGAGAGAGAGAAGTACCTCCTGATCAGGGAGTTGGACCAGCGGATGTCCAGGTTGAATGTGGAGTTGAGGGAGGAAGAAAAGGGGAGGAGGATTGAGACGGCCAGGATGATGAAGGAGAGAGAGGTAAAGAGCCAGAAAATGGAGCAGATGCAACTGGAGAACATGATGGCCGTCATGATCAGGGAGTTGGACCAGAGGATGAAAAGGTTGAGGACGGAGTTGAGGGAGGAAGATGAGGGGTGGAGGGGGGAGACAGCCAAGATGTCTGATATTGCTGTTCAGTGTCCCTCTAGGGAGCTGGCGACCAGTGACCAGCGGCCATCTCAGACATCTGGGGGCATCTTTGCTCGCCTGAAAAAGATGTGGAGTGAATTTAAGATGAGACAGCAGGAAAAGAAAGAGAAGAGGAAGGCCAGGCAAGAGGAGGAGAAACAGAAAAAGAAAGAGGAGAAAGATAGAAAGCAGAAAGAAAAGGAACTGAAAGAGATGAAGCCTCTAGAGAAGCACCGGAAGAAAAACAAGAACTTCCTGACCTTCATAAGGTACATGGAAATGGTGGACAGCAAAGAGAAAGAGGAGAAGGATAGAAGGGAAATGGAAAAGCAGAAAGAGAAGATGGCTGTAAAGTACCGGGAGGAAACCGAGGACATGAAAAAGTGGAAAGAAGAGGAGGAGATGAAGAAGGCCAGGGGAGAGGAGGAGAAAGAGAAACAGAAAGAGGAGAAAGAGAAAGATGACGAAAAGGGAGAAACAGGAAAAGAAGGGAGAAACAGTAAAATAAGACGCAGGATCTGCTGGTAGAGGAAAAAGAACAACCATTGCAAAGGTGAGAGTATAGCCACATAGTATACCTTTAGCATCACCTGTTTTCTTCACAGTATTTGAAAACACACAAGCAAAATCAGTGACTGACAATATACTGTGGATATGTGAATGTATTTGTAATGACAGTCACTGACCCAGACGTCTGTGTCTTTGTCCTCTTGCAGATTTTTCGATATTTTCAAAAATATCAGAGACCAACACCCTCAGACAGACAGACAGACATCACAACAATTGGGCAATGTTCTATAATACTTACCATAAGGTTTATTTTCAGATGTGGGGGTAAGTGAGAGTCAACCTCAAATTTTCAAACATGCTTAATTTTGGAACCATTGTAGAAAAACATTTAAGGTGTAATTTCCAACAAAATTGGAGATGCACACTCATTTAGTGATACTTTTAAGAATGCCAGAACCAAGGATCAAGGTCACGGTCAAATTACGTAGCATGTACTCTTTATGTTCTGCTTGAGTGCCACCTGGGTTGGAAGAATGTTCTCTAGTTCCAGACTTGTGTGGAGAGCTCTTTCCTGGCATCTTTTATGTCCTTGCTGCTCACTTGTTGGGGTGATATATCAGCACCACACATCTCTGCAGCAGTAACACTGATTCTTCACTGACCTCACTTGGCATAGCGGTTCATTGAAAGCATCATTGACCAATGGGGAGTCTTTCGTCGTTTCCCAGGCATTCTTCTACTGTCCTCCACCAACCAATACTGAATGCGACAGTGTTGGGTTCATTGTGGCAAGAACCATTGGTATACAGTTAGGTCCATAAATATTTGGACATTGACACAATTTTCATCATATTGGCTCTGTACACTACCACAATGGATTTTAAATGAAACATTAAATATGTGCTTTAAATGCAGAATTTCAACTTTAATTCTGGTATTTACATCCAAATCAGGTGTAGGAATTACAACAAATTTTATATGTACCCAACCTCCCTTTTAAAGGACAAAAGTAGTTGGACAAACTAACAAATTGCCATGTTTAATATTTGGTTGCAAATCATTTACTGTAGTCAAATCCAGCCTGAAGTCTGGAACCACAGACATCACCAGACGCAGGGTTTCATCCCTGGTGATGCTCTGCCAGGCCTCTACTGCAACTGTCTTCACTTCCTGCTTGTTCTTTGGGCCGTTTCCCTTCAGTTTTGTCCTCAGGAAGTGAAATGCATGCTCAGTTGGATTCAGGTCAGGTGTTTGACTTGGCCATTGCAGAACATTGCACTTCTTTGCCTTGAAAAACTCTTGTCTTGCTTTCGCAGTATGCTTTGGGTCATTGTCAGGGGCATAGATTCACTTTTATTCCCATGGGTTTTTTTCACCTCAAAGGGGCCCCTAGCCTGTCTGTCAATCAAAAATATGTTTCTAATAATATATTCATTAAAATAGCCTATTGAATTTATCTTAATTTGTACCAGCTGAAACATATAGCTGTGATATACTGGAGCTATATAAACTTATTTCTACATAAGAACGAGGACCGGGGATAACAAAAGACGTGTTCTTTATTATAAGAGACCAGACTAAACATGACACAGCACTTCCAGGCATCAACTGCAGTTACGTAGTCACCAGTAGGCCTAGTATGTGCTAGAACTCCACAACAAATAGTATAGCCATACTAATGTACTGTAAGACAAATCACTAGGCTCAATAGGCTATACGGTATTTTCACTCAATTCGCTCAGAGGCAACAGGTCATGGTAAAAGCCTAATAGTCCAATGTAGGCTACTCAAAAAATTTGTTTAACACATGAAAATGACAAAAAATATTTAAAAGTAGGCTATTCTTGGAATGTGTAGACTATCTGAACTGTGTTCTTCTTTTCTTCATCCTCGCAAATGTCTCAATTAGGCCTACATTGCTTAAGTCCACCCTCTGTCATTTCTCTCAATAAAACGCAGTGGATATACACCGAGACTGACTAATGCCCCACAATATATTAAAACATAGTAGTCCTAGTAGTTTTGTTACCAAAAAAAATCAAAACAGGATATTTCAATTCCCTACTAACTAATGACCCTGATAGCTCGCCTCAGACAGTGGACTGGACACGATGAATAGCAGCCGACTGGCGTTACCTCAGACAAGCAGCAGACACGTGCCAACAGTTTCGTTATATGTGTATGACTATGACCAAGAGACAGCTTAACTATCAAAAAAGTGAAAATATAGAGATGGAAGATAAAAGAAAATACTGCAGTGCCATTCCTTACACGCTGATGAGCTGGCAAGTTAGCCTACTAGCTAGCGTCCAGGTGAGGCTGAAGAGTGTCCCGTAACACAAGGTGCACAGTTTCATCTAGAGAGGAGAGAAAGAATTTGCTTAGTGACACCTTACAAGCTAAGGAGCTGCAGGTGTTGGCTCAACTTGGCCGATGTTAACTCAAGCAGTGGACATACGCCGAGTCTGACTCATGCCCCACAATATTAAAACAGTAGTCCTAGTTCTGTTACCAAAAAAATCAATCAATTCCCTACTAACTAATGAGCCTGATAACTCGCCTCAGACAGTGGACTGGACACGAGAAATAACAGCTGACTGGTGTTACCTCAGACAAACTCGTACTGCGACTGACTGAGGCAGAGAGAATCGTGTGAGGGATTTAGTGCGAAACTGTTCTCTGAAAAAGTCTGGAAAACCTAAACCCAAATTTACTAAAACACAAGCATGTCTGTGATTGGTTGTAAGCTGCGCAGCCTGCGCATGCGTGGTTTCATTTAGTGGAAGCTCCAGACAGAGCGCGTGCAGCAGCAGACTGCCTCGCTGGGGCGACTTTCAAAGTCAGACTGAGACTCGGCTCTCGCTGTACTCGGCTCTCGTGATCTCGCTTGTAAACAGAGGAACTGGTTATGTTAGATCTTTTGTGAACACAATCATCCCCCCCAAATGACCAGAAAAACTCACAAGATCGATTAATGGTCACCTTTATCTAATATAAGTCAACACGAGGCACACAGCAAGTCAGCGTCAACATGCTGTCATAACGTTCGCTCGTGCTACTGTAGCTACCACGTCACTGCAGCCAAGATTGTTTGCTGCAAGCATGGGCATCATAAATAAATGCTAATCAAAACATGGTTTACGACTGTTGTGCGCTAGCTCACTTTACATTGTATGCTGCTTTCATTCATTATATTGCTCTCGTTCAGTTGTAGAAAAGCCATATATTTCTATTGCTAGCCAGCTAACCTATATAACGTCAGTGAGACAGCAGCCTCTCTGTCAGAACATACCGGTAGATGGGGTAACAGTTAGTCTAACGTTAGATAATGCAATTTACGAAGATGTTTTCACTCATGAGATTAAGCAACGATGCCCTGTTTAGTTGTAGGCTAGCCAGCTATTTCTAGTTAACGTTACAGGCAGTCAGTGTTGATCCAAGACTGCAGCATCAGCCTCAGTTAAGACGAATAACTAGTCTAACAGCCTATGGCACACTTTCCAATCATATAGTATGGATAAATCAAATTAAACAGACGTATACTGAAATTAAAATGTATGTAGAAAATTTTGACTGTAGTGTCTCCCCTTAAAGCACATCTTGTTTAATTTCAAATCCATTGTGGTGGTATAAATGGTTGCCACAATGAACCCAACACAGTGTATTACTCTCCCATTCCTTCATGGTTTCAGGGCCGACTGCTGGCATAAACACTAGTTCATGTTGTAGCTGGTAACCTACAGATTATATATTGATGGACTCATCCCTATAGAGTGCCTAAGTGGAAACAGGAAGATTGGCCAGCCGGTGATTATCTAAAAAGAATGCAGCCACAACCAAACACCTAATTAGCAGGCATATCTCAGAATCAAAATATCCCACACAAGGTTTTGGTTAATGTCAGCTTGCTAATATTAGCTAACTTGCGAGTTAACAGAGATCAGTAAAAGTTATGTTTTAGATTGACAAACACATGTTGTGGTCATGGCACAATTAAAACGGGATCAAAAAATTATTTGTCATCCACCGTTCACTACCATCCATATTTTTTCCAATTTAAAGGACAATGCTCGTTTTTGACAACCTGGACCTTATTTACGACATATTATAAGACGTTTGACTCACCGAGATCACTTTGGCGTAGTTCGGAGGCATGTAGAAGAAATTAAAAATCCAGCGCGAGCCAGTATATCCATGTAATGGCGGTGGTCGGGGCACTTAGAATGCAGTTTCTAAAAATCTATTTTCTGCCGCGAAACGGTTGTTTTCATCAATCTGTCTTGATGAATCGCTAGTTGTGCTTACATAGAGCATAGGCCTGTTGTGGTTTTCACATGCCATGATCTTTAGAAACGTCTTTCGAAACGAAATAGCTTCCTCACCAAGGCTCCGAACCGGTTAAAGGAACGGAAACGAAAACCGAAAACGAACGGTATTTTACGAGGAACAGAAACACGAACGAAAACGAAATGGTCTTTAATTGTTCCAGAACAGAAACGTTAATTTGAAATCTTTAAAACCGGTTAATAACGTTATTTTTTCGTTCTTTGTAGTAGGCCTATATAACTTAAAAAATATTTAAAAAAAGAAGAAAGCTGAGCCTTTTATGGCCGAATAGGCTAAATTAAATTTATTAAATTTGTAGCCTACATCTTGTCCCGTTTTTGTAATGTAGCCTAGGCCACTAAATCTGTTAGGCTATTTCACAGTCAGGATCTTAAATGCTTGCTTAGCGAAATGAGATTTAGATATTACAACAACACACCATAGCCTAGTTCAGACTAGGGATGTGCGCAGCGACTATTTTCACTGACGACTAGACGGTGGTTTTGTAACGATTACATGACTAGTCTAAAAACAGGATTCCCAAGTTTCTACAACAAGTGCTATTTAGAAAAATTTAGGATGTTTTTCAAACTCTGCAAGCTAAGATGCATGGCTATTCTTGATGTTTCCCAACCACTCAGCGGCAGCCAATTTGCACGCGTTGCGCAGGGCTGTCACACACTCTCCTTTGTTTGCCAGTGCAAAACAGTAGTTCAGCCTGTCCTTACAGCTTATTACTTAGCAAAGATATCAATGTGATTTATTTGGTTTAATTGAAGAAGAGTAGGCTAGCCTGTAACGTTTCAGTAGGCTAAAACTAGATTTCACATAAAGACCGCGGATGTCAGAGTGGGCAATAACGTTCAAAGGCAAATTTATTCCAACATTGGTCCACAAAGAATGATGCAAATAATAAAGTGAAAGAAATAATAGCCTACTGTGCAAATATAATGTTTTATATGGACCTGCCTACTGTGCAAATATAATGTTTTATATGGACCTGCGTGTCTGCAATAAAGTTCCTCTATCTTTATAACCAACATTCAGCGGAAGCCAATTTTCACTCGTAGCGCATCTCGCTCCAAGTATGGTTTGGCTATTTAAAACACGGAGTACTTTGTGACAGTTGCTTGGATGTATACTAGTATCTATACTAGGATGCATAAACCAGGATGCATAAACCTATGTTTTGCAAATTTAATGGTCTACCTCCTTCAGAGTTCTACTCGGCAATTAGGCTGTGAAAGCGAGCGCGCCTCTTGGAATCTAGTCATAGCCTATTGTTGCACAGGTTTCCGTCACGTCTTGACTTTCACAAACCAAATGATTAGGCTACATTAATTAATATGAGCACACTTTAGTGACAATGTGCCGTGCAACCCTGATCATTGAATAGCATAAGTTAAATTATTTTAATATTAAAGACCGCGGATGCCAGACGATAGGCTACGTATTAGGTGTATAGGCGCCAAATCCGGAGCTCCCATACAAAAGGAACGCAGCATAAACAATAGGGATTGCGCAGATGAATGAATGAGGTGACTAATTATTTATAAATAACATAAAACATAAAACGAAATAATAAACAAACAATAGGCCTACAGGCGCAGAATAAAATAGCTTGCAGCAACAGTAGCCTACAAGAAAATATTTTTAAAAGGATGATGAGCTATGATGATGATTTAAGATAGACCTGTGCATAGTTTACGGTGTGGATTAAGGGCATACGGGAATAGGACTAATGTTGCGTATTTCTTGTAAAATAATCAACAAGGCTACACTACAGCACACATCACCAAGGCTAATATTGTTGGCAATAAGGCCACCACACACCACAACCCTAGACTTGTTGATTAGGTTATAGCCTACCTTACAAGAAATACTGTAGGCCTATAGAGTCTTAATAGGCTACCCCCGGAACGGTGAACGGAATGTTATTTTTCGTTCTTAACCGGTTCAGGAACGCTATGTTGGTGGCGGAACACGAGAACGGAAACGTTAAATATGCTGGTTCTGCTCGGAGCGAACCGATTGAAAAATAATTTCGTTTTTAAGCCCTGTTCCTCACTTGCTCCAGCACGAATTCGCACAGCGCGCAATCGTTGCTCCAGCACGCTGTGCGCATGCGTGCTGGAGCAAGTGAGGAAGCTATTTCGTGTCTAAAGACGTTTCTAAAGATCATATTACAGAGGCATGTGAAAAACAACACAACAGGACTATGCTCTATGTAAGCACAACTAGCGATTCATCAAGACAGATTGATAAAAACAACTGTTTCGCGGCAGAAAATCGATTTTTAGAAACTGCATTCTAAGTGCCCCGACCACCGCCATTACATGGATATACTGGCTCGCGCTGGATTTTAAATTTCTTCTACATGCCTCCGAACTACACCAAAGTGATCTCGGTGAGTCAAACGTCTTATAATATGTCGTAAATAAGGTCCAGGTTGTCAAAAACGAGCATTGTCCTTTAAGGTCCCATGGTGGTTTTCACTTCCTGCTTCCGCTTAGCACTCTATTGGTGGAGAGCACCCTCTACCTGCATGAAATGTTTGTTTTTTCTATCAAAGCATATATAAAGTAAATGTTGGTTGCATTCCGAATCGCATATCTCTACCTTTTACTACCAGTACGTACTACAGCTGCCCATTGAAAGTACGTACTTTGCATGCAATACACATGCAATTGGGATATACTACCTTGTCATAACACTGCGTCTTGGAATTTCACCACATCCGTCGCTGTCCATGAAGTGACATTTGTCCACAGCTGGGATTCATCAAAACGCCTCCGGCATGACTCGCACATGTGACATAATTCCCGCTGAGCACAGGATGACAGTGCAGGTGATTGCACTGGACTGTTACTCTCTGCAGGTGCACTGTTGACTGAAGGACAGTTCTCCAGGTCTAGAGGGTGTGCTTGTAAAAAAGTAATTTATCTGGTCTTCAGCAGGTGTCACAGATTTCTCTTGGAGATGTTTCCGTCAGGTGTACTACAACAATCCCCCCGCCTAAGCACTTATTGTATTTTATTGTATTATATTATATTGCACTGTACTTTAGATTGCTATTCTTGCACTTTGCCTTCAGCACTAGATTATGCTCGTAGTCACTTGTTTTAGAGGGAAGATGCACTTGTGAGTTCTGGCAAGTAGTAGTACATTGGCTCTTCCTACGTTAAATGCAATTATTGTTAGTCGCTATGGATAAAAGCGTCTGCTTAAAGACTGTAATGTAGTGTAATGTAAATGTGTCTGCTGAAACTTGTCATATTTCTACTGGCCACCCTGTCTGGATCACTTCACATGGCCATCTGCACTTATCGGCTGTTGCGTGTTCAGCTTCTCTTTTGAGATTAGTAGATGAGCTGATAGTAGATGTACTAGTAAATCGGCTCGTCTAGGCTCGGCTCAGCATGTCTGTGGTGTACAGCCCTTTACCAGGCTTGTAACTGACATGCAGATTGTAGGACTGTAGTCTCATCATTGTCCTCTTGGAGGAGCTTTTTGGAGAGATTTCTTAAACAGTGTTTCAAGGGACTTGTGATCCGTCTTCACTTGTACTGTCTTACAGTAGATGTATTGCTGGAATTTATTACATCCATAAACAATCGCCAACAACTCTTGTTCTATATGAGCGTACCTTTTCTCACAGTGAGAGACCTCGAGCCGTACGCAACTGGCTGTTCATCTTGCAGTATCACTGCTCCCAGGCATTGCGTCCACTGCCAGTGTTACTTATTTGTTAACATCGCAGTACTTTAACACTGGGACACTTCTCACAAGAAGCTTCATAATTTCTAAGCTCTTCTGTTGCTCTGACTCCCAATGCCAATGCGTTTCCTCTTTATGGCTTTGTTAAGACCTTGTGGATCGATGCAGATTCTGAGTTTCTTGGGCTTCACTTCTGTTACCATACTGTTAACCCGGTGCGCTCTGTTTCACAATGACTCCAAGATCCTCCATTCTTTTCAGTTCAGTTTTAATTGTCCTTCAGTGCTACATGTACTGTACTTTCCATGGTGCATGAATAACTGAAGCAATGAGCAAGAGCTGGATATGGTGCAGTCCTGGTACACATTCTCCTCCAATAGGGAACAAACGGTTACCGGTTAGTATTACCATCTCAAAATTAAATTAGCATTAAAACCGTGTTTGACTTATAAACCACGGTAAATACTGTCCACAGTCAACGTGGATTTGTTGTTGTGTTGTTGTGATTTGTTCACAAGTATGGGGGAAGGCAGAGCAGTGGAGATGTTTCAACCTAGACGGCTACGTCTGAAGTTAACTTGCATGTGGGGACTTTAGAAAGGATGGAAAATATCATGGTTTCTCTAACTTGCTAGTAGCTTATGTCAATAATGTAAACTGAAGCTTTCAGTGTAACCTATTTTTGTAAAACACTACACATTCTGCAGCTGTAGGCTAGTCGTGCACATTTAGTTTCACTTTCATTTTTGTATAAAGAAGATCAATGGAGAAAACGTGTATGTGTGTGTGTGTGCATGAGTGATTGAGTAAATGATTGAAAAAGAATAATAATGATAATGATGTCTGTGTATCAGTACCTTTCGAGCATTTTCTGCATATTTTAACAATACCGTGATAATACTGATAACCGTGGTAATTTTGGTCACTATAACCGTGATATGAAATGTTCATACCGTTACATCCCTACTAATAAACAAATCTTGGTATTGGCACAGTAGCTCTACTAATTCCCAGAGCCCTCATGAAGAATATTGGCCTCATAAAACTGAATGTTCTACTGCAGCTCAGTATGAACTTTTCTTTGAGCGCTTCCAGATGGTCCTCTTGTTGTCAAAGAGAAAAAAAAAATGCAGTTCACTATAGATCCAATGGAGGGCGACATTATAGTCAAGCTGAGCATGATACAATCAGACACTGTTGGACAAGCTCTCTGGCAAATAAACATTTATTATCAAATCGAAAACAGGCATATAGTACCATAAACATTGTAAAATAAATGAATCCAAAGGCCATTAATGTAGGTAGGCTACATCTGAATAACCTAAGAATGAAATGAGGATATTACAACCACCGACCAAATAAATAGCCTAATAATGAACATGGACACGGGTTGTCTTGTGAAATAAGCCTTACCTAGCCTATACTCTCTCAGGTTGTGTGCCAAGAGGACCAGTTTTTCCACTGTCAAGGAGAAGGGAATTCCTTGTCTGGTTATATCCAGCCTTGAATATGCGCTCCAATATTTCCACGGATTTCTTTGCAGTCGTCATCGTGCATCAACGCATGTTGCGTGTGCTTTTTTATTTTATCATATGCTGAGGTTATCTAGGCTTAATAGGCTAACCTATCCTAAAAGAATCCACGTAATTCTGAACTGAGAAACACATTCTGAAAATTGCGAATTTTGAATGTTCCGGGCCAGCCCTAGCTCTTAAAAAAAACCTGCTGGACTGGCGCTCATGGGAATAATGTTGCAGATGGATAAAATAACACAGGATGAAGGTATGTGATTGTTGAATCTGAAACTTTATTCATAAGAACATGCTTGTTTTTTTTTGCATTCTAGCTAACCTGAGTAGGATTGTAAGACGTTGCTTGTTAGCTAGCTAGTTACCAGTTTTCTTGCAACATTACAGATGTCTTTTGATTTTGTAAGCTAGCTAACAGTTTTCTTGCAACAATAAAGTTGTGCTATGATTGAATTAAACTGAACAGAGCCTGTAATTTTAATGTGACAAGCTGGCTAGAAAGTAATTAATGCATAATTAATTTTAGCTGAAACATTTTACATGCTAGCTAATATGAGTAGGACTGCATAATAGTATAACATTTTAGATGTCCAAATTGCCCTAATAGTTTCAGGCTAACAAACAATTTGCTCTCTAGCCATGTAAATTGTTGAATTGTATTTTTCGAGATGTGGACATACTGGACATATTTCGATAGCTGGATAATTTACATATTTCGATAACATTGTCTTTATGTATTTAATAAATAGGCCTGATGATACGTCTAAAGTATAACTATGTACTGTCTTTGTGAGCCTATATTTAATCATCCTAATCTAATGTCTCTTATCTTTTCACGATATCCCTACTAGGATCATCTACCTGGTCATGCTGATGGAACATCATCACACTCAATCTATTTAATAAACATTGTTCTCAAATTAACTAAGAGATTTGTTGCTCATTCATTTGTCCATCTCTAGTGTGTTTGTGCGTGTGTGTGTGTGGGGGGGGGGGGACATGGAAGTCTTTCTCAGAGGTGAATGATGCTTTCAATGAGCTATGCATACCAAGCGAGGTCCATGAACAATCAGTTACTGCTGGAGAGATTTGTGGTGCTGATGTACAAACCAACAAGTGAGTAGTACGGCATGAATGATGTCTTGAAACAGCTATCCACACAGAAGTCTGGAACTAGAGAACATTACTCCAGCCCAGGTAGTACTCGAGCAGAACATTAAAACACTTGCTACGTTAATTTGACCTTGACCTTGATCCTTGGGTTCTGGCAGGCTCAAAAGAATGTATACTGTACATCCCCAATTTTGTTGGATATGACACCTTATATGTTTTTCTACACTGGTTCCAAAATTGAGCGTGTTTGGAAATTAGACCCAAGGCACTAGCGGCCATCTTGGATTTTACCTCTCACGGTCCTCAGGGGTCAGGTGGCTTCCCTCCACATCTGATAAAATTATGGTATAGGCCATTCAAACTAGAAATGTCATGCAATTTCTTATAACATGCACAATTGTTTCACCGGTACCCAATTTCAAGTCAAAAAAATACATTTTTCAAAAACACTGCCTGCACAATGGTCTCAGCATCAGCAGAGATCCCGACCACAGCCTATTCTCCAACCTGCTGAACTATCCACACCAATCCAATACGACCTGTTCTCCAACCTGCTGAACTCTACACATCACCCCAACCACTGCCTGTTCTCCAACCTGCTGAAATCTCCACACCACCCCAACTACGGCCTGTTCTCCAACTTGCTGAGCTCTCCACACCACCCCAATGATGGCCTGTTCTCCAACCTGCTGAAATCTTCATATCACCCCAATAATTGCCTGTGCTCCAACCTGCTGAACTCTCCACACCACCCTAAACACAGCAAGTTCTCCAACCTGTTGAACTCTGCACACCATCGTGACCATGGCCTGTTCTCCAACCTGCTGAATTCACCACACCAACCTGACCACAGCCTGTCCTCCAACCTGATGAACTCTCCACAGCATCCCAACCACGGCAAGTTCTCCAACCTGCTGAACTCTCCACACCATCTTGACCACAGCCTGTTTTCCAACCTGCTGAATTCTCCACACCACCCCAATGACAGCCTGTTCTCCAACCTGCTGAACTCTCCACACCACCCTGAACACCGCAAGTTCTCCAAGCTGCTGAACTCTCCACACCACCCTGAACATAGCCTGTTCGCCAATCTGCTGAACTCTTCACACCACCCCAATGATGACCTGTTCTCCAACCTGCTGATCTCTCCAAATCATCCTGGCTACGGCCTGTTCTCCAACCTACTGAACTCTCCACAGCACCTCAACCATGGCCTGTTCTCAACCTGGGGAACTCTCCACACAACCCCGACCACAGCAAGTTCTTCATCCTGCTAAACTCTCCACACCACCCCAATGACAGTCTGTTCTCCAACCTGGTGAACTCTCCACACCACCCCAATGACAGCCTGTTCTCCAAGATGCTGAACTCTCTACAACACCCCAATGACGGCCAGCTCTTCAACCTGGTGATCTCTCCATGCCACCCCAACCATGGCCTGCTCTCCAGCCTACTGCTCTCTCCACACAGCCTGTTCTGTCACCAGCTGTTCTCTCCACACTGCCCCAATGACGGCCAGCTCTTCAACCTGCTGAACTCTCCACACCAACCCAATACGACCTGTTCTCAAACCTGCTGAACTCTCCACATCACCCCAACCACTGCCTGTTCTCCAACCTGTTGAACTCTCCACACCACCTCAACTACGGCCTGTGCTCCAACCTGCTGAACTCTCCACACCACCCTGAATAGGGCAAGTTCTCCAACCTGCTGAACTCTCCACACCACCCCAATGATGAACTTTTCTCCAACCTGCTGAACTCTACACACCACCCCAACCAAGGCCTGTTCTCCAACCTTCTGAACTCTCCACACTACCCAAACTACAGCCTGTTCTCCAACTTGCTGAGCTCCCCACACCATCCCAATGATGGCCTGTTCTCCAAACTGCTAAACAATCTACACCACCACGACCACGGCCTGTTCTCCAACCTCTCATCTCTCCACAATGCCGCAATGGCGGCCTGTTCTCCAACCAGCTGAACTCTCCACAGCATCCCAACCATGGCCTGTTCTCCATCATGCTGAACTCTCCACATATCCCCAATGACAGCCTGTTCTCCAACGAGCTGAACTCTCCACACCACCCTAAACACGGCAAGTTCTCCAACCGGCTGAACTCTCCACACCACTGTGACCATGGCCTGTTCTCCTACCTGCGGAACTCCACATCTGGTAAATGATGGTATAGGATATACTAACTAGAAATTTCATGCTTTACTTATAAAATACACATTTGTTGCACCGGTACCCAATTTGAAGCTAAAAAATAAATTTTTAATTCAGGTTGCAGAGATCTCACCCACCCTGACCACAGCCTGTTCTCCAACATGCTGAACTCTCCACACCACGTTGACCACGGCCTGTTCTCCAACCTGCTGAACTCCACATCTGGTAAGTGATGGTATAGGATATACTAACTAGAAATGTCATGCTTTTCCTATAAAATACACATTTCAAGCTAAAAAATAAATTTTTCATTCAGGTTGCAGAGATCTCACCCACCCCGACCACAGCCTGTTCTCCAACATGTTGAACTCTCCACGGCACCACAATGACGGCCTGTTCTTCAGCCTGCTGAACTCTCTACACCACCCTGACAACAGAAAATTCTCCAACCTGCTAAACTCTCCACACCACCGTGACCAGGGCCTGTACTCCAACCTGCTGATCTCTCCACAACGCCGCAATGATGGCCTGTTCTCCAACCTGCTGAACTCTCCACACCACTGTGACCACGGCCTGTTCTCCAACCTGCTGAACTCCACCAACACCATCCATTGTCATCCGCTTATCCGGGGTCAGGTCGCGGAGGCAGCACTTCCAGCAGGGGGCCCCAGACATCCCTTTCCCTAGCAGCATCAACCAGCTCTGTCTAGGGAATCCTGGGTCTACCCCGCGGCCTCACCCTAGCCAGACACGCCTGGAACACCTCCCTAGGGAGGCGCCCAGGAGGCATCCTCACTAGATGCCCGAACCACCTCAACTGGCTTCTTTCGATGCAAAGGAGCAGCGGCTCTACTCCGAGTCTCTCCCGGATGACTGAACTTCTCACCCGATCTCTCAGGGAGACCCCAGCCACCCTCTGGAGAAAACTCATTGGCAGGCCAATCACAACTCTAATGTGAGTCGGGTTTGATACAACAACTGTACCTACTTGATACAATGATATGACGACTAACCCACTTTTCGATGCTCGTGATTGTTTGTAGGTCTATCCAATTGCATCCAGGGCATTTTGGTCTGCCACCATTGATAACGCCCCTTGAAATTCAAAAATAAACTTAGCAGCTCTGGACACTTCGCCCCCCCACCAGTGTGCGGCCGGTTGCAATGCCTTCTCCCTGCTCTCCTCCCTGCAGCTGCACTGCCATCTCCACGACGATCTCCGTGACGACGATGATGAGGATGACGACGCCCCCCTTGCGAACTGTGCTGATCCGTGTCTCGGCAGCGTGGGAGCGACGGAAGCGGTGGCCAACTTCCAACCCCGAGGGCCCCCGCGACAAGTCGCCGATGTCGCCTGTGCCCCCTGCCGACGGACATTCAGCCAGAAGCAGGTGCTGCTCCGCCACCAGCAGTCCAGCTGCAGTGATCTGTAAAACCCTGACAATGACAATAGCCCTCTTGCTCTCGACTCGCCCACTCCCGGCTTTGAGGCCGTGTGGTCCCCCGCCTCGGATGCCTCCAACAGCCCCGACGCCACCACAGACGGCCCCGACCCCCGCCTGCTGCACCGTACCCATGCTCGTACTACGGTAAGAACTTCCACTCTCCTGCGCGCCTCAACAGCCACCAGAGGACCTACCACGTCAAGGAGTGGCTCCTGGAAAAGAGGACTAGGCCCGCTGAAGTCAGACAAGGAGGAGGAAGAGGAGGAGGAAGGCCGCCTCTGACGAACAATGGCGACACCAAGCAGAAGGTTCTGGCGTACGGCTCCTGCGACATGGAGTTCCCGAGCACGGCCAAGCTCTACCTGCACCGCAAGAAGAAGCACAGCCAGGAGAAGGACATCCGTCGGGGCGATGGCACCCGGCCGCTGATCAACAAGCGCCTAAAGGGCGAGACGTACCCCTGCCAGGTCAGGCACGCCAATCACAACTGTTTATCTAACATGGGTCGGGTTTGATACAACGACTGTACCTACTTGATACGACGATACGACGACTAACCCACCTTTCGTTGCTCGTGATTGTTTGTAGGTTTCTCCAATTGCGTCCAGAGGCATTTTGGTCTGCCACCAGGTCTGCGGCAAGGTCTTTCTGCACCACCTGTCCCTCCTGGCCCACACCAAGCTGCACAACGCCCAGAGTCAGTGCCAGGCGGCGGGGGTGGTGTCATCAGGGGTGGAGAAGGTCCCCAGTGGGCCCGCCAAGCTGGCAGAGAAGGCGGTGAGGCCGGGGGCCTGGGAGGCCCAGAAAGGAGACAGGAGGAGAAGGGTGAGTTCCTGTGCGCGGAGGTGTTCCCGCCGTAGTGGTCTGCAGCGTCTGCAGCCCGGACATGGACATTGTCTCCAAGGGGCCCGGGGGCCAAGCGGCAGAGGCTGCACCACTGTGGGCCCTGCCCCCTTCCTGGACGCCTTCCTGCAGCACTGCCAGGTGCACCTGCTCGCCAAGTCTGAGAGCTCATGAGTAATGTCATCACTTTGATTGCCTTATTCCTTATTATTTTCTTTGCTTTAACATAACCACACTTAGCTGCAAATTGATTGTGGTTCATTTTCATTGTAATATGAGTTGCAAATAAAGATTGTTTTCAAGAAATATGTGGCCCAACATGCATCAAATCCCATAAATAGGATTCAGAAGGTGGGATAGCTCATGAGCTCACAACAACTATCAGCAGCTTACATAACATTAATGGTAGCGGTCAGTGGCTAAAGCAGTTACACTGATGATTCCTGTAACTTTAGCTATTTTGCTGCAATTGGTTCAACTTCTGTTTCTGGACAAAGGTAAGGGATAAACCCAGATAACACAAAGCTAGCGGACCTACAGCGAGTCCCCGATGGATGCTCCACCACCATTCCACCAGTAGTTTATTGTCTATATCCTAGGCCCATTGGCCCTAGGCTTATGGATTTCAATTGCTAAATTTACTGACTGAACATTTTTTTGGTAACCCTTTCATAGTCCACAATTACTAAACATTTACCTGGTAAATACATGCAAGTATAGCCTAATATATAATGGGTAATTACTGAGACACCTATACTGTAGGTATAATTTAAAAACAGGAGTATTTCAGATGTTCAATTACTGCACATAAATTCAATAACTGACATAGCACCACCAGGTAACCTCTATCTAAGCCTGTTGCCCTCTCGTGGCCGAAAACGGTAAATGCAGTCTATCTGCCTCTATTGCTGAAACTGAACAAGGAACGTCTATCTAAGCCTGTTGCTGCCCTCCCGTGGCTGAAAGTGGTAAATGCAGTCTATCTGCCTCTTGTGGTAGCAACATAGAACTGCAGGTTCTGGGACCACTGCCTCTTGTGGTAGCAACATAGAACTGCGGGTCAACAACACGACGGAGGAACCCAGGGAGGAAGCTAGGGAGGGAGGGAGTGACAACTGGACATTTGCTATCATTGGTGCGCTGGCTTACAGCCACGCACAAAAACAAGGCTTTCAGTTGTCTTTCACAACGGCTGCACACGAATGAGAACAGTCCACAAGACAAACAACACATACGACCCCTACTGGTAGCCACAGGTATTAATGTTATTATTTAATAATAAAAGAAGAAAATAAACAGAAAATCTGACAATACATTGAGTGCATAACATATGTGTAAAAAAAAATATTTGCAAACAATTTTCACAATATACAGCACATCACATTTGTTTTTGTTACACTTTGTTACTTTGTTTACAAAGACAAAAAATCATCCATTATAAAGATAGACAAATGGACATTATGATCAATAAAAAACAGCCTACAGTATGTCTATATATACAGACAAACCGTTTAACTTGGCCAGGCTGCAGTCGGCCACCTTGTTCTCCATCTGCTTCTCGAACATCTTCAGGTTGTATTCCAGCTCCATGGCCAGCAGCTCATCATGCAAAGAACTCCTTGACCTCATTTTAAAATCTCTAGGCCTATTTCACATATCAAAAACGCCTAGCCTCTATGGAAATGGAATGGTGAACTTGATAGTGAGAGACCATGGTGTGGATAGTGAACTTGATAGTGAGAGACCATGGTGTGGATAGTGAGCTTGATAGTGAGAGACCATTGTGTGTATAGTGAACTTGACAGTGAGAGTCCATGGTGTGTATAGTGAACTTGATAGTGAGTCCATGGTGTGTATAGTGAACTTGATAGTGAGAGACAATTGTGTGTATAGTGAATTTGATAGTGAGAGACCATGGTGTGGATAGTGAGCTTGATAGTGAGAGACCATGGTGTGGATAGTGAACTTGATAGTGAGAGACCATGGTGTGGATAGTGAACTTGATAGTGAGAGACAATGGTGTGGATAGTGAACTTGATAGTGAGAGACCATGGTGTGGATAGTGAACTTAATAGTGAGAGACCATGGTGTAGAGGAAAACCCAGTCTAACACCTGGAGGTAGATCATGGGGCGGCTGTAGTTCACAAGGTAGAGCGGGTTGTCCAATGATCGTTGGGTCAGTGGTTCGAATCCCACCTCCTCCTGTCCACATGTCGAAGTGTCCTTGGGCAAGACACTGAACCCCAAATTGCTCCCAATGAGCAGACTAGCACCTTGCATGGCAGCTGCAGTGAATGGGTGTGTGCAGGGCTGAAAATTAACACCTGCCACCGGCCAAACGCAGGTAAAATTTCCAAATGGCGACTAGATTTCGGAAGGCTATCTGAAAAATAAATACTTGGCCAGTAGATTTTTTCATCTATAGTCCCCTTGGCAGGTGACTCACCGTGAGCCAAAAAGGTAATTTTCACCCCTGGGTGTGTGAATGGGTGAATGAGAGGATAAAAGCGCAATATAAGTGCAGTCCATTTACCATCTACCATCATGAGGTCCTTCAGGACTGGCGAGCGCTTCTGTTCCAGCAGACTCTTCAGGGCGATGATGATGGAGATATCATCAACACCTTCTGGACCTGAGGACAGATGGATGATTGAGGATGGTGCCCTCTAGCGGTGCTATAGCTTCATCTCATAATTTCATAAATATTTCTTGTGGAAAGTGTCTCAAGAAGTTGGACTATGGAGTAAATGTAATTTAAGACGAATAATAAAACGAGAAATGGTGCTCAGAGAGCACAGACCTCCGCCCATGAATGCATTCTGTAGCTCTGTGTGTGTGCATGCGAGGAGGACGTTTGGGTTCAAATAAACTTGCCTTGCCTTTGTGCCAGTCCAAACCCCATGTCTAATAAAAATTCATCAGAACGAAGGAAATTAAGTGTTTGATGCTCAACAACCTCCTTCTCCCTCTAATGTGTCCCTCCTGGGTGTTGCCACGAAAAAAATGCATCTATGGGAAACACTGCCTTCATTATAAGGCTCAAATGTTTCACTGCTCCCATCAGAATTTGTATTATTTTTTTGGCCAAAAATGTTTCTTTTGATAGATTGCTGATCTCTGGTATATATTCATGTTTTAATGAGAGAAGTGACAACTTATCCAGACACATCACAGTGTATCAGTCATGGCTAGACATGCATGTGCCATGTACAGGTGTAAAGTGGTGAGTGGAGCAGAATGGCGCATGTTTGATGGAGCCTCTCCTGCCCTCTACTGGTCAAATAAGCTCTTTGCACAAGCTCCACTACTTCCTGAAATTCTACAGGCATCCTTATTTCCTGTCCTATACAATTGGATGGAAGTGATTTATCAGGTGTGCGGCACACCTGATCACACCTGATTAATCACTTCCATCCAATGGTATAGGACAGGAAATAAATATGCCTGTAGAATTTCAGGAAGTGGTCGAGATTGTGCAAAGAGCCTATTCTTTACTGACATCTTGTGAGGATCAAGCCAAGTTGAAGGGATTTTATAAATTGTAATTGTTTTTTCTGTGTAAATTGTAAGAATTTCTTCATATACCAATATTGTTAACCAGGTGAAAATCTGCAGGCTTGGTGAAGTGAGTACGTATCACAGTATTGTTGGCCTTTGAGATCTTTTCTTCTGTTGCTCTGCGTTGTGTTTTTTTTTTTTTATAAGCCTTGATAAGAGTTGCAGCACCATCTAATTATGAACCACGATGTTAATTGCCTTTCTTGTTGTGATAGTCAATGATGAAATCACCCAACACTGGATTGGAAGCGGCGACAGATGATAGATTTATTGTACAAAGATACAATCACATGGAACACTGGGATGTTTCCCTAGTCTCTCTCTCTCCCTGCTTCTCTGCTAGTCAAGGCCTTAGACTTCCCTCCCCGCATGGTGTTATCAGCGTGTCTGCCTGCTGGGAGCAGCGAATCTGTCCGGCTGAGTTGCGTACCGTTTCCAAATCGAAGTCTCAAGGTTTGGTTGAGACGTTAAATAGTGCTCTCTCGGCCCACCCCCCACACCTAGGCCTGCCCGTTTAGGGCCTAGTGAAGCTAGATTGGTGGAGGAGTGACCATACAGATGTGTCGCCTATCACCCTAACATGATGTCTTAATCACCATTGGTTGTCAGTCTGGGTTGTGTCTGTTTATAGTGTCCCATAGAGATGTGTCATTGATACCCCAGAGGAGTGGCCCCCCCCTGTGGCCTAAGTGTGACCTCTTGATACCCACTACCCCGAACGGCCACAGCAGCAGCAGCATCAGCTGTCTCCCTCACTCTATCGACTACACAGTGTCCACGTGAAAACAAACAAACACATTAAACCAAATACATAGCAGTAAGACTCTGTAGATGTTATAGACATTTCTTCCTAGATTCCTCAGTATGTCCTTGGCTCATGCTGTGGTAGGTGAATGCTGTGCATGGTCATTTTGATGCTGTAGAAAGAATACTAATAGGAACATACATTGAATGGTGGGATGAATAAACACATTTGCACAGCTGAGATAACAGTGATGGCGTGTGTGTGTGCATGTGTGTCATATTAAACAAATAACACATACAGTGCTACAGTTGCCCGAATACTGCGCGGTTTCTGCAGCGGCCTTGTTCACGCCGATGCCGGCACGCTTCGCACTGTGGGCGGGCTTCGGAGGACGACGACGCGCGGGACTGCATCGTGTCGTCGACCCTCAGGAGCGCAGTACCCGCTCAGAGCTCGCCCCTCCCAGTGGTCAGTGCAGGTCATCCACAACCGCTGGCGTGCGACTCCCACAACCGCGGCCCACCTCCGGACGACCTTCGACTCACGACTGCCATGCTCTCCGGCTGAGGAGGCCGACAGATCGCTCCTAGCTGGTCAGCGGTGCCCTGCGGACGCGGGGGCGCTGTGCGGCCGTGGGTGTGGGTGCTGCTGTCTGTTCTGTCCAATCGTGGATGTGGATCCCTGCTGTTTACTACTACGCTGTGCCAGCGTTCAGCTACTCTAGAATTATTTTGCCGTTAGACAGTCATATATGTCTCAGTATGTATGTAAATGGCCAATAAATTGAACCTAGGTAGATAGATAGACAGACAGACAGACAGAGGGAGAGAGGGTGGGTAGGTAGCTAGATAGATTGATACTGTAGATAGATAGATAGACAGACAGACAGACAGACAGACAGACAGACAGACAGACAGACAGACAGACAGACAGATAGACTGATACTGTAGATAGATAGATAGATAGATAGATAGATAGATAGATAGATAGATAGATAGATAGATAGATAGATAGATAGATAGACTGATACTGTAGATAGATAGATAGATAGATAGATAGATAGATAGATAGATAGATAGATAGATAGATAGATAGATAGATAGATAGACAGACAGACAGACAGATAGATACAGTAGATAGACAGACAGACAGACAGACAGACGACAGACAGACAGACAGACAGACAGACAGACAGACAGACAGACAGACAGACAGACAGATAGATAGATAGATAGATAGATAGATAGATAGATTGATTGATACTGTAGATAGATAGATAGATAGATAGATAGATAGATTAGATAGATAGATAGATAGATAGATAGATAGATAGATAGATAGATAGATAGATAGATAGATAGATAGATAGATAGATAGATAGATAGATAGATAGATAGATAGATGGAAATAGCACACATGCACACCTCTACAACACTGTTATAGAGCCTGATGGCCGCTGCCATAAAGGAACGTCTGAACCGCTCCGTATTGCACCTGGGTGGGATAAGCCTGTAGCTGAACTTGATTTGAACTTGAACTTGACAATGGGATCCCTGGGTACATTTGAGGGTGACAGATGCACAGCAGCACTGGAAACGCATGCAGAGAGCAGCAGCGGAGGCCGACACAAATGTGCTGATGAAATATAAATGGGTACATGAATATTCACAGTGTTGCTGATTTCAGATTGTGTCACTCGTCAGTATAGCTTCCACCAGCACTTTGCCCACACTGGGTTCAAACTTGGGTCCTCATTTACGACACTCACGTGACCACTTCTTGTAAACACCGCTACTAAACACACCTCCGAAAAGCTAGCGGTTTGACCGCCACTGGTGGGCGGTATTTAAACTGAGAAGTGAGTTAACCAATTCAACTCTGTTACACCAGTACATGTACAGAAGGCAAGGAGATACCAGGACGTGGGAGTTGGGATAGATACATTCCTCATTTCTATGAGTTGAGGGTTGAGTAGGAAAACAGCCCACATTTCTACTGCTGATGCCACGTTACCTGCATGCGTGCTGAGGTATCTACATTGAGAACAAGGACTCAGCTGCCAGCATGTAGAAATAGTAACTAGTAGTGATTCTGACGAGTGTGTTCAACATGTGCAGTGCTTATAGCTCTGTAACACACTTTTCCTTTAGGGGGCGCTGTAATGAGAATAGGACTTATCATTCAGAATCTTTGTTACCTGATTAGTTAGTGTGTGTGTGTGTGTGTGTGTGTGTGTGTGTGTGTGTGTGTGTGTGTGTGTGTGTGTGTGTGTGTATGTGTGTGTGTGTGTGTGTGTGTGTGTGTGTGTGTATGTGTGTGTGTGTGTGTGTGTGTGTGTGTGTGTGTGTGTGTGTGTGTGTGTGTGTGTGTGCGCAGACAGAGAACACAGTACCTGATCCCTCCAGGGGTGTGAAGCTTGTGTGGGCCACTGGTCTGCTGTGTCCCTCTAGCGGACAGCGATGGACACCTGGCTTCAAACAAACACGTTACACACAGTCGAACACAAGACACACACAGTCTCTGTTACACTCACCCAGTCAAAATAGACGTGTGGGAGGAATAGTAGCTAATAGCGGTGCTAACTTGTCGTAGTAGGGGCAAGGGGAGGGGATGCTGTAATACCAGGCCAGCATCTGTTTATTAGATTAGAAAGCGACTATTTAGCTCTATTTGAAACTGGCATGCACGACAAGCAGATAGTAGATTGATTTTGCATGTGTTACACTTCCCAGGCACAGGGTTGGGTGTAGCAGGTCTATTTAAGATGGACAGAAAAAGTAGACGATGCTGTCAGTATCTTTCACAACAGCTGCTCTCAGACGAATCAGTTTGATTAAGCAATGAAATGGCTCACTCCAGTATGGGTCTGTCTTAATTCTGTCTTTCTTCTCTCTATAGAAATGCTTTTTCTAATGGATATAGCTTATGCATACTTTTTCTAAAATATAAATATATATCCAAACTAGAATGCATTTTGTGGCTCTGAGTGCGCACAGGTGCATGTGTGCAGGACATGTTTGGTAATGCTGCATTTGTTAGGTCGAGAGCTTTGTGCCAATCAAAACTGCTAACAACCAACTAATAAAGCAACCAATAAACTTATGCTACCAAAAACATTTACCTCTCACCCTGGGCTGTCGCTGGGGCCTAGTTAATAATTACAAATAAACTCACTATTCCTATTCTATAGAACCCCAAACTCACATTTCCCTACAAACACTTTTCATGTTGTTTACATGCAACTAGTATACCTATTTGTATATGTTGAGTATTGTCCCCTTATTAATGTAAAGTAAGATTAAACTGTTACTGCTACATGGAAAGCAGATTACACAAATTATAACACCGTTGAACTACATGGGTGACCGCCAAAACTATGCACGCGCTGACTAATTTAATGACACAATAAACAAGGCTAATTAGGCTATAAGTAAACTGACTCATATTCCGTTCATACATTACAAAATATAGTGCCATACAAACATTCAATAATCAGGGTTCGAGTATACAGGAGCATTCCTCAAGGTGAGCTTTGCTTTTTATTAAAATAAATGTTGTAGGATCTTAAAATAACATCTAGACTAGCCTGACGGCTACGTTACTAATCCGCTAGCTATCACTGCGAATAACTAGCTTGCTAATCTAACTGCTATTAAACATATTGTAACACATAGCTACTACTTTATTACACACTTTCAAACACTTAGCCTACACATTCAAATCAACATTATGATGTAATTCTCGCAGTTTACATGTTTGTACATTAATACCAACCCAGGGCACCGCATATGCTGTTTTTACCTTCCTAAAATCGGTTTCTGGGGTCTCAGAAAAGTGAATTTTAATGTCCTATGCAGTTAAAAACTCACATTTCGCCAAGACACTGTAAGACACGGGCTGTATTATAAAATGTTACATACAGAACAAGACAGATGAATCTACATAGCGAGGAAGCACGGGGTCTGTGCATCATGGGAACTGTAGTCAGTTGCAGTTTCCAAAACCTGCTGTAAAACGTTTTATTATTCTGTCTTTAACTGCACACATATAATCATAATCCATAACCGATGACTCAATGTAAGTGTCTTAGAAACGATGTGAATAATTACTCAATGCAGCTCAAAATATATTTTTTATTAAAGACCACTAGAGGGCGTTTCGTCACTTTACATCTCCTCTTGCTTTTATGACGTCATAGTAGACGTCACGAGGGGCAGACACTTAAATAGTCAGTGATCCGATTCCACCTCATCAGAGTAGCTAGTGACTTCTGGATTTGACACACGAATTTAGAGAAAACAAGTAAGTCCATAATAGGGATAGAATTTAGAGTTGGAATTTTCTACAATTATTCTGTATTGCTGTCTTTGACAAAAACACCTCAAATTGAAGACAGAATACAGTACATAATTCTCTCAGAACTTTGTTTAACCAGGTTAGAAATTATTTCCAGGTTGAGAGCGATACTGGTTGATTACAGGACTAGCAGTGATGTGTCTGGGTAATATGAGTTCTTGGGTGAACCTCCTCTTCATCAGTGATTTAATACTAACAATAATGATACTAATAATAATTTTAGATTATTTTGCTTGCTGTTTTGTAAAGTGTTATCTAAATATAGGCCAACTGTGCTGCTACTGTCGGTATACTAAAGGCCGAACTGTTCTAGCTAGAAGTTTGGCCTACAGTAGCTAGGTTGTTGTAAAGTGTTCTACAGCTATAGGTGTGCTGTGTTGTAAAGTACTTGTATACAGCTACAGTGGGTTAATGTCTACTGCTGTATGTTGTAAGGTTCTGTACAGCTAGATATAGGCCTAATGTTCTGTGTTGTAAAGTGCTGTCTAGCTACAGTATGCGTACTGTAATATAAAGTGGTATATAACCTATTGAAGGAGCACGGTAGCCTACTGTATTGCTCTGCTATTGATGCAGTAGCCAGTAGGGGTGTGCCCGAACGGTATTCGGATGAGTACAAATAGTAGCTTTTTCCCGAATAGTAAATTCGTACGAATATTGTAAAAAAAAAATATTCGGGAGGGGGAGAACAGTCAAATACTGTATGAGCGAGCGGTGCGCGCACGTTCTGTCTGCTTGTTGACATGACACGACGAGGGAGAGAGAGAGAGAGAAAGAGAGAGAGAGAGAGAGAGAGAGAGAGAGAGAGAAAGAGAGAGAGAGAGAGAGAGAGAGAAAGAGAGAGAGAGAGAGAGAGAGAGAGGGAGAGAGAGAGAAAGAGAGAGAGAGAGAGAGAGAGAGAGAGAGAGAGAGGGAGGGAGAGAGAGAGAGAGAGAGAGAGAGAGAGAGAAAGAGAGAGAGAGAGAGAGAGAGAGAGGGAGAGAGAGAGAGAGAGAAAGAGAGAGAGAGAGACAGAGAGAAAGAGAGAGAGAGAGAGAGAGAGGGAGAGAGAGAGAGAGAGAGAGAGAGAGAGAGTGTCTGTCTAGACGTCTAGACACCGCGGAGAGGGAGAGAAAGCTTGGAGCGCGCTGATAGTAGCACTAGGCAGCAACGAACGTGAGCAGCACCGAGGGCGTTTGTCCTTAGTTCACTGGTTTATTGAGACAGTTATTGGATTTTGTTTTCTTTTCGTAGTTTACCTGCTGCAATAGCCTATGTGAACTGTAGCGTTTGTTTGTGCAGTGGAGGACCGGTAGCTGTTAGCTCAGTGTAGTATATCTAGCTAACGCTCGCTATTTCAGCTACGCATGCTCAGCCTCTCACTAGCCTATACAATGTCCGGCGATTTTGAAATATAAAATAGCCTAATTATGAAAGTATATTTTAAGAACTGAAACAGAAATGATCAAATGTTTGATCCGTTATCAGCACAAAAGTAGTGTAGTGTAGGCCTAGGATAGGCTATTATTCTCAAAGTCCTTATCTCTGATATAACAATAATAAACTATTTAAACAGATTTAAAAAAAAAAGAAGATTAATTTCACTACAATACCCCACTTACCCATGGTTTAAGCACTGTTGAAACTTGAGTAGACTATAGGCCTACAATTAGGCCTAGTCATTTTCCTCGGCTTATTAGCCTAGGCTACATTTAATTTGGCTTTGTCATATTTGCTGTGCAAATGCATGATTGGTTGAATATGTAGCTTATCAATTGAATATTTGGGTTGTTGGAATATTGTTTATTGAACATTTGTAATGTTATTTTCGTTCATAGTCCTAGCGCATGTAAGTACCCGGTAGGCTACCCCATAACTACCTGTTAGTACCCGGTACCCCGTACTTACATGTAAGTACTCGGTATGGGTAAGACACTGGTAAGAGAGTGTAAGACACAGGTATTACACTGGTAAGACACAGGCTGTATTATAAAGCGTTACCGACAGAACGAGACAGATTAATATATTGACATAGCGAGGAAGCACGGGGTGTGTGCATCATATGAACTGTAGTCAGTTTACACCCAGCGTTCCAAAACCTATTGTAAAGCCTTTTATTCTGTCTTTAAACTGCAACATATAATCAAAATCAATAAACAGTGACTCAATGTGTCTCAGAAACTATGTGAATAATAACTCAATGCAGCCCAAAACATTTTTTATTTTATTTATTACTAATAAGAACCACTAGAGGGCGTTTCGTCACTCCCCTTGCTTTTATGACGTCATAGTAGACGTTACTGAGGCAGACACTTAAATAGTCAGTGATCCGATTCCACCTCATCAGAGTAGCTAGTGACTTCTGGATTTGACACACGAATTTAGAGAAAACAAGTAAGTCCATAATAGGGATAGAATTTAGAGTTGGAATTTTCTAAAATCATTCTGTATTGCTGTCTTTGACAAAAACACCTCCAATTGAAGACAGAATACAGAACATTTCTCTCAGAACTTTGTTTAACCAGGTTAGAAATTATGTCCAGGTTGAGAGCGATACTGGTTGATTACAGGACTAACAGTGATGTGTCTGGGTAATATGAGTTCCTGGGTGAGCCTCCTCTTCATTAGTGATTTAATAATAATAACAATAATGATAATAATAATTTTAGATTGTTTTGCTTGCTGTTTTGTAAAGTGTTATCTAGTTACAGTAGGCCTACTGTGCTGTGTTGTAAAATCCTGTATATCCAAATATAGGCTGTAGTATTGCTGTAATATAAAGTGGTATATTAACCTTTTGAAGGAGCATGGTACTGTATTGCCCTGCTATTCATGCAGTAGCCAGTGCACTGTGGCATCTTGTAAAACTGAAGTTACTGTATGTGTAGGAGTACTGTACCATGATAGGAGTAGCCTGTGCACTGTGCATCTTGTAGCCTACCTTTTAGCCATATTATCATCCTACTGCTCAAATGTAGCATGCTCAATCAAGTTAGTAGTCAAGTGGAAATGAAATAAGACCTATTAGGG
Organism: Borostomias antarcticus; assembly: GCF_949987555.1. Classification (NCBI taxonomy): domain Eukaryota; kingdom Metazoa; phylum Chordata; class Actinopteri; order Stomiiformes; family Stomiidae; genus Borostomias; species Borostomias antarcticus. Next base: position 19,536,258 of record NC_140234.1, read on the forward strand.
GACTGGAGAGGGCATGCAGTGTATGCTGTGACAGAAATCATCAGCACTAGCCTACTATCTAGCCAACTATCTAGCCTACTATTTTCCCTGTAGCGTACCAGATAGCTACAGACACTCAAAACTGACCAGCAGACTGGTAGCTTTGACCAGCAGCTTTGCTACCTTCTCATCCTGTTCCTTTCTCTCCTCTTTTCTTGCTGCTGCCTTTATGTTTGCAATACATGATGACTGTTCACTCTGCGTGCAGCTTGTTAGTCTCTTGATGCTCAGACGCTTTGCACCTAAACTACCTGTATACAGTAGCTAGGTATGGGCCCACTGTTCTGTGTATTAAAGTGCTGTATGACTACAGTATGCTTGCTGTAATGTAAATTGGTACATAACCTATTAGGAGCAGTACTATACTGTGATGTATTGTATTGCTCTGCTATTAATAGCAGTAGCCAGTTCACTGTGACATCTTGCAACACTGAAGCTATGTATAATCGTACTGTGCCATGCTAGGAGTAGCCAATGCACTGTGATATCTTATGATCACTGTACTACAGTGTATTGACTGCATGAATGTGACCCCGGTGTGACTGACTGGTTGTCCCTGTGCCCCCCTGACCCCCATAGCCTTTAGGAATGACAAAGCCCTGCGAGACTGTCTGGGTGGAGGAGCAGCTGCAGAACGTGGCCAGAGACATGGGCCGCCGGATGGCCAAGATGAAGAGGGAGTTGAGGGAGGAAGACGAGCGGAGGAGGAGGCAGGAGAAGGAGATGAGGAGGAGCGAGACAGCCAGGATGGTAGAGGAATACCTGAAGGACAGAGAGACGCAGAGCCAGGAGAGGGAGAGGGACCTCGTCGGCTCACAGATGCCCAGATTGAGGAGGCAGGCGTGGGTGGAAGATGAGGGGAGGGGGAGGCAGGAGGAGGAGAAGAGGAGACCCGGGAAGTCGGAGGAGATGGAGCGCATTCAGGTCCTCCTGACGAGATCGATGGATGACCGGATGACCGCGTTGAGGGTCGAGTTGAGGGAGGAAGATGAGGGGAGGAGGAGTAAGGAAGAGGAGAGGAGTAGGAACGAGATAGCCAAGATGGTTAATAAATGCCTGGAGGAGAGAGGGGAAAGGAGCCAGGAGAGAGAGAAGTACCTCCTGATCAGGGAGTTGGACCAGCGGATGTCCAGGTTGAATGTGGAGTTGAGGGAGGAAGAAAAGGGGAGGAGGATTGAGACGGCCAGGATGATGAAGGAGAGAGAGGTAAAGAGCCAGAAAATGGAGCAGATGCAACTGGAGAACATGATGGCCGTCATGATCAGGGAGTTGGACCAGAGGATGAAAAGGTTGAGGACGGAGTTGAGGGAGGAAGATGAGGGGTGGAGGGGGGAGACAGCCAAGATGTCTGATATTGCTGTTCAGTGTCCCTCTAGGGAGCTGGCGACCAGTGACCAGCGGCCATCTCAGACATCTGGGGGCATCTTTGCTCGCCTGAAAAAGATGTGGAGTGAATTTAAGATGAGACAGCAGGAAAAGAAAGAGAAGAGGAAGGCCAGGCAAGAGGAGGAGAAACAGAAAAAGAAAGAGGAGAAAGATAGAAAGCAGAAAGAAAAGGAACTGAAAGAGATGAAGCCTCTAGAGAAGCACCGGAAGAAAAACAAGAACTTCCTGACCTTCATAAGGTACATGGAAATGGTGGACAGCAAAGAGAAAGAGGAGAAGGATAGAAGGGAAATGGAAAAGCAGAAAGAGAAGATGGCTGTAAAGTACCGGGAGGAAACCGAGGACATGAAAAAGTGGAAAGAAGAGGAGGAGATGAAGAAGGCCAGGGGAGAGGAGGAGAAAGAGAAACAGAAAGAGGAGAAAGAGAAAGATGACGAAAAGGGAGAAACAGGAAAAGAAGGGAGAAACAGTAAAATAAGACGCAGGATCTGCTGGTAGAGGAAAAAGAACAACCATTGCAAAGGTGAGAGTATAGCCACATAGTATACCTTTAGCATCACCTGTTTTCTTCACAGTATTTGAAAACACACAAGCAAAATCAGTGACTGACAATATACTGTGGATATGTGAATGTATTTGTAATGACAGTCACTGACCCAGACGTCTGTGTCTTTGTCCTCTTGCAGATTTTTCGATATTTTCAAAAATATCAGAGACCAACACCCTCAGACAGACAGACAGACATCACAACAATTGGGCAATGTTCTATAATACTTACCATAAGGTTTATTTTCAGATGTGGGGGTAAGTGAGAGTCAACCTCAAATTTTCAAACATGCTTAATTTTGGAACCATTGTAGAAAAACATTTAAGGTGTAATTTCCAACAAAATTGGAGATGCACACTCATTTAGTGATACTTTTAAGAATGCCAGAACCAAGGATCAAGGTCACGGTCAAATTACGTAGCATGTACTCTTTATGTTCTGCTTGAGTGCCACCTGGGTTGGAAGAATGTTCTCTAGTTCCAGACTTGTGTGGAGAGCTCTTTCCTGGCATCTTTTATGTCCTTGCTGCTCACTTGTTGGGGTGATATATCAGCACCACACATCTCTGCAGCAGTAACACTGATTCTTCACTGACCTCACTTGGCATAGCGGTTCATTGAAAGCATCATTGACCAATGGGGAGTCTTTCGTCGTTTCCCAGGCATTCTTCTACTGTCCTCCACCAACCAATACTGAATGCGACAGTGTTGGGTTCATTGTGGCAAGAACCATTGGTATACAGTTAGGTCCATAAATATTTGGACATTGACACAATTTTCATCATATTGGCTCTGTACACTACCACAATGGATTTTAAATGAAACATTAAATATGTGCTTTAAATGCAGAATTTCAACTTTAATTCTGGTATTTACATCCAAATCAGGTGTAGGAATTACAACAAATTTTATATGTACCCAACCTCCCTTTTAAAGGACAAAAGTAGTTGGACAAACTAACAAATTGCCATGTTTAATATTTGGTTGCAAATCATTTACTGTAGTCAAATCCAGCCTGAAGTCTGGAACCACAGACATCACCAGACGCAGGGTTTCATCCCTGGTGATGCTCTGCCAGGCCTCTACTGCAACTGTCTTCACTTCCTGCTTGTTCTTTGGGCCGTTTCCCTTCAGTTTTGTCCTCAGGAAGTGAAATGCATGCTCAGTTGGATTCAGGTCAGGTGTTTGACTTGGCCATTGCAGAACATTGCACTTCTTTGCCTTGAAAAACTCTTGTCTTGCTTTCGCAGTATGCTTTGGGTCATTGTCAGGGGCATAGATTCACTTTTATTCCCATGGGTTTTTTTCACCTCAAAGGGGCCCCTAGCCTGTCTGTCAATCAAAAATATGTTTCTAATAATATATTCATTAAAATAGCCTATTGAATTTATCTTAATTTGTACCAGCTGAAACATATAGCTGTGATATACTGGAGCTATATAAACTTATTTCTACATAAGAACGAGGACCGGGGATAACAAAAGACGTGTTCTTTATTATAAGAGACCAGACTAAACATGACACAGCACTTCCAGGCATCAACTGCAGTTACGTAGTCACCAGTAGGCCTAGTATGTGCTAGAACTCCACAACAAATAGTATAGCCATACTAATGTACTGTAAGACAAATCACTAGGCTCAATAGGCTATACGGTATTTTCACTCAATTCGCTCAGAGGCAACAGGTCATGGTAAAAGCCTAATAGTCCAATGTAGGCTACTCAAAAAATTTGTTTAACACATGAAAATGACAAAAAATATTTAAAAGTAGGCTATTCTTGGAATGTGTAGACTATCTGAACTGTGTTCTTCTTTTCTTCATCCTCGCAAATGTCTCAATTAGGCCTACATTGCTTAAGTCCACCCTCTGTCATTTCTCTCAATAAAACGCAGTGGATATACACCGAGACTGACTAATGCCCCACAATATATTAAAACATAGTAGTCCTAGTAGTTTTGTTACCAAAAAAAATCAAAACAGGATATTTCAATTCCCTACTAACTAATGACCCTGATAGCTCGCCTCAGACAGTGGACTGGACACGATGAATAGCAGCCGACTGGCGTTACCTCAGACAAGCAGCAGACACGTGCCAACAGTTTCGTTATATGTGTATGACTATGACCAAGAGACAGCTTAACTATCAAAAAAGTGAAAATATAGAGATGGAAGATAAAAGAAAATACTGCAGTGCCATTCCTTACACGCTGATGAGCTGGCAAGTTAGCCTACTAGCTAGCGTCCAGGTGAGGCTGAAGAGTGTCCCGTAACACAAGGTGCACAGTTTCATCTAGAGAGGAGAGAAAGAATTTGCTTAGTGACACCTTACAAGCTAAGGAGCTGCAGGTGTTGGCTCAACTTGGCCGATGTTAACTCAAGCAGTGGACATACGCCGAGTCTGACTCATGCCCCACAATATTAAAACAGTAGTCCTAGTTCTGTTACCAAAAAAATCAATCAATTCCCTACTAACTAATGAGCCTGATAACTCGCCTCAGACAGTGGACTGGACACGAGAAATAACAGCTGACTGGTGTTACCTCAGACAAACTCGTACTGCGACTGACTGAGGCAGAGAGAATCGTGTGAGGGATTTAGTGCGAAACTGTTCTCTGAAAAAGTCTGGAAAACCTAAACCCAAATTTACTAAAACACAAGCATGTCTGTGATTGGTTGTAAGCTGCGCAGCCTGCGCATGCGTGGTTTCATTTAGTGGAAGCTCCAGACAGAGCGCGTGCAGCAGCAGACTGCCTCGCTGGGGCGACTTTCAAAGTCAGACTGAGACTCGGCTCTCGCTGTACTCGGCTCTCGTGATCTCGCTTGTAAACAGAGGAACTGGTTATGTTAGATCTTTTGTGAACACAATCATCCCCCCCAAATGACCAGAAAAACTCACAAGATCGATTAATGGTCACCTTTATCTAATATAAGTCAACACGAGGCACACAGCAAGTCAGCGTCAACATGCTGTCATAACGTTCGCTCGTGCTACTGTAGCTACCACGTCACTGCAGCCAAGATTGTTTGCTGCAAGCATGGGCATCATAAATAAATGCTAATCAAAACATGGTTTACGACTGTTGTGCGCTAGCTCACTTTACATTGTATGCTGCTTTCATTCATTATATTGCTCTCGTTCAGTTGTAGAAAAGCCATATATTTCTATTGCTAGCCAGCTAACCTATATAACGTCAGTGAGACAGCAGCCTCTCTGTCAGAACATACCGGTAGATGGGGTAACAGTTAGTCTAACGTTAGATAATGCAATTTACGAAGATGTTTTCACTCATGAGATTAAGCAACGATGCCCTGTTTAGTTGTAGGCTAGCCAGCTATTTCTAGTTAACGTTACAGGCAGTCAGTGTTGATCCAAGACTGCAGCATCAGCCTCAGTTAAGACGAATAACTAGTCTAACAGCCTATGGCACACTTTCCAATCATATAGTATGGATAAATCAAATTAAACAGACGTATACTGAAATTAAAATGTATGTAGAAAATTTTGACTGTAGTGTCTCCCCTTAAAGCACATCTTGTTTAATTTCAAATCCATTGTGGTGGTATAAATGGTTGCCACAATGAACCCAACACAGTGTATTACTCTCCCATTCCTTCATGGTTTCAGGGCCGACTGCTGGCATAAACACTAGTTCATGTTGTAGCTGGTAACCTACAGATTATATATTGATGGACTCATCCCTATAGAGTGCCTAAGTGGAAACAGGAAGATTGGCCAGCCGGTGATTATCTAAAAAGAATGCAGCCACAACCAAACACCTAATTAGCAGGCATATCTCAGAATCAAAATATCCCACACAAGGTTTTGGTTAATGTCAGCTTGCTAATATTAGCTAACTTGCGAGTTAACAGAGATCAGTAAAAGTTATGTTTTAGATTGACAAACACATGTTGTGGTCATGGCACAATTAAAACGGGATCAAAAAATTATTTGTCATCCACCGTTCACTACCATCCATATTTTTTCCAATTTAAAGGACAATGCTCGTTTTTGACAACCTGGACCTTATTTACGACATATTATAAGACGTTTGACTCACCGAGATCACTTTGGCGTAGTTCGGAGGCATGTAGAAGAAATTAAAAATCCAGCGCGAGCCAGTATATCCATGTAATGGCGGTGGTCGGGGCACTTAGAATGCAGTTTCTAAAAATCTATTTTCTGCCGCGAAACGGTTGTTTTCATCAATCTGTCTTGATGAATCGCTAGTTGTGCTTACATAGAGCATAGGCCTGTTGTGGTTTTCACATGCCATGATCTTTAGAAACGTCTTTCGAAACGAAATAGCTTCCTCACCAAGGCTCCGAACCGGTTAAAGGAACGGAAACGAAAACCGAAAACGAACGGTATTTTACGAGGAACAGAAACACGAACGAAAACGAAATGGTCTTTAATTGTTCCAGAACAGAAACGTTAATTTGAAATCTTTAAAACCGGTTAATAACGTTATTTTTTCGTTCTTTGTAGTAGGCCTATATAACTTAAAAAATATTTAAAAAAAGAAGAAAGCTGAGCCTTTTATGGCCGAATAGGCTAAATTAAATTTATTAAATTTGTAGCCTACATCTTGTCCCGTTTTTGTAATGTAGCCTAGGCCACTAAATCTGTTAGGCTATTTCACAGTCAGGATCTTAAATGCTTGCTTAGCGAAATGAGATTTAGATATTACAACAACACACCATAGCCTAGTTCAGACTAGGGATGTGCGCAGCGACTATTTTCACTGACGACTAGACGGTGGTTTTGTAACGATTACATGACTAGTCTAAAAACAGGATTCCCAAGTTTCTACAACAAGTGCTATTTAGAAAAATTTAGGATGTTTTTCAAACTCTGCAAGCTAAGATGCATGGCTATTCTTGATGTTTCCCAACCACTCAGCGGCAGCCAATTTGCACGCGTTGCGCAGGGCTGTCACACACTCTCCTTTGTTTGCCAGTGCAAAACAGTAGTTCAGCCTGTCCTTACAGCTTATTACTTAGCAAAGATATCAATGTGATTTATTTGGTTTAATTGAAGAAGAGTAGGCTAGCCTGTAACGTTTCAGTAGGCTAAAACTAGATTTCACATAAAGACCGCGGATGTCAGAGTGGGCAATAACGTTCAAAGGCAAATTTATTCCAACATTGGTCCACAAAGAATGATGCAAATAATAAAGTGAAAGAAATAATAGCCTACTGTGCAAATATAATGTTTTATATGGACCTGCCTACTGTGCAAATATAATGTTTTATATGGACCTGCGTGTCTGCAATAAAGTTCCTCTATCTTTATAACCAACATTCAGCGGAAGCCAATTTTCACTCGTAGCGCATCTCGCTCCAAGTATGGTTTGGCTATTTAAAACACGGAGTACTTTGTGACAGTTGCTTGGATGTATACTAGTATCTATACTAGGATGCATAAACCAGGATGCATAAACCTATGTTTTGCAAATTTAATGGTCTACCTCCTTCAGAGTTCTACTCGGCAATTAGGCTGTGAAAGCGAGCGCGCCTCTTGGAATCTAGTCATAGCCTATTGTTGCACAGGTTTCCGTCACGTCTTGACTTTCACAAACCAAATGATTAGGCTACATTAATTAATATGAGCACACTTTAGTGACAATGTGCCGTGCAACCCTGATCATTGAATAGCATAAGTTAAATTATTTTAATATTAAAGACCGCGGATGCCAGACGATAGGCTACGTATTAGGTGTATAGGCGCCAAATCCGGAGCTCCCATACAAAAGGAACGCAGCATAAACAATAGGGATTGCGCAGATGAATGAATGAGGTGACTAATTATTTATAAATAACATAAAACATAAAACGAAATAATAAACAAACAATAGGCCTACAGGCGCAGAATAAAATAGCTTGCAGCAACAGTAGCCTACAAGAAAATATTTTTAAAAGGATGATGAGCTATGATGATGATTTAAGATAGACCTGTGCATAGTTTACGGTGTGGATTAAGGGCATACGGGAATAGGACTAATGTTGCGTATTTCTTGTAAAATAATCAACAAGGCTACACTACAGCACACATCACCAAGGCTAATATTGTTGGCAATAAGGCCACCACACACCACAACCCTAGACTTGTTGATTAGGTTATAGCCTACCTTACAAGAAATACTGTAGGCCTATAGAGTCTTAATAGGCTACCCCCGGAACGGTGAACGGAATGTTATTTTTCGTTCTTAACCGGTTCAGGAACGCTATGTTGGTGGCGGAACACGAGAACGGAAACGTTAAATATGCTGGTTCTGCTCGGAGCGAACCGATTGAAAAATAATTTCGTTTTTAAGCCCTGTTCCTCACTTGCTCCAGCACGAATTCGCACAGCGCGCAATCGTTGCTCCAGCACGCTGTGCGCATGCGTGCTGGAGCAAGTGAGGAAGCTATTTCGTGTCTAAAGACGTTTCTAAAGATCATATTACAGAGGCATGTGAAAAACAACACAACAGGACTATGCTCTATGTAAGCACAACTAGCGATTCATCAAGACAGATTGATAAAAACAACTGTTTCGCGGCAGAAAATCGATTTTTAGAAACTGCATTCTAAGTGCCCCGACCACCGCCATTACATGGATATACTGGCTCGCGCTGGATTTTAAATTTCTTCTACATGCCTCCGAACTACACCAAAGTGATCTCGGTGAGTCAAACGTCTTATAATATGTCGTAAATAAGGTCCAGGTTGTCAAAAACGAGCATTGTCCTTTAAGGTCCCATGGTGGTTTTCACTTCCTGCTTCCGCTTAGCACTCTATTGGTGGAGAGCACCCTCTACCTGCATGAAATGTTTGTTTTTTCTATCAAAGCATATATAAAGTAAATGTTGGTTGCATTCCGAATCGCATATCTCTACCTTTTACTACCAGTACGTACTACAGCTGCCCATTGAAAGTACGTACTTTGCATGCAATACACATGCAATTGGGATATACTACCTTGTCATAACACTGCGTCTTGGAATTTCACCACATCCGTCGCTGTCCATGAAGTGACATTTGTCCACAGCTGGGATTCATCAAAACGCCTCCGGCATGACTCGCACATGTGACATAATTCCCGCTGAGCACAGGATGACAGTGCAGGTGATTGCACTGGACTGTTACTCTCTGCAGGTGCACTGTTGACTGAAGGACAGTTCTCCAGGTCTAGAGGGTGTGCTTGTAAAAAAGTAATTTATCTGGTCTTCAGCAGGTGTCACAGATTTCTCTTGGAGATGTTTCCGTCAGGTGTACTACAACAATCCCCCCGCCTAAGCACTTATTGTATTTTATTGTATTATATTATATTGCACTGTACTTTAGATTGCTATTCTTGCACTTTGCCTTCAGCACTAGATTATGCTCGTAGTCACTTGTTTTAGAGGGAAGATGCACTTGTGAGTTCTGGCAAGTAGTAGTACATTGGCTCTTCCTACGTTAAATGCAATTATTGTTAGTCGCTATGGATAAAAGCGTCTGCTTAAAGACTGTAATGTAGTGTAATGTAAATGTGTCTGCTGAAACTTGTCATATTTCTACTGGCCACCCTGTCTGGATCACTTCACATGGCCATCTGCACTTATCGGCTGTTGCGTGTTCAGCTTCTCTTTTGAGATTAGTAGATGAGCTGATAGTAGATGTACTAGTAAATCGGCTCGTCTAGGCTCGGCTCAGCATGTCTGTGGTGTACAGCCCTTTACCAGGCTTGTAACTGACATGCAGATTGTAGGACTGTAGTCTCATCATTGTCCTCTTGGAGGAGCTTTTTGGAGAGATTTCTTAAACAGTGTTTCAAGGGACTTGTGATCCGTCTTCACTTGTACTGTCTTACAGTAGATGTATTGCTGGAATTTATTACATCCATAAACAATCGCCAACAACTCTTGTTCTATATGAGCGTACCTTTTCTCACAGTGAGAGACCTCGAGCCGTACGCAACTGGCTGTTCATCTTGCAGTATCACTGCTCCCAGGCATTGCGTCCACTGCCAGTGTTACTTATTTGTTAACATCGCAGTACTTTAACACTGGGACACTTCTCACAAGAAGCTTCATAATTTCTAAGCTCTTCTGTTGCTCTGACTCCCAATGCCAATGCGTTTCCTCTTTATGGCTTTGTTAAGACCTTGTGGATCGATGCAGATTCTGAGTTTCTTGGGCTTCACTTCTGTTACCATACTGTTAACCCGGTGCGCTCTGTTTCACAATGACTCCAAGATCCTCCATTCTTTTCAGTTCAGTTTTAATTGTCCTTCAGTGCTACATGTACTGTACTTTCCATGGTGCATGAATAACTGAAGCAATGAGCAAGAGCTGGATATGGTGCAGTCCTGGTACACATTCTCCTCCAATAGGGAACAAACGGTTACCGGTTAGTATTACCATCTCAAAATTAAATTAGCATTAAAACCGTGTTTGACTTATAAACCACGGTAAATACTGTCCACAGTCAACGTGGATTTGTTGTTGTGTTGTTGTGATTTGTTCACAAGTATGGGGGAAGGCAGAGCAGTGGAGATGTTTCAACCTAGACGGCTACGTCTGAAGTTAACTTGCATGTGGGGACTTTAGAAAGGATGGAAAATATCATGGTTTCTCTAACTTGCTAGTAGCTTATGTCAATAATGTAAACTGAAGCTTTCAGTGTAACCTATTTTTGTAAAACACTACACATTCTGCAGCTGTAGGCTAGTCGTGCACATTTAGTTTCACTTTCATTTTTGTATAAAGAAGATCAATGGAGAAAACGTGTATGTGTGTGTGTGTGCATGAGTGATTGAGTAAATGATTGAAAAAGAATAATAATGATAATGATGTCTGTGTATCAGTACCTTTCGAGCATTTTCTGCATATTTTAACAATACCGTGATAATACTGATAACCGTGGTAATTTTGGTCACTATAACCGTGATATGAAATGTTCATACCGTTACATCCCTACTAATAAACAAATCTTGGTATTGGCACAGTAGCTCTACTAATTCCCAGAGCCCTCATGAAGAATATTGGCCTCATAAAACTGAATGTTCTACTGCAGCTCAGTATGAACTTTTCTTTGAGCGCTTCCAGATGGTCCTCTTGTTGTCAAAGAGAAAAAAAAAATGCAGTTCACTATAGATCCAATGGAGGGCGACATTATAGTCAAGCTGAGCATGATACAATCAGACACTGTTGGACAAGCTCTCTGGCAAATAAACATTTATTATCAAATCGAAAACAGGCATATAGTACCATAAACATTGTAAAATAAATGAATCCAAAGGCCATTAATGTAGGTAGGCTACATCTGAATAACCTAAGAATGAAATGAGGATATTACAACCACCGACCAAATAAATAGCCTAATAATGAACATGGACACGGGTTGTCTTGTGAAATAAGCCTTACCTAGCCTATACTCTCTCAGGTTGTGTGCCAAGAGGACCAGTTTTTCCACTGTCAAGGAGAAGGGAATTCCTTGTCTGGTTATATCCAGCCTTGAATATGCGCTCCAATATTTCCACGGATTTCTTTGCAGTCGTCATCGTGCATCAACGCATGTTGCGTGTGCTTTTTTATTTTATCATATGCTGAGGTTATCTAGGCTTAATAGGCTAACCTATCCTAAAAGAATCCACGTAATTCTGAACTGAGAAACACATTCTGAAAATTGCGAATTTTGAATGTTCCGGGCCAGCCCTAGCTCTTAAAAAAAACCTGCTGGACTGGCGCTCATGGGAATAATGTTGCAGATGGATAAAATAACACAGGATGAAGGTATGTGATTGTTGAATCTGAAACTTTATTCATAAGAACATGCTTGTTTTTTTTTGCATTCTAGCTAACCTGAGTAGGATTGTAAGACGTTGCTTGTTAGCTAGCTAGTTACCAGTTTTCTTGCAACATTACAGATGTCTTTTGATTTTGTAAGCTAGCTAACAGTTTTCTTGCAACAATAAAGTTGTGCTATGATTGAATTAAACTGAACAGAGCCTGTAATTTTAATGTGACAAGCTGGCTAGAAAGTAATTAATGCATAATTAATTTTAGCTGAAACATTTTACATGCTAGCTAATATGAGTAGGACTGCATAATAGTATAACATTTTAGATGTCCAAATTGCCCTAATAGTTTCAGGCTAACAAACAATTTGCTCTCTAGCCATGTAAATTGTTGAATTGTATTTTTCGAGATGTGGACATACTGGACATATTTCGATAGCTGGATAATTTACATATTTCGATAACATTGTCTTTATGTATTTAATAAATAGGCCTGATGATACGTCTAAAGTATAACTATGTACTGTCTTTGTGAGCCTATATTTAATCATCCTAATCTAATGTCTCTTATCTTTTCACGATATCCCTACTAGGATCATCTACCTGGTCATGCTGATGGAACATCATCACACTCAATCTATTTAATAAACATTGTTCTCAAATTAACTAAGAGATTTGTTGCTCATTCATTTGTCCATCTCTAGTGTGTTTGTGCGTGTGTGTGTGTGGGGGGGGGGGGACATGGAAGTCTTTCTCAGAGGTGAATGATGCTTTCAATGAGCTATGCATACCAAGCGAGGTCCATGAACAATCAGTTACTGCTGGAGAGATTTGTGGTGCTGATGTACAAACCAACAAGTGAGTAGTACGGCATGAATGATGTCTTGAAACAGCTATCCACACAGAAGTCTGGAACTAGAGAACATTACTCCAGCCCAGGTAGTACTCGAGCAGAACATTAAAACACTTGCTACGTTAATTTGACCTTGACCTTGATCCTTGGGTTCTGGCAGGCTCAAAAGAATGTATACTGTACATCCCCAATTTTGTTGGATATGACACCTTATATGTTTTTCTACACTGGTTCCAAAATTGAGCGTGTTTGGAAATTAGACCCAAGGCACTAGCGGCCATCTTGGATTTTACCTCTCACGGTCCTCAGGGGTCAGGTGGCTTCCCTCCACATCTGATAAAATTATGGTATAGGCCATTCAAACTAGAAATGTCATGCAATTTCTTATAACATGCACAATTGTTTCACCGGTACCCAATTTCAAGTCAAAAAAATACATTTTTCAAAAACACTGCCTGCACAATGGTCTCAGCATCAGCAGAGATCCCGACCACAGCCTATTCTCCAACCTGCTGAACTATCCACACCAATCCAATACGACCTGTTCTCCAACCTGCTGAACTCTACACATCACCCCAACCACTGCCTGTTCTCCAACCTGCTGAAATCTCCACACCACCCCAACTACGGCCTGTTCTCCAACTTGCTGAGCTCTCCACACCACCCCAATGATGGCCTGTTCTCCAACCTGCTGAAATCTTCATATCACCCCAATAATTGCCTGTGCTCCAACCTGCTGAACTCTCCACACCACCCTAAACACAGCAAGTTCTCCAACCTGTTGAACTCTGCACACCATCGTGACCATGGCCTGTTCTCCAACCTGCTGAATTCACCACACCAACCTGACCACAGCCTGTCCTCCAACCTGATGAACTCTCCACAGCATCCCAACCACGGCAAGTTCTCCAACCTGCTGAACTCTCCACACCATCTTGACCACAGCCTGTTTTCCAACCTGCTGAATTCTCCACACCACCCCAATGACAGCCTGTTCTCCAACCTGCTGAACTCTCCACACCACCCTGAACACCGCAAGTTCTCCAAGCTGCTGAACTCTCCACACCACCCTGAACATAGCCTGTTCGCCAATCTGCTGAACTCTTCACACCACCCCAATGATGACCTGTTCTCCAACCTGCTGATCTCTCCAAATCATCCTGGCTACGGCCTGTTCTCCAACCTACTGAACTCTCCACAGCACCTCAACCATGGCCTGTTCTCAACCTGGGGAACTCTCCACACAACCCCGACCACAGCAAGTTCTTCATCCTGCTAAACTCTCCACACCACCCCAATGACAGTCTGTTCTCCAACCTGGTGAACTCTCCACACCACCCCAATGACAGCCTGTTCTCCAAGATGCTGAACTCTCTACAACACCCCAATGACGGCCAGCTCTTCAACCTGGTGATCTCTCCATGCCACCCCAACCATGGCCTGCTCTCCAGCCTACTGCTCTCTCCACACAGCCTGTTCTGTCACCAGCTGTTCTCTCCACACTGCCCCAATGACGGCCAGCTCTTCAACCTGCTGAACTCTCCACACCAACCCAATACGACCTGTTCTCAAACCTGCTGAACTCTCCACATCACCCCAACCACTGCCTGTTCTCCAACCTGTTGAACTCTCCACACCACCTCAACTACGGCCTGTGCTCCAACCTGCTGAACTCTCCACACCACCCTGAATAGGGCAAGTTCTCCAACCTGCTGAACTCTCCACACCACCCCAATGATGAACTTTTCTCCAACCTGCTGAACTCTACACACCACCCCAACCAAGGCCTGTTCTCCAACCTTCTGAACTCTCCACACTACCCAAACTACAGCCTGTTCTCCAACTTGCTGAGCTCCCCACACCATCCCAATGATGGCCTGTTCTCCAAACTGCTAAACAATCTACACCACCACGACCACGGCCTGTTCTCCAACCTCTCATCTCTCCACAATGCCGCAATGGCGGCCTGTTCTCCAACCAGCTGAACTCTCCACAGCATCCCAACCATGGCCTGTTCTCCATCATGCTGAACTCTCCACACCTCCCCAATGACAGCCTGTTCTCCAACGAGCTGAACTCTCCACACCACCCTAAACACGGCAAGTTCTCCAACCGGCTGAACTCTCCACACCACTGTGACCATGGCCTGTTCTCCTACCTGCGGAACTCCACATCTGGTAAATGATGGTATAGGATATACTAACTAGAAATTTCATGCTTTACTTATAAAATACACATTTGTTGCACCGGTACCCAATTTGAAGCTAAAAAATAAATTTTTAATTCAGGTTGCAGAGATCTCACCCACCCTGACCACAGCCTGTTCTCCAACATGCTGAACTCTCCACACCACGTTGACCACGGCCTGTTCTCCAACCTGCTGAACTCCACATCTGGTAAGTGATGGTATAGGATATACTAACTAGAAATGTCATGCTTTTCCTATAAAATACACATTTCAAGCTAAAAAATAAATTTTTCATTCAGGTTGCAGAGATCTCACCCACCCCGACCACAGCCTGTTCTCCAACATGTTGAACTCTCCACGGCACCACAATGACGGCCTGTTCTTCAGCCTGCTGAACTCTCTACACCACCCTGACAACAGAAAATTCTCCAACCTGCTAAACTCTCCACACCACCGTGACCAGGGCCTGTACTCCAACCTGCTGATCTCTCCACAACGCCGCAATGATGGCCTGTTCTCCAACCTGCTGAACTCTCCACACCACTGTGACCACGGCCTGTTCTCCAACCTGCTGAACTCCACCAACACCATCCATTGTCATCCGCTTATCCGGGGTCAGGTCGCGGAGGCAGCACTTCCAGCAGGGGGCCCCAGACATCCCTTTCCCTAGCAGCATCAACCAGCTCTGTCTAGGGAATCCTGGGTCTACCCCGCGGCCTCACCCTAGCCAGACACGCCTGGAACACCTCCCTAGGGAGGCGCCCAGGAGGCATCCTCACTAGATGCCCGAACCACCTCAACTGGCTTCTTTCGATGCAAAGGAGCAGCGGCTCTACTCCGAGTCTCTCCCGGATGACTGAACTTCTCACCCGATCTCTCAGGGAGACCCCAGCCACCCTCTGGAGAAAACTCATTGGCAGGCCAATCACAACTCTAATGTGAGTCGGGTTTGATACAACAACTGTACCTACTTGATACAATGATATGACGACTAACCCACTTTTCGATGCTCGTGATTGTTTGTAGGTCTATCCAATTGCATCCAGAGGCATTTTGGTCTGCCACCATTGATAACGCCCCTTGAAATTCAAAAATAAACTTTTCACTTCGCCCCCCCACCAGTGTGCGGCCGGTTGCAATGCCTTCTCCCTGCTCTCCTCCCTGCAGCTGCACTGCCATCTCCACGACGATCTCCGTGACGACGATGATGAGGATGACGACGCCCCCCTTGCGAACTGTGCTGATCCGTGTCTCGGCAGCGTGGCGTGGCGATGGAAGCGGTGACCTCCGACCCCGAGGGCCCCCGCGACAAGTCGCCGATGCCGCCTGCGCCCCCTGCCGACGGACATTCAGCCAGAAGCAGGTGCTGCTCCGCCACCAGCAGTCCAGCTGCAGTGATCTGTAAAACCCTGACAATGACAATAGCCCTCTTGCTCTCGACTCGCCCACTCCCAGCTTTGAGGCCATGTGGTCCCCCGCCTCGGATGCCTCCAACAGCCCCGACAACACCACAGACGGCCCCGGCCCCCGCCTGCTGCACCGTACCCATGCTCGTACTACGGTAAGAACTTCCACTCTCCTGCGGGCCTCAACAGCCACCAGAGGACCTACCACGTCAAGGAGTGGCTCCTGGAAAAGAGGACTAGGCCCACTGAAGTCAGACAAGGAGGAGGAAGAGGAGCAGGAAGGCCGCCTCTGACGAACAATGGCAACGCCAAGCAGAAGGTCCTGGCGTGTGGCTCCTGCGACATGGACTTCCCGAGCACGGCCAAGCTCTACCTGCACCACAAGAAGAAGCACAGCCAGGAGAAGGACATCCGTCGGGGCGATGGCACCCGGCCGCTGATCAACAAGCGGCGAAAGGGCAAGACGTACCCCTGCCAGGTCAGGCACGCCAATCACAACTGTTTATCTAACATGGGTCGGGTTTGATACGACTGTACCTACTTGATACGACGACTAACCCACCTTTCGTTGCTCGTGATTGTTTGTAGGTTTCTCCAATTGCGTCCAGATGCATTTTGGTCTGCCACCAGGTCTGCGGCAAGGTCTTTCTGCACCACCTGTCCCTCCTGGCCCACACCAAGCTGCACAACGCCCAGAGTCAGTGCCAGGCGGCGGGGGTGGTGTCATCAGGGGTGGAGAAGGTCCCCAGAGGGCCCGCCAAGCTGGCAGAGAAGAAACCAAAAAAATCTTAAGCGAAACTGTTGTTGGATGGAGACGGGGGTGGCGGTGAGGCCAGGGGCCCGGGAGGCCCAGAAAGGAGACAGGAGGAGAAGGGTGAGTTCCTGTGCGCGGAGGTGTTCCCGCCATAGTGGTCTGCAGCGTCTGCAGCCCGGACATGGATGTTGTCTCCAAGGGGCCCGGGGGCCAAGCAGCAGAGGCTGCACCACTGTGGGCCCTGCCCCCTTCCTGGACGCCTTCCTGCAGCACTGCAAGGTGCCCCTGCTCGCCAAGTCTGAGAGCTCATGACTAATGTCATTACTTTGATTGCCTTATTCCTTATTATTTTCTTTGCTTTAACATAACCAGACTTAGCTGCAAATTGATTGTGGTTCATTTTCATTGTATATGAGTTGCAAATAAAGATTGTTTTCAAGAAATATGTGGCCCAACATGCATCAAATCCCATAAATGGGATTCAGAAGGTGGGATACCTCATGAGCTCACAACAACTATCAGCAGCTTACATAACATTAATGGTAGCGGTCAGTGGCTAAAGCAGTTACACTGATGATTCCTGTAACGTTAGCTATTTTGCTGCAATAGGTTCAACTTCTGATTCTGGACAAAGGTAAGGGATAAACCCAGATAACACAAGGCTAGCGGACCTACAGCGGGTCCCCGATGGATGCTCCACCACCATTCCACCGGTAGTTTATTGTCTATATCCTAGGCCCATTGGCCCAAGGCTTATGGATTTCTATTGCTAAATTAACTGACTGAACATTTTTTTGGTAACCCTTCCTTTCATAGTCCACAATTACTAAACATTTACCTGGTAAATACATGCAAGTATAGCCTAATATATAATGGGTAATTACTGAGACACCTATACTGTAGGTATAATTTAAAAACAGGAGTATTTCAGATGTTCAATTACTGCACATAAATTCAATAACTGACATAGCACCACCAGGTGACCACATTTTTACGTAGCTTATAACATCCAGTGACAGTCTATCTATGCAGTCTATCTGCCTCTTGTGGTAGCAACATAGAACTGCAGGTTCTGGGACCACTGCCTCTTGTGGTGGCAACATAGAACTGCAGGTCAACAACACAATGGAGGAAGCCAGGGAGGAAGCTAGAGAGGGAGGGAGTGACAACTGGACATTTGCTATCATTGGTGCGCTGGCTTACAGCCACGCACAAAAACAAGGCTTTCAGTTGTCTTTCACAACGGCTGCACACGAATGAGAACAGTCCACAAGACAAACAACACATACGACCCCTACTGGTGGCCACAGGTATTAATGTTATTATTTACTAATAAAAGAAGAAAATAAACAGAAAATGTGACAATACATTGAGTGCATAACATGTAACAAAAAAAAAAAATCAAACAATTTTCACAATATACAGCACATCACATTTGTTTTTGTTACACTTTGTTACTTTGTTTACAA
Source organism: Borostomias antarcticus (assembly GCF_949987555.1). Classification (NCBI taxonomy): domain Eukaryota; kingdom Metazoa; phylum Chordata; class Actinopteri; order Stomiiformes; family Stomiidae; genus Borostomias; species Borostomias antarcticus. The sequence goes on from NC_140234.1 coordinate 19,554,663, forward strand.
AGACAAAAATTCATCCATTATAAAGATAGACAAATGGACATTATGATCAATAAAAAAACAGCCTACAGTATGTCTATATATACAGACAAACCGTTTACCTTGGCCAGGCTGCAGTCGGCCACCTTGTTCTCCATCTGCTTCTCGAACATCTTCAGGTTGTATTCCAGCTCCATGGCCAGCAGCTCATCATGCAAAGAACTCCTTGACCTCATTTTAAAATCTCTAGGCCTACTTCACAAATGAAAAACGCCTAGCATCTATGGAAATGGGATGGTGAACTTGATAGTGAGAGACCATGGTGTGGATAGTGAACTTGATAGTGAGAGACCATGGTCTGGTGAATTTGATAGTGAGAGACCATGGTGTGGATAGTGAGCTTGATTGTGAGAGACCATGGTGTGGATAGTGAACTTGATAGTGAAATATCATAGTGTGTATAGTGAACTTGATAGTGAGAGACCATGGTGTGGATAGTGAACTTGATAGTGATAGACCATGGTGTGGATAGTGAACTCGATAGTGAGAGACCATGGTGTGGATAGTGAACTCGATAGTGAGAGACCATGGTGTGGATAGTGAACTTGATAGTGAGAGACCATGGTGTGGATAGTGAGCTTGATAGTGAGACCATGGTGTGGATATTGAACTTGATAGTGAGAGACCATGGTGTGGTTAGTGAACTTGATAGTGAGAGACCATGGTGTGGATAGTGAACTTGATAGTGAGAGACCATGGTGTAGAGGAAAACCCAGTCTAACACCTGGAGGTAGATCATGGGGCGGCTGTAGTTCACAAGGTAGAGCGGGTTGTCCAATGATCGTAGGGTCAGTGGTTCGAATCCCACCTCCTCCTGTCCACATGTCGAAGTGTCCTTGGGCAAGACACTGAACCCCAAATTGCTCCCAATGAGCAGACTAGCACCTTGCATGGCAGCTGCCGTGAATGGGTGTGTGCAGGGCTGAAAATTAACACCTGCCACCGGCCAAACGCAGGTAAAATTTCCAATTGGCGACTAGATTTCGGAAGCCTATCTGAAAAATATATACTTTGGCAGGTGACTCACAGTGAGCCAAAAAGTTAATTTTCACCCCTGGGTGTGTGAATGGGTGAATGAGAGGATAAAAGCGCAATATAAGTGCAGTCCATTCACCATCTACCATCATGAGGTCCTTCAGGACTGGCGAGCGCTTCTGTTCCAGCAGACTCTTCAGTGCGATGATGACGGAGATTATCATCAACACCTTCTGGACCTGAGGACAGATGGATGATTGAGGATGGTGCCCTCTAGTGGTGCTATAGCTTCATCTCATAATTTCATCAATATTTCTTGTGGAAAGTGTCTCAAGAAGTTGGACTACGTAGTAAATGTAATTTAAGCGTAGAGAATTTAATAAAACAAGAAATGGTGCTCAGAGAGCACAGACCTCCGCCCATGAATGCATTTTGTGGCTCTGTGTGTGTGCATGCGAGGAGGACGTTTGGGTTCAAATAAACTTGCCTTGCCTTTGTGCCAGTCCAAACCCCATGTCTAAAAATTCATAAGAACGAAAGAAATTAAGTGTTTGATGCTCAACAACCCCCTTCTCCCTCTAATGTGTCCCTCCTGGGTGTTACCACGAAAAAAATGCATCTATGGGAAACACTGCCTTCATTATAAGGCTCAAATGTTTCACTGCTCCCATCAGAATTTTTAATATTTTTTTTGACCAAAAATGTTTCTTTTGATAGGTTGCTGATCTCTGGTATATATTCATGTTTTAATGAGAGAAGTGACAACTTATCCAGACACATCACAGTGTATCAGTCATGGCTAGACATGCATGTGTCATGTACAGGTGTAAAGTGGTGAGTGGAGCAGAATGGCGCATGTTTGATGGAGCCTCTCTGTGAGGGTTTGGTTAGGGACCCAGGCGCAACAGGAAAGGAGGAGGCAAGGGACGGTAAAGCCCGGAGGGGCGATTTAATGAGATAACAAAAAGGGGGACGTGGTAGTCGTACAGCCGATGGTCAGGCAGGAGCGTGGTAGTCGTACAGGCGATGGTCAGGCAGGAGCGGGGTTGTCGTACAGGCGATGGTCAGGCAGGAGCGTGGTTGTCGTACAGGCGTGGGTCAGGCAGGAGCAGGGTTGTCGTACAGGCGTGGGTCAGGCAGGAACTGGAGAGATGAGGAGGGGAGGCAGGGTGAGTGAGAGTAATCACAAACGGGGAACGGGAAAAAACACTACAAAACACAGGTAAGGAGATGTAGGCTAGGCTATACTTTACCACATGAGTTTATGGTAAGATCTTGCGATGAGTGGAGTGTAGACCAGGTTCTTATAGGGGTTGAAGGTGATTGCAGAACGAGGGACAGGTGTGGTGATGATGAATAGGAAACCGGTGAGTAGAGCCGCGCCCGCGTCATCGTCGGAGACGAGCGCGCCGTTCTTGTTGTTGCGCACGGGCCGATGTGCTGGGCATGTCGGGATCCGACTCTTCGCCACCGGAGTGGGAGGAGACTGCCGAGTCCGCGGAGCTGGCCGGAGACGGGGAACGCCCGGTAGTGGGGGGAAACTCCGGAGAGTCAGAGCGTTGCATGCCTGGGCCGATGCGACGTGCGGAAGAGCGCGTAGGACGCCCCGAGCGCGCAGCGGGCCCAGAGGGGAGAGAGGGAGGCGGTTGTGGAGGCGAGGGCATGCGAGCCGTAACAGGACCCCCCCCCGAGGGGAGCCACCTGGCGACCGACCGGGGGCGTCAGGATGTGCCCGGTAGAAGTCCCGGAGGAGAGACGGGTCCATAATGAGCTGCCTGGAGATCCAGCTGCACTCCTCGGGGCCGTACCCCTCCCAATCCACCAGGTATTGGAACCCCCGACCCCGGCGGCGCACCTTCAGCAGCCGCCGAACCGTCCACTGGGGATGCCCGTCGACCATCTGGGGAGGCGGAGGAGCTGGGGCAGAAGGCATGAGAGGACTCGAGGAGACAGGTTTGATCTTGGACACATGGAATACAGGGTGTACCCGCATGGAAGCAGGGAGCTTAAGACGTACCGCAGCCGGGTTCAGGACACGGTCGATCTCGAAGGGCCCAACGAAGCGCGGAGCCAGCTTCCTGGAGGGGACCTGGAGCGGAAGATCAGCAGTGGAGAGGTAGACACGTTGACCGGGCCGATACGCCAAAGCAGGAGTGCGGCGGCGGTTGGCCCCGCGGCAGGAGCGCTCGTTGGAGCGGAGCAGGGCCCTGCGGACCTCCCTCCAGCTGAGGTGGGCCTGGACGGAGGGGACGGAGGCCTCTGACTCCTGGAGAGAGAACAGCGGGGGCTGGTACCCGAGGGATGACTCGAACGGAGACCTGCCAGTGGCAGCGCTGGTCAGGGCATTGAGGGAGTATTCGACCCAGGGCAGGTCCTTGCTCCAGGAGGTGGGGTGGAGAGCCGACACACAGCGGAGAGCGGACTCCAGGCTCTGGTTGGCCCGTTCGGCCTGGCTGTTGGTCTGCGGGTGGTAGCCAGAGGAGAGGCTGATGGTGGCGCCTATCTCCTTGCAGAAGGCCCTCCAGACCTGGGAGGTGAATTGAGGCCCACGGTCCGAGACAATGTCTCCGGGGAGACCGTGGAGCCGGTAGACATGCTGGACGAGGAGCTCAGCTGTCTCCGCAGAGGACGGGAGCTTGGGGAGCGCCACCAGATGGACCGCCTTGGAGAACCGGTCCACCACGGTGAGGATGACCGTGTTGCCCCTGGAGGGGGGAAGACCGGTGATGAAGTCCAGGGCGATGTGGGACCAGGGGCGGCTGGGGACCGGGAGAGGACGCAGGAGGCCAGCCGGGGGCTGGTGGGACGCCTTGCTGCGGGAGCAGACGGGACAGGCGACCACAAACTCCCGGACGTCGGACCTCATGGAGGGCCACCAGAACCGTCGGCTCAGGAAGGAGAGGGTGCGGTGAACCCCGGGATGGCACGCAAACCGGCTGGCATGGCCCCACTGGAGCACCCGGGACCGGACCGAGTCAGGCACGAAGAGCCGGCGAGGAGGAACGTTGGCCGGACTGGGTTGGTCGCGTTGGGCCTGCCTCACCACCGCCTCAATGTTCATGGTGACCACCCCTACGACACGCGAGGCCGGCAGGATGGTCTCAGGCTCCGCGAGGGGCGCCTCGGGCGCGTGGAGGCGGGACAGCGCGTCGGCCTTGGCGTTGCGGGAGCCGGGCCGGAAGGTGAGGGTAAAGTCGAACCTCCCTAGGAACTGTGACCACCGCGCCTGGCGGGAGTTGAGGCGCTTGGCCGCCCGGATGAAGGTCAGGTTCTTGTGGTCCGACCAGACGAGGGTGGTGTGTTCCGCGCCCTCAAGCCAGTGGCGCCACTCCTCCAAGGCCCCCACCACCGCCAACAACTCCCTGTTCCCGATGTCGTAATTCACCTCAGCTGGGGTGAACCGGCGGGAGAGGAAGGCACAGGGATGCAACTTCTGGTCCTCCACTGACCGCTGGGACAGAACAGCACCGATGCCTGTGTCCGATGCGTCCACCTCGACCACGAACTGCCTGGAGGGGTCAGGATGGAGAAGGACCGGAGCGGTGGTGAAGCGCTCCTTGAGCGCGGAGAAGGCGGCGCTGGCAGCCGGTGTCCAGATGAACGGACGCAGGGATGAGGTGAGGTGGGTGAGGGGAGCTGCTACCCGGCTGTAGTCCCGTATGAAACGGCGGTAAAAGTTAGCGAAGCCAAGGAAGCTCTGGAGTTGCCTCCGGGTAGTGGGTTGAGGCCATTCGACCACGGTCTTGATTTTGCGGGGGTCGGGTCGCGTCAGGCCTCCCTCCACAATGAGCCCCAGGAACTCCACTGACGAGGAGTGAAAGGTGCACTTCTCCGCTTTGATGTACAGGCGGTTCTCCCGGAGACGCTGGATGACCATGCGGACGTGTTGGACGTGCTCCTCAGCGCTCCTGGAGAACACAAGGATGTCGTCCAGGTAGAGAACCACAAATACGTCCAGCATGTCCCTGAGCACGTCGTTCATCAGGGCCTGGAAGACGGCGGGGGCGTTGGTGAGGCCGAAGGGCATGACGAGGTACTCGTAGTGGCCACGGGAGGTCTTGAAGGCGGTCTTCCATTCGTCCCCCTCACGGATACGCACCAGGTGATAAGCGTTTCTGAGGTCCAACTTGGTGAAGATGGTGGCACTGGTGAGGGGTTCAAAATTGGAGCTCATGAGGGGGAGTGGGTATTTATTCTTCACCGTGATGTTGTTGAGCAGCCTGTAGTCGATGCATGGCCTCAGGTCTCCTCCCTTCTTCTTTACAAAGAAGAACCCCGCTGCCACCTGGGAACGAGATGGTCGGATGAGGCCCTCGGCCAAGCACTCAGAGATGTAGGTGTCCATGGCAGCTTTCTCCGGGAGGGAGAGGTTGTAGAGACGACTGGCTGGGAGAGGGGCGCCAGGGTGGAGCTCGATGGCGCAGTCGTAGGGTCGATGAGGGGGGAGTGTGCGGGCGCGCTCCTTACTGAAGGCCTCCCCGAGGTCGTGGTACATCAAAGGAACCGTGGAGAGGTCAGGAGGAGCGGGACGGGGCCGGTCAACCCGAGTGGAGGTCTGAGCAGCTCGGAGGCAGCGGGCGTGGCAGGTGGTGCTCCAGCTGAGGATGCGCCCCGAGCTCCAGCAGACATGAGGGGTATGGAGTTCCAGCCAGGGCCTCCCTAAGATGAACGGAGCGTCGGGAGAGTGGATGACGAAGGGGCGGACGTTCTCCACGTGGTTACCCGAGACTGTGAGAGTGAGGGGCAGGGTCCGGTGCGTGATGGGGCCCATGGGATGGCCATCCAGGGCGAAAGCCGAGAGGGGCCTCTCCAGAGGGGAGAGAGGGAGCGCCGCTTTGTGGGCGAACTGGACGTCCACGAAGTTCTCGTCGGCACCAGAGTCGATGAGGACAGGGACGGAGAGCGTGTGCCCCTGCCAGGCGAGGGTGACAGTGAACCTGGCGGCACGGGTCCGGGCTAGGGGATGGATGAGCCGGCTTACTCGGTACCCCCTGGCGAGTGAACCTACTCCCCTTGCCGCCCTGGGAGGCGCAGAGGGACAGGAGTCGACGGCGTGCGCTGGGCTAGCGCAGTGTATGCACAGTCCGTCCAGACTCCGGTGCTCACGCTCCGCCGGGGTCAGTCGGGTCCGGCCCAGGTGCATGGATCCCTCTCCAGCGGTGTTTGGGGGTGCGAGGGAGGCCGGGACAGGCCGAGAGAGGCCGGTAGAGGGAGGTGGAGACGGTCTGGGTGCGCTGTGGTGTTGGTGCGCCCGCTCGCGCCTGCGTTCCCGGTGGCGCTCGTCAATGGCTATGGAGAGGGAGACGAGTTGGTTCAGGGTCGCTGGTCTGTCTCTTCCAGCCAGGCTGTCCTTCATGGCCTCCCCTAGGCCCCGTCGGAAAGCGCTGTACAGGGCAGACTCGTTCCAGGGGCAACGGGCAGCGAGGATGCGGAACTCCGTGGCGTAGTCCGCTACGGAACTGGGACCCTGGGTGAGGGCGGAGAGAGCAGCGTCCGCGTCCTGTCCGTGGACGTCGTGGTCAAACACGGCCCTGAATTCAGCCACGAAGGCAGTGTAGTCCTGCATGTAGGCAGCTGCGCCCTCGCGACCCGCCATGACCCAACGGCGAGCCCGTCCCGTGGTTAGGTTGGCGATGTAGGCTACCCGAGCCGACGCAGTGGAGTACATACTTGGCTGGAGGTCAAACACGTACTCACACTGCATGAGGAACTCCCGGCAGAGGGTGAACGTCCCGTCGTAGGGGGCCGGGGAGGCGAGATGGGGCTCCCGGTTTGGTGGAGCGGTGGGGTTCAGGAACGGAGCCAGGCGGGCACTGAGCGCGGTGACCTGGTCGGACAGGGTGCAGACCAGAGTAGCGGGGCCCCTCAGTCGCTCGTCCTGGGCTTGCTGTTGGGCGGATACCTGCTGCAATTGCACAGCTTGGGTCTGTGGGAGGGCTTGGAGTAGTCCGGGAGGTGCAGGTCTCTCCTCCATGTTGGCTGGGTCCAAACTGGCCAGATCTTACTGTGAGGGTTTGGTTAGGGACCCAGGCGCAACAGGAAAGGAGGAGGCAAGGGACGGTAAAGCCCGGAGGGGCGATTTAATGAGATAACAAAAAGGGGGACGTGGTAGTCGTACAGCCGATGGTCAGGCAGGAGCGTGGTAGTCGTACAGGCGATGGTCAGGCAGGAGCGGGGTTGTCGTACAGGCGATGGTCAGGCAGGAGCGTGGTTGTCGTACAGGCGTGGGTCAGGCAGGAGCAGGGTTGTCGTACAGGCGTGGGTCAGGCAGGAACTGGAGAGATGAGGAGGGGAGGCAGGGTGAGTGAGAGTAATCACAAACGGGGAACGGGAAAAAACACTACAAAACACAGGTAAGGAGATGTAGGCTAGGCTATACTTTACCACATGAGTTTATGGTAAGATCTGGCGATGAGTGGAGTGTAGACCAGGTTCTTGTAGGGGTTGAAGGTGATTGCAGAACGAGGGACAGGTGTGGTGATGATGAATAGGAAACCGGTGAGTAGAGCCGCGCCCGCGTCATCGTCGGAGACGAGCGCGCCGTTCTTGTTGTTGCGCACGGGCCGATGTGCTGGGCATGTCGGGATCCGACTCTTCGTCACCGGAGAGGGAGGAGACTGCCGAGTCCGCGGAGCTGGCCGGAGACGGGGAACGCCCGGCAGTGGGGGGAAACTCCGGAGAGTCAGAGCGTTGCATGCCTGGGCCGATGCGACGTGCGGAAGAGCGCGTAGGACGCCCCGAGCGCGCAGCGGGCCCAGAGGGGAGAGAGGGAGGCGGTTGTGGAGGCGAGGGCATGCGAGCCGTAACACTCTCCTGCCCTCTACTGGTCAAATAGGCTCTTTGCACAAGCTCCACTACTTCCTGAAATTCTACAGGCATCCTTATTTCCTGTCCTATACTATTGGATGGAAGTGATTAATCAGGTGTGCGGCACACCTGATCACACCTGATTAATCACTTCCATCCAATGGTATAGGACAGGAAATAAATAATATTTATTTATTATGCCTGTATTATGCCTGTAGAATTTCAGGAAGTGTTGGAGCTTGTGCAAAGAGCCTATTCTTTACTGACATCTTGTGAGGATCAAGCCAAGTTGATAGGATTTTATAAGTTGTAATTGTTTTTTCTGTGTAAATTGTAAGAATTTCTTCATATACCAATATTGTTAACCAGGTGAAAATCTGCAGGCTTGGTGAAGTGAGTACGTATCACAGTATTGTTGGCCTTTGAGATCTTTTCTTCTGTTGCTCTGCGTTGTGTAATTTTTTTTTAGAAGCCTTGATAAGAGTTGCAGCACCATCTAATTATGAACCACGATGTTAATTGCCTTTCTTGTTGTGATAGTCAATGATGAAATCACCCAACACTGGATTGGAAGCGGCGACAGATGATAGATTTATTGTACAAAGATACAATCACATGGAACACTGGGATGTTTCCCTAGTCTCTCTCTCTCCCTGCTTCTCTGCTAGTCAAGGCCTTAGACTTCCCTCCCCGCATGGTGTTATCAGCGTGTCTGCCTGCTGGGAGCAGCGAATCTGTCCGGCTGAGTTGCGTACCGTTTCCAAATCGAAGTCTCAAGGTTTGGTTGAGACGTTAAATAGTGCTCTCTCGGCCCACCCCCCACACCTAGGCCTGCCCGTTTAGGGCCTAGTGGAGCTAGATTGGTGGAGGAGTGACCATACAGATGTGTCGCCTATCACCCTAACATGATGTCTTAATCACCATTGGTTGTCAGTCTGGGTTGTGTCTGTTTATAGTGTCCCATAGAGATGTGTCATTGATACCCCAGAGGAGTGGCCCCCCCTGTGGCCTAAGTGTGACCTCTTGACAACCCACTACCCCGAACGGCCACAGCAGCAGCAGCATCAGCTGTCTCCCTCACTCTATCGACTACACAGTGTCCACGTGAAAACAAACAAACACATTAAATCAAATACATAGCAGTAAGACTCTGTAGATGTTATAGACATTTCTTCCTAGATTCCTCAGTATGTCCTTGCCTCATGCTGTGGTAGGTGAATGCTGTGCATGGTCATTTTGATGCTGTAGAAAGAATACTAATAGGAACATACATTGAATGGTGGGATGAATAAACACATTTGCACAGCTGAGATAACAGTAATGGCGTGTGTGTGTGCATGTGTGTCATATTAAACAAATAACGCATACAGTGCTTGAGGCTTTTGAGGCTCCCCGAAATCTGTAATTTTGATTGGCTGGAGGCCCAAGGTAATTGCCTATTCTGCCTATAGGAGGCGCCAGCCCTGCATATTGGTTCACATGTTTGACAGGGGAGAATGAGTGGAGCTGTGAGTTGTTTTCCATCTTCTTTGGCCGACAGATATTTTCCATGTACATTACTGGAAAAGCCCGTTAGTAAAAACAAGTGAGGTTCAAAAATATAAGAGTTGTGCAGGATGAAAATTCACTGTACAAACGTGGACGAATGAATCAAATAACATAGAATTTATAGGTGCTTTCTTTTAATAGGAGAAACAGGATTAAAAACAATTTCCAAGTACAGAAACACAAAATACGACTATCAAAGAAACAAGAGAGCAAAGTTACAGAGTACATTTGCATCTTGTTTTAGCACTAAGCCATAGCTTGCTGTTCAATCTCAGGAGTATTAATGTTCCCTTTCACAAATGGGCTAGTACCATATATCTTGCTTTTAAAGATAAATTACATTTCCTTTATGTCAAAATATACCTATATTTAAAATTCATGGTAATTTAATACTCATATTGGATTTATACACAATTTATTTTGATTACTTTCAGTTAAGCTTCATCACAACAATACATTAGTCTTTAATGCCATAAAATAATCTTTATTCCATACAATGATAGAGTAAGGGAACTGAGCCTATTTGCCAAGCAAAGTATAAAATATAAAAATGTTAATCTTTCAAAGTATACACAGTGATTAAGTTGACCATATGTACTAACATTCCTTTCACATACAAAAAAGCCAAGTTATGGAAGGTTTGGGCATATACAGATTCAATGTGTTACTTTTTGGGTTAACAGAAGTCTGGATGAGTAACTTATGACAACAAGGAATCTAATCTACTTCACAGGTGAGGCTCAAAAAAAGTAGTAGTCACGGTTACAAGTTAATTTGCCCACGTACACAAATTTAGGTGGAGTCTATCCCGTTATAATAGCCATTAAATTATTCCATTTGATTTATTAGGTGCCCTGAACATTTGACAGACATTTCTTAAATTCAGTTTAAAGAACATAGATATACCACTCTATACAGTCCTGAAAGAACTGAATTTCATACATGACTTTTGTTTACCATCTACGCAGCCCCAAAATGCACACAGACCAGAGCAATCATCTTGGAGCTTCCATGCCATGGGTATGGTTACTGCCCCTTTTTTGAATCTGAATGGCGTCAAGTTCTCGTCTCGTTTTCACCCAAAAAGGGGGGTGTCTGCATGTGTCCATTTACTACAATTTGATGTCACAGTGCTCTGGTCTATCCCTGCTGCTGGAAGCCTCCCTCCAGAGACCAGCTGGGCGAAGGGGAAGCGCCTGAACTGAGTCCTCACCAGGGTGGGCCGTCCCAGGGAACCACCGAGCAGGCGGGGCTACCGACCTGGTTGAATTGAATTGAAACCTTTATTGCCCCAGAGGGGAATTTGTTTAGCACACATCAAGCATACAGAAAACATTAAAATGTACGCCCATCACCATCACCACAATGTCACCAACCACCATCATCGTCATCACCATCCTCACCAACATCATCGCATCAACATCATCATCACTGCAACAGGCATCAACAGCTGTTCAACAATTTAATGCTTCTTGGCACAAAAGAAGTGCTGGCTCGTTTTGTCCTTGTTTTGGGCGTTCTAAACCTGCGTCCAGAGGGGTCAGCAACACGTGACTGTGGCAGAGAAGGCCAGACTGTGGCAGAGAAGGCCAGACTGTGGCAGAGAAGGCCAGACTGTGGAGCACAGAGCCCCAGACCTCCTCCTTCCATGTCCTCTGCTAGGTGGACACTGCCCTTTAGAACACCAAGACACAACAAGCTGTTCACCACTGGCTGAACGTTGGATAACTGGAAGTAGCTGCTGTGTATATGGACACGAAAAGAGGAAGACCGTTTCGTCATATATCAAATCAAATCAAAGCTTTATTTGTATAGCGCATTTCATACCCAGAGGCAACACAACGCGCTTTTAGTCTCAAGTCTCTAGTCTCTGTAGTCTCAAATTGAAATTGCACTGAGCCCTATGGTGGAGACTGAGACTGCCATACAAATCCTTAGTTGTATTAAATTTTCTGAGTATAAATTGGTGTAAAATGACCATAGAGGAAATGAAATAATCTCTGGCCTTATCTAATATTAACGTTACACTAAAAACTTTAAACATTAACGTTACACTAAAACATTTTGGCAAGAAACCCTTAGGCACAAAGTTAACAAACGCAGACAATCTTGAATCCACTGGGAGTTTTAAAATCGGCTCGGATAATCATAAAGCAGTAACAAGAAACAGACAGGCTCTAGTCAGCATCTAGCTATGAAGCTGCTGGTGTAGTTCGCAATATAACATAATAGTGAGCGATATAATCCAGTTTTAATACCGATTATACTGAACTGAATGGTATCCGAGGTTTGTAGCAAACCAATAAAATGAATTAAAACTTCAAAACTAAAAAGGAGTGTTTTCAATATTATCCAAGTCCCTCCATGAATCTCAAATTAAAGACGTACTGTACGTGGCGCCATGGACTAAAGAATAGTTTGAATACTAGTGTAAATAAGAAGAATAGAGTAAAATCGATCATTCAAAGATGGTTCAAATTGCATCCTATCTGATGTCAACCACACTTGCCATACTTGTTACAGCAGCAGAGGCTACACACTTCATATTTCACAATCAACAGTTCAACGACGACTGTAAAAACATTGATTGTAATGTTCAAGAACATGGAAAATTTTGTTAAAACATGACTCTACAAAGACAATAGATTTTGTAAAATTAAAAATTAAAAAAATAAAAATTCTGTGTTCACACCTACAGGTGCTGACACAAATATTGGAATGTAATGGTATCTTGAGGATATCTAGACAAGCCCTAGTGAGTAGTTGTCATCCAACATACAAAGTAAAAATAGTCATGGTATTTTCACCATCCTTTAGAAACAAAAGACAGCAGTGAAGCAGAAAAGCTACCTAGCATAAAGTGGATGTAAAATGCCATGAGAAAGTCATCGTTTTCAAAAAGTAACTTGCACACAGACCAGAGCAATCATCTTGGAGCTTCCATGCCATGTCACTTTACATCTCCCCTTGCTTTTATGACGTCAGAGTAGACGTTACGAGGCAGACACTTAAATAGTCAGTGATCAGATTCCACCTCATCAGAGTAGCTAGTGACTTCTGGATTTGACACACGAATTTAGAGAAAACAAGTAAGTCCATAATAGGGATAGAATTTAGAGTTGGAATTTTCTACAATTATTCTGTATTGCTGTCTTTCACAAAAACACCTCCAATTGAAGACAGAATACAGCACATAATTCTCTCAGAACTTTGTTTAACCAGGTTAGAAATTATTTCCAGGTTGAGAGCGATACTGGTTGATTACAGGACTAGCAGTGATGTGTCTGGGTAATATGAGTTCTTGGGTGAACCTCCTCTTCATTAGTGATTTAATAATAATAATAACAATAATGATAATAATAATTTTATATTGTTTTGCTTGCTGTTTTGTAAAGTCTTATCTAGCTACAGTAGGCCTACTGTGCTGTGTGGTAAAATCCTGTATATCCAAATATAGGCTGTAGTATTGCTGTAATATAAAGTGGTATATTAACCTATTGAAGGAGCATGGTACTGTATTGCCCTGCTATTCATGCAGTAGCCAGTGCACTGTGGCATCTTGTAAAACTGAAGTTACTGTATGTGTAGGAGTACTGTACCATGATAGGAGTAGCCTGTGCACTGTGCATCTTGTAGCCTACCTTTTAGCCATATTATCATCCTACTGCTCAAATGTAGCATGCTCAATCAAGTTAGTAGTCAAGTGGAAATGAAATAAGACCTATTAGGGGACTGGAGAGGGCATGCAGTGTATGCTGTGACAGAAATCATCAGCACTAGCCTACTATCTAGCCAACTATCTAGCCTTCTATTTTCCCTGTAGCGTACCAGATAGCTACAGACACTCAAAACTGACCAGCAGACTGGTAGCTTTGACCAGCAGCTTTGCTACCTTCTCATCCTGTTCCTTTCTCTCCTCTTTTCTTGCTGCTGCCTTTATGTTTGCAATACATGATGACTGTTCACTCTGCGTGCTGATGTGTTCAGCTTGTTAGTCTCTTGATGCTCAGACGCTTTGCCCTTAACTACCTGTATACAGTAGCTAGGTATGGGCCCACTGTTCTGTGTTGTAAAGTGCTGTATAACTACAGTATGCTTGCTGTAATGTAAATTGGTACATAACCTATTAGGAGCAGTACTGTACTGTGATGTATTGTATTGCTCTGCTATTAATAGCAGTAGCCAGTTCACTGTGACATCTTGCCATAGGCGTAGTTTTAGGTATGGACGCTATGGACATGTCCATACCAAAGCCACGGAAACACGAATTGTCACTACCAAAAATAATACAGAGTGAAAACTGTAGTTTTTAATTACCATTCACAACTTGCGAAAGCAAAACGGTTGGGAATTAAGACCAGGTTGACAGCTGCGTTCAGCAAGCTATCCAATCAACAATATACAGTAGCCTACTTTCCCGCCATCGCCTCTGTGACCCAGCGAGGGCCTCGCGAGCTCAGCAGCTCACAGCACATCGAGCATCGACTGTCGGCAACAGCGGGAATTTTGATTAAGCAGAAGTAAGATTGAAGTTATTGAACAATAGGGAATACAATATGTTGACCGACAATTATTTTTCTGTACAGAGTTGTATCAATGATAATAGTTTAGTTTGCGTCCTACTAAATGCCTGTAAACTGTAATGTTAGTGCTAGCTGGTGGTGCAGCTAGTCAGAGCTGTACGTATTAGCTATAACGTTAGGTCTCGTAAACGTTTGCTGAGGCAGAGATAAGGTGCTGTAATGTTGTCATAACAGTTGTCTTTAGCTAGTAATGAATCAGTTTTGGTATAACCGTTGCAAACTCCTAGGTTTGAGCAATGACTAGCTAGGTTCACTCGCCCACTGAATTGCATAACAGGCTAAACAAACGAGACTAGACGTCTGGTTTGTTTATGCAATTCAGTCCAAGTCCAGCGTAATTATGTTCACATTTCATATGCTACACAGAATATAAACTATTATCATTGATACAACTCTGTACAGAAAAATAATTGTCGGTCAACATATTGTATTCCCTATTGTTCAATAACTTCAATCTTACTTCTGCTTAATCAAAATTCCCGCTGTTGACGTCAGTCGATGCTCGATGTGCTGTGAGCTGCTGAGCTCGCGAGGCCCTCGCTGGGTCACAGAGGCGATGGCGGGAAAGTAGGCTACTGTATATTGTTGATTGGAAAGCTTGCTGAACGCAGCTGTCAACCTGGTCTTAATTCCCAACCGTTTTGCTTTCGCAAGTTGTGAATGGTAATTAAAAACTACAGTTTTCACTCTGTATTATTTTTGGTAGGGACAATTCGTGTTTCCGTGGCTTTGGTATGGACATGTCCATAGCGTCCATACCTAAAACTACGCCTATGGCTGGATGACCAGTGAAGTCAGTCAAGGAGGAACCAGTACCGTCATCAGAGTTTATAAGCTACATGACAAGCGATCAAAGACATCCCTTCTGAGAAACAGTGGCTTGGTATGCTATGGAAGCCCAGAGACAGGATGCCCTACTAACACACGCAGGTTGCGCGAACGTTCGACATACGGCCGCTACCCTACTAACACAGTAGTAAAACTGACGGGACACATTGGTGTAATTGTGGTAACTTTGCGACGTCACCAGCAGCGGACCTAGCTGACACCTAGCTGACACTTGCCTTTTCAGTCGCAAAATAACCAAAATAGCCGTCCTCAAGTACACTGTAAGGGAACGTAGCCGCCACTGCTGCTTAAATCCGTAACTACGATGTAATTAAATAACGTGACAATGTGGTTAGATCACAGTCCCAATCTGACTTTATTGGAAATGTGTCACAGTGGGTCAGAACATTTGTAAATTACTTAGGTTTTAAAATAAATTTTGAAGTCATACAGTTACAGAATTGTAATAATGAGGAGAAATCCTGCATGTCTGTTTTGTGTGTAATTTCTCATTTACAGTTAATATTAACACTAAAGATTTGCAGTCTAGGCCTAATAAAAATAATGATAAAAAATATGCCTATAAATAAAGTCCTAATTTTGCAACCTAAATGTGAGCAATGAACGCTGAGCAGTGAACGTAGAATGCAAGGCATTGGGCTACTTTGTTAGGTGAAGTTACACACTCTGTGCCAGTAGGTGGCTGTATGCACATCCGCCACTAAACCCAGCGAAGGAGAAGAAGAACGAGAACGGGTTCCGTTCTGAACAGAAGCGATTGAGAAAGACCAACACGCCCGCGACAACACAGATCTTGTAAGTATTTCAATTTCAATGTATACATTAGTATGTATACATACTATGTATTTTGGTATCGTCCCAGATAAAACACCAACGTTATGTGCAAGCTACCCTATTGTAATGATTATCTATATGCAGATGCTTTCCAATGTTAGCTAACTAGCTAGCCAGCTAACGTGATTAGCCTTTTTCTGTACATGGCTAGCTAAGTAGCCTACGTAAAATTACTCTCGCAATTATTGTTAAAACGTTCGCTTTTGTGTAATTGTAGCTTAAATTATAATGTTGGCTTGGCAACGTGAGAATATTTCAGTTGTGTACACTATAACTTTTATGAAGTGTTGTTGTGGGCCATTGTTTCCTAATTACAGGCTCGCGCGAGCTCCTGCACGTTCGTACTGTTTCATCGCTTGGAATAAAATGTGATAATTAGCTTACTCATTGATTTCGCATTAACCCACGACACCGTTAGTATGTGTTTGTTTTTAGGCATTCATTTTTCCGATTTTAACGTTAACAGAATACAAGAAGCCCCAACAACGGAGCTAGGCTAGCTAGCAGGATTGTTATAGCAGCCATCTTGGCTTTTGGCACGTGGTCCTGTGGAGTGTGCATGTCAGCCTACGAGAGGGTCACCCACCCACTTTCTCTCTCTCTCTCCCTCCCTCTCTCCCCTCCCATGCTCTGTTGCCAACCTCCCAGTTCTTGTTTGAACTGAGCAAGAAGCAGGTGAGCGGGGCAGGAAGAGGCGCTAAGACGGGGCCAGGCGTGGCCAGGGGCAGTCCTGGGACAGCACCACAGGCTCTGTGAGTCTTGTTCAGTTGAATGCCCTCATGAGTATTAACAGAAGAGCACCATATCCATATGCACACATACACTCTAACATGTCGCTCTCTCCTCAGCTCAGCCCAATGGTCTCTGATGGTTCTGTCTGGCCAGCCCTGAGGTGGAGAAAAACCTGATCATCAATAAAGGCAGGCACACGTAAGTACAAATGCACATACGTTTCCATAGACGGGATAAACAAATGGGAATATTGATATTGAGTTAAATGTTAGCGGTAGACATGTGAGATTCATAAGACGCATCACTGACGCCAGTGACGCCACAATATCAGGGAAATTGAGCAATTGCTTCCCTGTAGTGCAAACTTGCAAGATTCGCTCAGTTATTAACCCTTCTTGCCTTTTTTGTTGTTGGTTTTCTCTCTCCTCCTTCCTCTCTGTGCAGTTCTCCTGTGTGCTGAGCCGCTATCCCATGTATTGCCACTGATGACAGGGTAGAGCTCAGCCCCATGCAGAAGTGAGTGATGAGGAGAGGGAAGATCATTTTCCCGTTTTTTTTCCCTCCAGTTTTAGGAACCGTCTCAAGAATGTGTTCCCCACTTTTATGCCTTTAAATCAGGGTTGGAGTATTCCAGGTGTTTGGCCATGGCCATGAACACCAGTAGAGGAGGGAACCAAGTGTCTCATTCTCTCTCCACAGTTGTGTGGTTGTAACCCCCCACTAGCTACATATTCATTCAATCTTTATTTAACCTCGTGAATCAATTGAGAGTAAGCTCTCATTTACAATGACGTATAATCACTCTATATTTGAACTTGTACTACAGGTGAGATAATCCTTTTTAATGGTCTCTCTCATTCGCTCTCCTAGCTGTGATGTTAGAGTTGTGCAAGACTTGGGTGTTCTCCTGCTCTGAGTGCCCATTCTCCTATACCTCCCAGATCTACCTCCACAAGCACATCAAGAGGAGCCATGACAACCTCTGTCTCTGCTGAGGAACACACAGAGCATTATGAAGTAGCCAGTGCCTTGGCGAAGGTGTTTGAGCAGCAGTCATCAATGGATTAACTCCCAAGACACAAGGGAGAGACAGCGCAACACACGCTATGACTCCAGTGACGAAGGTAATATAATAAAGTGCATTCAACAGTCCCAAAAGAGTACTACTTGAGTTGACTAATCTGAGCTAATTTACCTCTACTATATGTTCCAGTGCCCAGGCAGCCGGTCGGCAGAACTCAGACCAGACCAGCTATGCCAGGTGCCAGAGCCGGAAGGCCTGCTCTGCCAGTTTTCAATGCAGGTATCCATGCATGTTTGTGTTGGTGAAATGTCTATGCATATTTGCACACTTACAGTTAACTCAGGACTTTCGGAAGACTCATGTACTCTGTTCACTAATTCGCTCATCTCACATCTCACTACTCGGCAGTAGATGTTCATCGCCCGGGTCCTTTGAGCCAAGGCGCTGTGAGCCCAGGCCCTTCAGCCCTTCAGACGTCCAGGCACGAGCAGCATGCATCAGCGATTAGCACCCAGACCAGGTCAGGGTCTGACATGTCTCATGTCGAGTTGATTCTTCCCCTTATGCCAGAATCACTACGCCGCCAGCACCATAGTTTCCTGCTCATCCCTTTATCCTCTGGTTTTCAGGTAGTTCTCTGATGCCATCGCCTGTGAGACCAACAGCTCCAGCTGTGTTGCCATCAAGCTCTGCAGATGCTGGTATGCTGAATTTTGTGAACTACTTCATGCTGCATGTAGGGATATACTTTGAGCTGAATATCCATTATGGGACCGTACAATTACTTATAGCCACATCTGTGTTTAATATCCAGACTTCCAGAGGATGATGTGTCAGCAGTTCTCCAGCGTCATGCAGAGTCTGAGGGAGATGGCACAGACAATGATGAGGCTGGAGCAGAGACTGTCCGGCGAGTCTGCAGACAGCTATGGGGGAGCAGTACTGGATGACCTGCACCCTGCTAAAACGGAGGAGGAGCTGCTGGTCTTGGAGGAGCAGCTGAAGGACAAGGATCATCAAAGGAAGATGGTGAGTAACTTCAGGGCAGAACTTTGTTCCTTATTTTTGCAGGGAAGTGTTAAGGAAATGTAAAAGTAAATGATTGTCTTTATGTTTTGCAGACACGATATCTGAGTTCCATTGGCGGCAAAGATCTGCCAGATGTGGTCCGGCGGGTGCTGTCAGCCATTGCCATACACAGAGTGTGGTGTGTCTACAGCGTCCATGGGAAGAGGGGGAAGAAGCCTCTGAAGAATATGACCCTCTACAATGTCATATTACGTAAGGGATTGTTCATATTTTCGCAAAATAATACATTGTCTTTGCTTCATGCCATGTGCATTGAAACCATTCCCTTTTTGGTTAAAAGGTGCAGTTATGGCCTGTAAGCCAAGCACCACTGTGACGGAGGTGTCTGCCCAGCTGCAGGAGATGCTGAAACATGCCCCTGCTCGATGCAAAAAGGTATGTGATGTCAGGCAGTTAATTTTCTCGTATCCAGTGACATGGCACGCTTCCAATGAACGTATGCGACTTGCTTTTACAGCCATTTCATTATGTCCTTAGGCATCTGATCCAGCCCAGCTGACCTCCCCAGCCCAGCCCCTGACCGCAGCTCCAGCCCTGACCACAGTGGAGTATTCAGATGAGGATGACCTCTTCTGCCCAGACCCTCGATTCAGATGTGGGTGACCCCCAGCTCGTCTCCCTAAACCTGCCTTTCCAGCCTGCCAGGATGGATGCCTTTTTTGTAAATAGATTTTGTAAATTTTAACCTTTTTTTGTGGGATACAACGGTCTGTTCCCGGTCTGCCTGCCACAGAATGCGCACTGTTTCATTTTTGTTTTTAGAACTTTTGCAATTGTCAGATAATGGGTTGCTAGCCAGAGCTTGTACATGCTTTTTTTTGCTTTTCTGGCTATGCGTAATGTGACAGACCGTAAACCTCATCCTTGTAAATATGTATACTTTTAATTTGTAATGTACTTTGTGTAATAAAATGTTCTAAACTGTTAATGGTGTTCAGTCTTATATTGGTTTGTATCATAATGCTTGCTGCTATATCCCCATATAGCATTAATTCGTTTTTGAACTGGTAAATGCTAAATATAGCCAGTGGTACTGCAAATGCTAAATGTAGCCAGTGGTCAGTAAGTGACCATATTTGCACCGTGCGAAAAAGACGTGCAGACCAAGTCATATAAATACCTGTAAATCTAGTGTCAGCCAGGTGAGTTTATGACGGAGGTTCCTGCCCACGTTTTTTGCACGCGGCCGCACCGTATTTGCACCGTGCGAAAAAGACGTGCAGACCAAGTCATATAAATACCTGTAAATCTCAGCCAGGTGAGTTTATGACGGAGGTTCCTGCCCACGTGATCACGTGCGTTCTTTGCACGCGGCCGCAACTTCGGAATGACGTGTCGTTCTTACGTAGCGTCTACGAAACGGCAGATCTCGCGTTTCCGTAAATGGCCGCGTAATTTCCGCACGCGGCGCACACGAATCGTCACCTATACCCTACTAACACACGCAGGTTGCGCGAACGTTCGACATACGGCCGCTATAGGTGACGATTCGTGTGCGCCGCGTGCGGAAATTACGCGGCCATTTACGGAAACGCGAGATCTGCCGTTTCGTAGACGCTACGTAAGAACGACACGTCATTCCGAAGTTGCGGCCGCGTGCAAAGAACGCACGTGATCACGTGGGCAGGAACCTCCGTCATAAACTCACCTGGCTGACACTAGATTTACAGGTATTTATATGACTTGGTCTGCACGTCTTTTTCGCACGGTGCAAATACGGTGCGGCCGCGTGCAAAAAACGTGGGCAGGAACCTCCGTCATAAACTCACCTGGCTGACACTAGATTTACAGGTATTTATATGACTTGGTCTGCACGTCTTTTTCGCACGGTGCAAATATGGTCACTTACTGACCACTGGCTACATTTAGCATTTGCAGTACCACTGGCTATATTTAGCATTTACCAGTTCAAAAACGAATTAATGCTATATGGGGATATAGCAGCAAGCATTATGATACAAACCAATATAAGACTGAACACCATTAACAGTTTAGAACATTTTATTACACAAAGTACATTACAAATTAAAAGTATACATATTTACAAGGATGAGGTTTACGGTCTGTCACATTACGCATAGCCAGAAAAGCAAAAAAAAGCATGTACAAGCTCTGGCTAGCAACCCATTATCTGACAATTGCAAAAGTTCTAAAAACAAAAATGAAACAGTGCGCATTCTGTGGCAGGCAGACCGGGAACAGACCGTTGTATCCCACAAAAAAAGGTTAAAATTTACAAAATCTATTTACAAAAAAGGCATCCATCCTGGCAGGCTGGAAAGGCAGGTTTAGGGAGACGAGCTGGGGGTCACCCACATCTGAATCGAGGGTCTGGGCAGAAGAGGTCATCCTCATCTGAATACTCCACTGTGGTCAGGGCTGGAGCTGCGGTCAGGGGCTGGGCTGGGGAGGTCAGCTGGGCTGGATCAGATGCCTAAGGACATAATGAAATGGCTGTAAAAGCAAGTCGCATACGTTCATTGGAAGCGTGCCATGTCACTGGATACGAGAAAATTAACTGCCTGACATCACATACCTTTTTGCATCGAGCAGGGGCATGTTTCAGCATCTCCTGCAGCTGGGCAGACACCTCCGTCACAGTGGTGCTTGGCTTACAGGCCATAACTGCACCTTTTAACCAAAAAGGGAATGGTTTCAATGCACATGGCATGAAGCAAAGACAATGTATTATTTTGCGAAAATATGAACAATCCCTTATGTAATATGACATTGTAGAGGGTCATATTCTTCAGAGGCTTCTTCCCCCTCTTCCCATGGACGCTGTAGACACACCACACTCTGTGTATGGCAATGGCTGACAGCACCCGCCGGACCACATCTGGCAGATCTTTGCCGCCAATGGAACTCAGATATCGTGTCTGCAAAACATAAAGACAATCATTTACTTTTACATTTCCTTAACACTTCCCTGCAAAAATAAGGAACAAAGTTCTGCCCTGAAGTTACTCACCATCTTCCTTTGATGATCCTTGTCCTTCAGCTGCTCCTCCAAGACCAGCAGCTCCTCCTCCGTTTTAGCAGGGTGCAGGTCATCCAGTACTGCTCCCCCATAGCTGTCTGCAGACTCGCCGGACAGTCTCTGCTCCAGCCTCATCATTGTCTGTGCCATCTCCCTCAGACTCTGCATGACGCTGGAGAACTGCTGACACATCATCCTCTGGAAGTCTGGATATTAAACACAGATGTGGCTATAAGTAATTGTACGGTCCCATAATGGATATTCAGCTCAAAGTATATCCCTACATGCAGCATGAAGTAGTTCACAAAATTCAGCATACCAGCATCTGCAGAGCTTGATGGCAACACAGCTGGAGCTGTTGGTCTCACAGGCGATGGCATCAGAGAACTACCTGAAAACCAGAGGATAAAGGGATGAGCAGGAAACTATGGTGCTGGCGGCGTAGTGATTCTGGCATAAGGGGAAGAATCAACTCGACATGAGACATGTCAGACCCTGACCTGGTCTGGGTGCTAATCGCTGATGCATGCTGCTCGTGCCTGGACGTCTGAAGGGCTGAAGGGCCTGGGCTCACAGCGCCTTGGCTCAAAGGACCCGGGCGATGAACATCTACTGCCGAGTAGTGAGATGTGAGATGAGCGAATTAGTGAACAGAGTACATGAGTCTTCCGAAAGTCCTGAGTTAACTGTAAGTGTGCAAATATGCATAGACATTTCACCAACACAAACATGCATGGATACCTGCATTGAAAACTGGCAGAGCAGGCCTTCCGGCTCTGGCACCTGGCATAGCTGGTCTGGTCTGAGTTCTGCCGACCGGCTGCCTGGGCACTGGAACATATAGTAGAGGTAAATTAGCTCAGATTAGTCAACTCAAGTAGTACTCTTTTGGGACTGTTGAATGCACTTTATTATATTACCTTCGTCACTGGAGTCATAGCGTGACTACTAATATAGAGGGCACCTGTCAATGTGATTGATTTATGACCCCTAATTAGATATGCAAATGAGATTAAACGTATTTTATGACATGCACCTGGTCCGGGGTGTGTGTGCTGTTCTTCTGTGTGTCTGAGGTGTGTGCGTGTTTGGGTATTCTGTGTGTCTGAGGTGTGTGCGTGTTTGGGTATTCTGTGTGTCTGAGGTGTGTGCGTGTTTGGGTATTCTGTGTGACGGTGTGTGTGTGTGTTTGAGAGTTTGTGAGGATGGTGTTCTCTAATGAGCTTGATGTCCTTATTTAGATAACATATTGTGTGTGCGTGGCTGTCGGTTTGTGAGGCGCGACTTGTGCCCCCCCTGTCTGTCCCCCGGTGCTGACCCCCCCACCCAGACAAGCCCTGTGTGTGTGCTGCTCTTCTGTGTGTCTGAGGTGTGTGCGTGTTTGGGTATTCTGTGTGTCTGAGGTGTGTGCGTGTTTGGGTATTCTGTGTGTGACGGTGTGTGTGTGTGTGTTTGAGAGTTTGTGAGGATGGTGTTCTCTAATGAGCTTGATGTCCTTATTTAGATAACATATTGTGTGTGCGTGGCTGTCGGTTTGTGAGGCGCGACTTGTGCCCCCCCTGTCTGTCCCCCGGTGCTGACCCCCCCACCCAGACAAGCCCTGTGTGTGTGCTGCTCTTCTGTGTGTCTGAGGTGTGTGCGTGTTTGGGTATTCTGTGTGTCTGAGGTGTGTGCGTGTTTGGGTATTCTGTGTGTGACGGTGTGTGTGTGTGTGTTTGAGAGTTTGTGAGGATGGTGTTCTCTAATGAGCTTGATGTCCTTATTTAGATAACATATTGTGTGTGCGTGGCTGTCGGTTTGTGAGGCGCGACTTGTGCCCCCCCTGTCTGTCCCCCGGTGCTGACCCCCCCACCCAGACAAGCCCTGTGTGTGTGCTGCTCTTCTGTGTGTCTGAGGTGTGTGCGTGTTTGGGTATTCTGTGTGTCTGAGGTGTGTGCGTGTTTGGGTATTCTGTGTGTGACGGTGTGTGTGTGTGTTTGAGAGTTTGTGAGGATGGTGTTCTCTAATGAGCTTGATGTCCTTATTTAGATAACATATTGTGTGTGCGTGGCTGTCGGTTTGTGAGGCGCGACTTGTGCCCCCCCCTGTCTGTCCCCCGGTGCTGACCCCCCCACCCAGACAAGCCCTGTGTGTGTGCTGCTCTTCTGTGTGTCTGAGGTGTGTGCGTGGATGGGGTGAGATGATTAGGCATGGGGCTAAGGTCAGACTGCATTAGAATATTGGCCTGCACCGGCGGTGGTGGTAGTACGGTCACTAGAGATAGGATTTTTTCTCAGTGTTTATGGTTTTAAATACACAATTATAAAACGGTAAGGATGGAGGGGCTGGAGGCGTGGTGTCTGGTTTTAGTGTGTTTTTTTCACTGTGTGTGCGTGTGTGTGAGTGTGTTTCTACTGAGTGATTATGGGTCGTTAAACGGGGAGATTCTTAGCGCTGTGTTATATAAGGATAAGCTCATTACAGCCGAGGCTGTTCATAACCGAGAGACCATCACGGTACTAGCCACCGCTCTGCATTCTCTCTCTCACGACCTCAACCCAGACGATGGCGAGTTCTCCTCCGTGTCACACGCCGGACCACCACCCGCGTATCAGAATTCCTATAGTCGATCATAGCCCGACTTTATGCCGTGCGCCTAAAAACGTGGTGCCGCGAGATTTGGCATTAACGAGACGGCCTGGTAGTTTGCTCCGTAATCTGTATGATTATGACATTGACAGAGAGTTCAGCTGGATGCTCAGCGATTTTAGACTGGCGGGGTATGTCTATGATAAAGAGGAATCAACTGTCAAGATTTCAACTACTAATGTAGCGGCAGAACTAGATAAAAACGGGGTGGTTTTTGACAGAGAGTCTTGGTGGTCGTTTAAAGGGGCCGTTTTATCAAATCTGCGTCAATTGGAAATACCTGAAAACGAGGTTTTATACAATAAGCTCGTTAAATGTGGTGAAAAACAATATTTTGTTTTTGCCGACAGGGATTCTAAAAAAACAGGCACTTATGTGTATGTATGCGGTGGAAATTATAGAAATACCATTATTGCAAACCCTAATGATTTATCGAATGTAATCGCAGACTCTGATGCTCTTTTCGTTTTTCCTTTAAGCGATGTGCACATAATGTACGATATTTTTGATAGAATAGATGACATTTTTCGTTGGAGGAATGTCTTGGAGGATTTTAATGGTATTAAACGTACTTTATTCATAAACAATCTTGAATACTTCAACCAGACATAGTGGTTGATTCTAAAAGACTTGATATGGCAGATATGACTTGATATGGGTTTCTTTTTTTTAATGTCTTCTATGAATTTTTAATTTTTAATTTTACGGTTGATAGATGAATGTGTGTGTGTGTGTGTGTGTGACGGGGCATGTGTGTGTGTGTGTGTGTGTGTGTGTCAATGAGAGACTTTCTTAAATCATTCATTCCCCTAGGCCTTTCAGCATCCCATCAAAGACTAAATGATGAAACGGTCAAGTAAAGCCCCTCCCACGTTGTCCTCCAACTCCTACGGTATAAAACCTCTCTTGACCCGTGACGGGGCAGTTGCCAGCACAAGCACACAGAACTATGACATGGCTAGTGTTAATGGGGGTAAAACGTCTGTTAAAGACAATGAGTCAGCTAAAGACTATGATTCAGATGACGGTTGGGTATCTAGTTGGGTTGATGCCTACGGGGGCTCACAATATGAAGCAGAAGCCGGATACGATGTTATTCCACCCATGAATTATGCTGATGACCAATTAACCAGCCATCCCTATTTAATATTGGGTAAACCTCTCACTACATTAGGAGTGCATATTGTAAAGGTGTCGACATGTATGATACTTGAGGACGTAATTAGTGATAGGTTAAAGCTGACATGTTACGGCTGTAAAATACAGCATCCTAGCCAAATGCAGCATCCGTGTCTATTTGACCCCCCTGCTCATTTCCTTGAAACAAATGCAGTTGATATATTACTTGAAATAGTGGTTCCGGCGCTACCACAGATTTTGTCTGATGTGCTAGCAAAAAAGGGTCTTTATCCATCGCCACAGAAAATTATTGGATGTATTGAAACAGTGATATACGAACTGCAAGCTGAAAAACAAATCTGCACCAAGTTGAGAGAGATCCGGAACACGTTGATGGATAAAGATGTCAAAGACGCTGTAGAGAACACATTGATGCGGTGGCGCGGCATTATTTCTTCATAAAAAATATCATCGTCGTATCATCATCATCATCAATGAGAAGATGGGCAACCGATTCACATCAATCGTGGTGGAAGAGCCTCGTGTCATCGATGAGGTCGTTCTCAAGGGGCATTTGACCTCATTATTGTATTCTGTGATTGTAGATGAAATTGCTCAAATACATAATAATCATGTAGCGGGCGGTGATTCTACAACTAATCAAGATGCGAGCGTTAGGACATCCGGGCGTCTATGCAACTTAAAGAAACTCATGAAGCGTGGGAGGGAGATAGCCAGCGACTGGACGTGTCTGCTGGAGATGTGCTCCGATGCGCATGCCCCTTGTCACATGACCGTGTCATTGGTTTTAAATTGCATGTCTCAGCCTACATGGGGTTGTTTAAATATGGGTACTTTCATTGTTATTTGTACGTTTGTGACTGATTTTTGTATAATGAAAATGTTAAAAAATGAGACCGTTAATGTGTCTATTGTGGCTACTGTTTTAGCCGAATTTCTGATAAGAAAAAATGTTGATAAATGTATTCAATTTTTAAAACTGCTCGATAAGATGTAAAATATGACAAAATGTATTGAGCGTATGTGTGAAATGTATAACTATTCTTGATTATATTCTAAATAAAAATCATTGTATCAGTAACAACCTCTCATTATTTCAAAACAAATCATACCATGGAGTCACGTATGAAACGCTTATATTATGATCCCACTAGTGAGGGGTGTTTCGGGGGCCAACAACGCCTCAAACGAGCACTCGAAGGGAAAGTGGCAAACAATCCTGTGACTAATTGGCTCTCCGGTGAAGATACTTACACATTGCATAAAGCAAAGCGGATTAACTATCCACGTAGCAGAGTCATGGTCTTTGGTCTAAATCAGCAATTTCAAGCAGACTTGGTCGATATGTCAATGTATGCCGAATATAATGACGACTTTAAATATATGTTGACATGTATAGATGTATTTAGCAAATTTGCCTGGTGTGTATGTATTAAAACTAAAAACGCCAGTGATGTCACCAAGGCGTTTGAGGATGTAATGTCCAGCGGTAGAATACCTTGTAAACTACAGACCGACCATGGAACCGAATTCTACAATACTACGTTTAAAAAACTAATGGGGAAATATAAAATAAACCATTTTTCAACAAATAGTGAGGTAAAGGCCTCTGTAGTGGAGCGATTCAATCGGACTATTAAAGGCCGTATGTGGAGGTATTTGACTGCGGTTAATTCTAAACGATACATTGATGTCTTGGAGGATTTGGTCAGCTCCTATAATAATTCGTTACATACGGCTATTAAGATGAGGCCGTCAGAGGTTTGTCTTGCCAATGAGCGTGTGGTGTTTAACAATTTATACGGTATAGACGGTAATAAAAAACAATCTGTAAGATTCAGGCATGAGGTGGGTGATATTGTAAGGGTTTCAAGAAACCGTGGTATATTTGATAAGGGATATGAACAAACCTACACCCATGAATATTTCACTATAACTGAACGAATTCCACGGTCCCCTCCCATCTACCGGTTAAAGGATTATGATGGAGAGCTGATTGAAGGTAATTTTTATGAACAAGAGTTACAAAAGATTAAATTGAATAAAGGATATCGATTTAAGATTGATAAAATCATATCAAGAAAGAAAACTGGCAAGAAGCGTATGGTTCTAGTGAAATGGTTGGGATGGCCTGAAAAGTTCAACAGTTGGATTCCGGAGCATGAAGTGGTGGACGCATAAGAAACGCAGAGTCCCATATCCTACGTTCATTCATTCATGAATGAATATAGTGTCAAAAATTAGTGATTCAGGAGGATTTTACGTTACACTCCCCTCCAACTCTTCGGCATCTGTTTATCCGGATAATGAGATTGGAAAATACAGGACTAATTTACGCACGGTATTAGACTTACCGGGTAGGTGGGAAGTAGCTCTCATCGAAATTAATTACCCCCGTACATGGGAGACTATAGCTGAAAAAGACTGTGTATTTGATATTTGTTTTAATGACCCGGAGATCATTGTTACACAGAGGGTGCCTCACGGTTTCTACACAAGCATCGATGGCATAATCGCTGCTATCAACATCTTTTTAGAGGGGTTACGGGCTAGGTTATCTTATGATGCCGTCCGAAATAAAGTTTATATGCAGTGTGCTGATACTATGGCTCTAAAGTTCAATGTGAAATTATCATCCATTTTGGGATTGGAGTTAGTTGAGGGTCGTGGCTTGATAAAAGCTGTGGGGAGCAAGTCATTTATTTCAGATCTGAATACGGGGCAAGTGAGACATTATGCAAAATACCCCGCGGATCTTTATGGAGCGTTTTACACATTATTTATTTACTGTGATTTTATACGATATCAATTAGTGGGGGATCATTATGTGCCTCTGTTGAGATGTGTACATATATCGGGTGAGCATCAGGATTCAGTCACAGTGTGTTATGACAAGGCACACTACGTTTCGCTTGCAAGACATGTAATCACAGATATATGTATCGATATTAAAAACGATCAGGATCAAACAGTTTTATTTACCCATGGTAAAGTGGTAGTCAAGCTACACTTCCGCCCCGTTCCTCAGAAGTTGCATATCTAAGGTGTAAAGATGGCATACAATGACAGCCGTCGGTATGTCTCTTATTATAAAAGTCAGGCCGGTGGTGGGCATCTACCGGGTTACGCAGGATCATTTACGCAGTACGGACGAGGATTTGGGGGTCTTTTTAGGGGCCTGTATCGCATGGTAGCACCGTTTTTCAGATCGGGTATAGCGCTAGCCAAACCGCATTTAAAGACGGCCGCAAAAGGTTTAGTCAGTGATGTGGTGAGCCGCGTTATGTCTAACAATTTAGGCTCGAATCAGGATGGGTCAGGATTGATGGTAATGACACGCAGGGGTGTGAAGCGGCCACCCGGGGGTCGAGCTAAGACCGTCACCAAGAAAAGTAAACGCGGCGCGGCCAAGCGTTCATTATCAGCACGACCCGCTAGACGTAAACAGCGTAAAAATAGCACCGTCAAGAGGGGCTTTAAAGGCATATTCTAATTAAAGATGTCGCTACTACATCCATTATCCGACGAAGGTTTAAAAACGGAGCTGGATTTATTTTCACTCCCATTGACCCAGACGAGCGTGGAGAAATCACAATATGTTGAGATCCAGCCTGTCTCTGCCCTTTCCGGAACGGCACCTGTAGAATTCTTCATCCCTTCGAGTGGCGAAGAGTACATAGATTTGAATAACACATTACTATTTTTAAGGGTTAGAATCACTTTACCCGACGGCCAACCACTACCGGCCGGCGCAAATGTAGCCCTGGTTAACTATCCGATAGCCAGTATTTTTTCACAAGTTGATGTGACGTTAGGAGACCGCCTAGTGTCGCAAAGCTCGTCCACCTATCCGTATAGAAGTATTATCGAATGTCTATTGAATTATGATCAGCAAGTATTGGAAACAAATTTCACCGCGGGTTTATTTTACAAGGATCAAGCGGGTCATATGGACGAAGTTGACACACAGGGTAACAACCCCGGTCTCAACTCGAGGGCGGCATTTACACAACAAAGTCATGTAACTGAATTGATTGGCCCTATACACGCCGATATTTTCTTTCAAGAAAAGTTAATGTTAAATGGGGTTGATATAAAAATACGTCTTATGAGAACAAAGGATGAATTCTGTCTGATGAGGGACGGCAACATCCCCTACACGCTAAATATAACGTATGCATCGTTATTTGTGAAAAAGGTGACAGTCTCCCCGCCGGTACGGCTTGGTCATGCCGAAGCCTTGCTCAATGCGACCGCTCGATATGCATTGGACCGGGTGGTAGTGAAAACTATTTCGCTACCGGCCCAGTCACGCATATCTAATCAAGAAAACCTTTTTCTGGGTACCATGCCTAAATCATTAGTAGTGGGTTTCGTTGATAATGATGCATTTATGGGTGTTTATCATAAAAACCCTTTTAATTTTAAACATAATCATCTAGAATTCATAGCCGTTTATCTCGACGGCCAGCAATACCCTACCAAACCGCTACAGCCTAATTTCGAAGCCGGTTGTATTGCGCGTGATTATTATCAACTCATCACGGCTACAGGGCGACACTTAATGAATCGTAGCTTGCCCATAAGTAGGGAAGATTTTATGGCTGGCTATACATTGTATGCGTTCAATCTCGCGCCGGACGATGAGTGTGGAGGTCATCTGTCATTGGCCAAATCAGGTAGCTTACGCATGGAGGTCAGGTTTAGTCAACCACTCCCCAGGACCATTACATTAATCGTATATGCGGTGTTTGACTGTGTGTTGGAAGTATCTAATAGGCGACAGGTTCTTATGGACTGTTATTGAAAAAATAAAAATGAATACTATACAGTTGACAAATATTATGGATAAAATATCCACAAAAAACCATTTTCTCGGAGTGTTGGCTAGTGACCAGCTTCCTCGGAGGCGTGTCACTAATCTCCCAGCAACAGCCATCGTAAACACACACCCATCACACCTCCCCGGGGAGCATTGGATTGCTCTGTATCTATCGTCTGACATGACTGGTAGTTTTTTCGATAGTTATGGGAACAGCCCCGACTATAGAATGTTTCCAGACAGTATTTATAGATTTCTCAAAATGACCTGTGACGATATTCAATATTCCAGTCAACAAATACAGGGATATGATTCCACCTGTTGCGGTGAACACTGCATATTCTTTCTTTCTAATATGCTTAGAGGTAAAAGTTATATGAAATTCTTGGATTTGTACAGTGATAATACTGATAAAAATGATAGAT
Organism: Borostomias antarcticus; assembly: GCF_949987555.1. Taxonomy (NCBI): domain Eukaryota; kingdom Metazoa; phylum Chordata; class Actinopteri; order Stomiiformes; family Stomiidae; genus Borostomias; species Borostomias antarcticus. The sequence continues at coordinate 19,585,135 of NC_140234.1, forward strand.
TAGTATCATTGTTTGTGAGAAAACTGTTGCCCTGCGTGTGTATATCTACAGGGTTAAAATGTCTACAGCATGTAGATTCAAGGGGTATATTTATAAAGAATCACCCTCTTTTATGATTTGATATAGAATGTTTATCACATTATGTTGACTCATGTCAGTATTATGTCAGTGTTATGTTGAGTTATGTCCATGTTATGTTGAGTTATGTCCATGTTATGATGACTTATGTCAGTGTTATGATGACTTATGTCAGTGTTATGTCAATGTTGTGTATATATATTTCAGAGTTTGTTGTAACATTTCAAATACATAAAATAAAGCAAGGTGAAACATCTATTTATTGTTCAATATGTTTTTTATTGTATAATAACGATGCATCAATACATATTTATCATCAATAAAACATTTTTGAAAATGATTACATCATTGTTTATATTTTCACATACAACACACACACACACACACAATACACATACATTAGAACATTCTGATAACATTCTGATAACTAAAGGAAATCAAAGAAAAAAAAAAAAAATCATAAACCAAAAAAAAAACGATTTTATGACCATTCCTCCCATTCTTTCACGGCCCGTTTTCTAGGTTTTTTTGCATTAGTAGCAGTAGTGGTAGTAGTTCTAACGGGGGATGCTAAATCGGGGGGGTTGGCTGATCTACCTTGTTTAATCAGGAGATATCTAGCCCGAACGTGGGTATTGGGTATTTTTGAGAGAGGTATATCGAGGTCGGAACAGGCTAATAGAAACTCATGCCACCCTATGGGCCGTTTAAAGTTACTACGCAATTGCGGTGTAGTGAGTCTCTTTAATAATAATCCTACATTAGACCCTCGTGTAATACTACCCTTATGTATCAATTCATCCATAAGATTCCATCCCACAACACCGTTAGATTGGGTTATCATTTCCAAGAGATACTGCGCATTTTCTCTGTTTCGCGCGGCTATACTTTTCAAAAAATGACTGCCGTCATCACTGATTTGTCGGTCTGAACGAGTGCTCGCGGTTGTCACAGCGACACCTGTTGCATTGGCGGATGTATTATCATTATGACCTGGGGTCGTGGCGACATCTGGTGGTAATGATAGGGATAACATGCTCGTCTCCTGTTCACCTTGCTTGACTAACCCCAGATAGCGCTGTAATAAGGCGGTATATTGTAGAGCTTTTTCGTGAGTATTTAGATCGCTCCTATTTAACACTTCCCTCATATTATCATCCAGCCTGTTTTCAGCAACTTGTCTTATAGGCACTGGACCATGATCGTCTCGTAAACGCTGTATCTCCCGCTGGGGAACTAGATACATTTTCTCAGCACTCATTTTGACTCAACCAGAACGTTTAAAGAGACTTGATATGAACGGTAGCGCTATACTTAATAGTGGAAGGAGGAATCCGCTACCACTTTGATTAATAGCCCGTCTCTTCTTAAACCACCCAATTTTTTTATTTGCTATAAATTTGATTTGGGCCTTCTTTTTAGAGAGATTCTTATACTGAGATCCATTCAACGGTATATTACCCTTGAATATGTTAAAAGCTAGCTCGCACAGTGCTAGTATCAATTCCTTTGATGCGGTTTGTAGAATAGACTTTCTCTCCCCCGGGCTAGCCTTTTGTAACATCCTCAAGAGAGGTAAATTACGTTTAATACGCTCCGACATGTTGAGTGATGGATAGGTTAATATTACAAACGTTTTTTCTGAATATACACGGCTTGGTACGGGGCTAACAAATCAGTTCTGAGCCGGTAGGCGTCCGGTGTCGTGGTTTTATAGTCGATTAAAAGATAGCCGTAAGGTATAGAGGTTGCATCTTTGAATGAGTCCATAAAATAACGTGTATTACCGGGGTACATTTGGCGTGCCAATACAGAAATTTGCGAGGTATCTCTAGGATTTTTAAATAAAATCATATAATTGGTATTAAGGCTTATGTTTCTACTAGCAGAGCCCTGTACAAATATGTTTTGAATTAAATATAGAGCAGACAGGTTACGATGATGGACAAATTGTGTAAAGACTTTACCAACCTCAAGATTACTAGACGCCTCATTCATCATATCATCTAATATTAATAAACAATTTTTAGTTGGGGGCAGTAAATCATCATCATCTAACTTTTGAGGTAATCCTTGCACAAAATGAATGTTTCTTATTGTTAACAATCGGTCATATAGCGGTTGCCAGCAATCATATATGTATACGATATGATCAATTTTATGAGATATTAGACGATCGGCCTCTCGTAGTAACCCCTCCACGAAATACGTTTTACCAGAGTTAGACGGACCGCTTATAATACATGAAAATGGGTGGGCTAGTCTAAAATCAAAATTGACATCATCCTTTAGGACGGATGATTGTTTTTCCATATTTAATAACCGTAGGGTAACGTGGTACCATCTGATAATAACACCCTCTTATTGTAGACGATTCTGAACTTTTTAACAATAGTCTGGTTCTTCAAAGTAAGGTTCTTTTTAACGCGTATGATATTTTCGGTGTGGGCTAAAAGATGTGTTGAATCATCACGTTCAGAAATGAACTGACTTACTAATTGCTTCAAGCTGTCCAATTTAATCACCTCTGAGTTGACGGCGTTCAACGTGATCCCCTTGGCCTTCATACAAACTGCACCACCAGAAGTGCGGTATCCATAAGTCTTTGGACCCCCGGAGCAAAACTCTATAATATAATCACCCTCCGAAATTTCATTTGTAAGATCACCTAAATACGGTCCTAGCGTTGGAGCCCAAACACCTGGCTTCTGTAAAAATACCACGCTGTCCGTATCACTGTATAATAATCGATCGTTCAATTTATCCATGAGATCATAGAGGGCTAATCTCGCATAAGCAGTTGTGAAGGCCCCTAAAAATACATTAATATCGTTAGTACGAGTCATAGTTCCGGATGTATTCACATACTGCAATAAAACGACGTCCTCTGAGACGAAAGAAAAATATTTGACATCCACACCCCGTCCAAAAATGAAACGTGAGAACTCTTCGGGGTCTCTTAACAGTACTGTGGTAGGCAAATTCTCTCTCATTGAAAAACGGCCCCATAGATTATTTAAAATTAATTTATTAATAGACCGTCGCGCATGGTTTAATGTAATATTGCTGGGATTTAAACTGATACCCTGTTTCTCACGATAATCGTCGATGTATCTGTCTTTATCTTCCTGGGTCACTACATTATCAGGATAACCGCTTGCTTCCTGCTTATATTTTAAAAATGTTTTAACATAGTCAGTAAATAGAGAATCAGATTGCTGGGGAAAATGCCATACTTCATACATTTTCACCAATATATATCCTTTTTCTATGGCCTTCAATATTTCCAAGCTCACCCAGGTTCCTAATATGGCGCGCTCACCGTCATTATGATTACATTGTTTCAGCTGATTTAATTGGTCAGCACATTTGGCACATAGGGGAAACATTAATTTACCCGCCGTCCGATAAGGAAGCACTGGATGTAATAACCCTCTAGGTGGCAGTAGACGCGCTTTTATCAAACCAAAATAGTTCTCTATCGGTAGAAAATCTTTAAAAATGATTTCAGGATGGCCGGTAGGAAATGTTTTTGTAGCCTGGCAAAACGGGTAAAGGCTCGTGAAATCTAAATATCTTATTTCCTCATCATCATCACATGAGACTTTATGATATAATTTATACGCGTTTGTCCGACCTCCAAAAAGCGCATCTCGAGGTCTCAGACGTTCCGGTATTTCATAGTTATTCATAAATGCTATAACGTTAGGGTCTGTCTGTTTCATTCGATTCCATTCACACTCCCACATTACTTCAACCGTTAGATTATAAACGCTCCTAAGAATTTCTAATTTATCGTTAAATCGCATGTGCAAAGCCCCATAAGAAACGCCTGATAATGGGTTGATACAGTTCGAGTCATATTGACAATCATGTCCGTGAAAAAAACATCCGTTGAATTCAAATGCGTGGTTCTGGCCATTGCATTCATAAAAGCCATCGACATAGTATTGCCCAAACTGGGCCTCGCCCGTGTTTACCGCATGTTGTATTGGCACGCCTCGTGAATAGATTAGATATTCCAACCATTGGATGGAGACGTTTGAATGACTCTTATGCTGCGATGTATAACATCCATTATAAGTTAAAGCAATCGTATCACGGGTTAAAAAATTTGATTTAAATACATTCATACAACAGGAAGCTAACGTAGTGTAGTTGAACGGATCTACACCTGTACATTCTATGAATTCAGATCTATATTTCAAACAAGCAGCTTTCAATAAAATCACATCATTAGCACCATATTGTGATATCTGTTCTTGGAAGTCAAATATGTCGTGCTTCACACTGTCATACCAAATATCAAATGCAGCTCGGTCCTTATTGGACATAAAAGCGTAGCCATAATATTCACGAGAGGGGTATGGGCCTATGTAATATTCATTCTCTTTTATATTAAACTTGTGAGGAAAATAACCCTTGTCTTCACAATGCAAATTGAATGCGGCAGGTGTTTTTGCGAGTCTCATTGGAAAATGTGCATAGCTGTCAACATAGCGATGTTTAAATAAATTATCGTACATAAATATTATTCTAGCACCAGACAAAATCAGAGAGGGTGTAACATTCATTTTTGTTAATTCGGACAATAGCAAATAATTATCGAAGCCTGATGCATTATGCGCAATCCATGTGTATTCCCTATATTTTAATACCCTAAAATGATTCAATAAATCACGCACACAACCATCCCCACGGGCACTAAACACTTGATCATTAAAAGTGATAGCATGTACATAATTAGCAATATGTCTACCATCCTCAAATCTTGTCTCAAAATCGTAAAATATTAACTTTTCATTGGGTTGTTTAACAATCACCGGTTGAATAAAGCATGAATGATTATTATCGGGCGACAGGTTTTCCGAACAAAATGGACACTTGCCTATAATACATTTGTGTGCCTTTGATGTTTTATAATATCGTCTGTTACATTCTTCACAGTATTTAACCACAGCGCATTGTGATGGAGATAATGACCCGTTTTTCATTGGTTGTAATAACCTGTGTTTATCAAAACAGAATTTCGATTTACATATACGCCTACAATCAATACATTTTATTGTCTTTTTTGGATATTTACAACAATCTAAATTATTACATACCCCGCATTTATAAATGCATTCATGAAATCTTTCATCATTATAACCTCTATGGCAGTAGATGCAAACATATGAGGTGCCAAGAAACCGGTTTAACTTTGTTATTAAATAATAGTGATTTTCATGGAGATATAGAAAAACGGTACTAACATTATGCTGGTCGGTGGTTTGGTATTTCAGTAATTCATGAGTTAAGGTTCTATGGAAAATTACAATCTTTATATTAAGCATTTTTTCAAATAAGGACACTTCATTAAATGAAATTTCATGATTTTCTGTGAAACCCAAACGATGGTGTAAACATCTTGCTACTTGCTCCAATTCATTCATTGTCTGTTCCTTATTTAGATAACGAGCTATACATATACTAAAGCATAGCTTGTTTACGCTATTCATAGGAAAAAACAGCGATAATTTTTTTTTTTTAAGTAGTTCATTATGGGCTAGCCTGGCTAGTTTTGTCCGGCCCCCGCCCGCCTGTGACATAGCTATCGAACACGACAGTTGAAGTGATTCATCACTCGGTATACTCTCATCACTTTGTAATATATTCTCAAAAGCCCTTACCATTAATTCTGGATCATAACCGTTATCGGGTGATAATATTGATTGCACTGTGCCTTGAAAACTATCCGCCGTAACACGCATGTTTAAAATAGACCCCTCCCCCCCTATCCTTCTCGAGAAGGTTATTAGCGAATTCACCGTATCATGAATATGGTTTACATAAGACACAATATCCCCAGCCGTAAAGCCTCTGAAATTAAAACGGCGGCTTAGGTTTACACTATTGAAACGTGGTTGGGCTAATATTACATATTCTCCAATATTTCCACCTGACCGACGCAATGTAATTATATCATCATCGTTTAAAATAGGTGGTAAGTAATTATGACCCCCCTGTTGTAATATTCCCCTAGCTTCAGTCAAACATGAATTAAAATGTTGAGACACATTTGGGGGTATCACATTTAACATTTGTAGTGACTCTGTCAAACATGAATTAAAGTGAGAGACGTCTGGTTCAGAGATATCACAAATTGTATTATTATAATCCATAACAGTTACAGAATCACTCAATACACGGTTAAAATAATCACAAACTCCATCATCACATATGCGACGGGCTTCGGTCAAAGCATTATTAAAAAATTCTGGAATGTCAATATCCTCATCATTATCATCATCATATTCCTCAGATGATATTTCGTCATATCTAGGCCAATTAACAGCAGACATAATCAGACCTTTAAGAAAAGAAAACAAAAAAAAACAATCACATAATTCTCACATCAAATCATTCATAGCTGATTAGTCTTAAAACAATTTACGACGGTGTGGACTGACACGTCGTGGACTGACGTTGGCGCTGGGTCTCTCGATGAGCGGCAGCCGGTCGCTTGATCTGCTGAAAGAGGGAATATTCTCACGCTGCGCCGCCGTAAGATTAGCGATCGTCTTTATTAAGTCAGCCAGCTGTCTCCAATCAACCCCAGCCACACTATCGGTCACTGCCCCCTGGTTTTTAAGACGTTTTATAATATCTAAAAACTTGCGATCGTATAAAGTATGGTGTGATGCGACGCTCGCATTGACGCACTGTAATTCCCTTAACACGTCTTCTATCGAAGCCAATTTTTCCGCCATGGAATTACACATAGCATCCTGACGCGCAATGATCTGTGTAAAGACGTTCTGGTATGCTCCTGTCACGCTTTCCAATATCTTGGCTACAATTGTGTTTATTCCAGACGTGACAGATTGATCAACTGATGCGCAAATATCACGCGTCATTGATTTAAGCGCTGAGGACTGTGTATCTCCGGTAAAAGACGCCAGGACAGCCTTCTCAATGGCCGATTGTAATGCAATATTATTCACCAGTACGTCTGGTTCAACTAGGCTAGAGGCATCCGTACATATTGGCTCGTGAGGGGTTGCGTTGTCGTCAAAAGTAGGCTGTAGTGGAGATAACAAAATGTAAGGATTTACGGCCAAAGCATCTGGATCTACAAATGATTCTAATGAGTCTAACCCGCCTCCGATCTGTGCAAACCAATCACTAGGGATTGTGGGATTAATATCTTCTAAATTCGTACTACTTTCACCAAATATTTCGGCCATTAAGCGTCGGTCAATGAGATCACGTTCACCGTCTGCTATGAGATCACGTTCACCGTCTGTAATGAGAGAGAGAGAGAGAGAGAGGGAGAGAGAGAGAGAGAGGGAGAGAGAGGGGCAAGAGATCGCGAGAGAGGACGGGAGTGGGAGAAAAGGTGGGGGCAAGAGATCGCGAGAGAGAGAGATCGCGAGAGAGGACGGGAGTGGCAAGAGATCGCGAGAGAGGACGGGAGTGGGAGAAAAGGTGGGGGCAAGAGATCGCGAGAGAGAGAGAGATCGCGAGAGAGGACGGGAGTGGCAAGAGATCGCGAGAGAGGACGGGAGTGGGAGAAAAGGTGGGGGCAAGAGATCGCGAGAGAGAGAGATCGCGAGAGAGGACGGGAGTGGCAAGAGATCGCGAGAGAGGACGGGAGTGGGAGAAAAGGTGGGGGCAAGAGAGGGAAAGAGAGAGAGAGAGATCGCGAGAGAGGACGGGAGTGGCAAGAGATCGCGAGAGAGGACGGGAGTGGGAGAAAAGGTGGGGGCAAGAGATCGCGAGAGAGAGAGATCGCGAGAGAGGACGGGAGTGGCAAGAGATCGCGAGAGAGGACGGGAGTGGGAGAAAAGGTGAGGGGCAAGAGATCGCGAAAGAGGACGGGAGGGGCAAGAGAGGGAAAAGAGAGAGAGAGAGAGAGAGAGAGGGAGCGAGTTATATAATGGTCTGTTGTAAAATGACTGTTTTTTAAAATCTAGCAAGAAAAAATACATCTTATTTATATTATTTGTTTATGCATATTACTTACCAATAGGCGTATCGTTAACACATACTGCTTCGTGATCCGCTGGTGGTCCTGGGAGTGACACGCATACTTTCCCGACGGAACGTGTTTTAGAAACCAACCCACGACGACGTTTCAACCGTAGTGGTTTATTGACCCCGCCCCCTCTGCGTTTCAGACATGGCTTAGGTCGGGTATTTTCGGAAGAAGTCTCAACCCCCGCTTTTCCTATATCATCACACACTGTTAAAACATCAGAAAACAAAACGAAAAACCATGTTAGGTCATTCTTAAATATTACAAAAAATTATAGGCTATAATATAACCACCAAAATGTTTACTTACATCCATCAATAACATTCATATTGTGATGATCGTCCAAAAAGCTGTCCATCGTTTTTTGATGAAAATAGCAAGAGATGTACTGAGAGAGAACTCAAAAGTATTGAAGACCACGTGGCGGGCTCTGCTGAATGAATGATGCCATACACACAATGAACCGGGGACCCTTCATATTTATAGATCCACCCCATTCCATTCTCACCTTTGTAAGTGAACCTTATCACACCCAGGTGGTGGGATAAACCCAGAGAATCTTCTGATCTACTCTAGAGATGAAAAAGACCCCGATCCCCTATTGTTTTAGTAGGCCTGTACCGGCTCCTACAGCTGAAAATAATCTAATATCGTCTGGCCATACCCCCCCTCCCTAATCATCTCACCCCACACACACACACACACACACACACACACACACACACACACACACACACACACACACACACACAGAAGACCCCCCAGTCACATACATACACAGAAGACACAGTGAAAAAAACACACTAAAACCAGCCCCTCCATCCTTACCGTTTTATAATTGTGTATTTAAAACCATAAACACTGAGAAAAAATCCTATCTCTAGTGACCGTACTACCACCACCGCCGGTGCAGGCCAATATTCTAATGCAGTCTGACCTTAGCCCCAACCCTAATCATCTCACCCCATCCACGCACACACCTCAGACACACAGAAGAGCAGCACACACACACACACACACAGGGCTTGTCTGGGTGGGTGGGTCAGCACCGGGGGACAGACAGGGGGGGGGCACAAGTCGCGCCTCACAAACCGACAGCCACGCACACACAATCTGTTATCTAAATAAGGACATCAAGCTCATTAGAGAACACCATCCTCACAAACTCTCAAACACACACACACACCGTCACACACAGAATACCCAAACACGCACACACCTCAGACACACAGAATACCCAAACACGCACACACCTCAGACACACAGAAGAGCAGCACACACACAGGGCTTGTCTGGGTGGGGGGGTCAGCACCGGGGGACAGACAGGGGGGGCACAAGTCGCGCCTCACAAACCGACAGCCACGCACACACAATCTGTTATCTAAATAAGGACATCAAGCTCATTAGAGAACACCATCCTCACAAACTCTCAAACACACACACACACCGTCACACAGAATACCCAAACACGCACACACCTCAGACACACAGAATACCCAAACACGCACACACCTCAGACACACAGAAGAACAGCACACACACACACACAGGGCTTGTCTGGGTGGGGGACAGACAGGGGGGCACAAGTCGCGCCTCACAAACCGACAGCCACGCACACACAATCTGTTATCTAAATAAGAACATCAAGCTCATTAGAGAACACCATCCTCACAAACTCTCAAACACACACACACACCGTCACACAGAATACCCAAACACGCACACACCTCAGACACACAGATTACCCAAACACGCACACACCTCAGACACACAGAATACCCAAACACGCACACACCTCAGACACACAGAAGAACAGCACACACACCCCGGACCAGGTGCATGTCATAAAATACGTTTAATCTCATTTGCATATCTAATTAGGGGTCATAAATCAATCACATTGACAGGTGCCCTCTATATTAGTAGTAGCGTGTGTTGCGCTGTCTCTCCCTTGTGTCTTGGGAGTTAATCCATTGATGACTGCTGCTCAAACACCTTCGCCAAGGCACTGGCTACTTCATAATGCTCTGTGTGTTCCTCAGCAGAGACAGAGGTTGTCATGGCTCCTCTTGATGTGCTTGTGGAGGTAGATCTGGGAGGTATAGGAGAATGGGCACTCAGAGCAGGAGAACACCCAAGTCTTGCACAACTCTAACATCACAGCTAGGAGAGCGAATGAGAGAGACCATTAAAAAGGATTATCTCACCTGTAGTACAAGTTCAAATATAGAGTGATTATACGTCATTGTAAATGAGAGCTTACTCTCAATTGATTCACGAGGTTAAATAAAGATTGAATGAATATGTAGCTAGTGGGGGGTTACAACCACACAACTGTGGAGAGAGAATGAGACACTTGGTTCCCTCCTCTACTGGTGTTCATGGCCATGGCCAAACACCTGGAATACTCCAACCCTGATTTAAAGGCATAAAAGTGGGGAACACATTCTTGAGACGGTTCCTAAAACTGGAGGGGAAAAAAACGGGAAAATGATCTTCCCTCTCCTCATCACTCACTTCTGCATGGGGCTGAGCTCTACCCTGTCATCAGTGGCAATACATGGGATAGCGGCTCAGCACACAGGAGAACTGCACAGAGAGGAAGGAGGAGAGAGAAAACCAACAACAAAAAAGGCAAGAAGGGTTAATAACTGAGCGAATCTTGCAAGTTTGCACTACAGGGAAGCAATTGCTCAATTTCCCTGATATTGTGGCGTCACTGGCGTCAGTGATGCGTCTTATGAATCTCACATGTCTACCGCTAACATTTAACTCAATATCAATATTCCCATTTGTTTATCCCGTCTATGGAAACGTATGTGCATTTGTACTTACGTGTGCCTGCCTTTATTGATGATCAGGTTTTTCTCCACCTCAGGGCTGGCCAGACAGAACCATCAGAGACCATTGGGCTGAGCTGAGGAGAGAGCGACATGTTAGAGTGTATGTGTGCATATGGATATGGTGCTCTTCTGTTAATACTCATGAGGGCATTCAACTGAACAAGACTCACAGAGCCTGTGGTGCTGTCCCAGGACTGCCCCTGGCCACGCCTGGCCCCGTCTTAGCGCCTCTTCCTGCCCCGCTCACCTGCTTCTTGCTCAGTTCAAACAAGAACTGGGAGGTTGGCAACAGAGCATGGGAGGGGAGAGAGGGAGGGAGAGAGAGAGAGAAAGTGGGTGGGTGACCCTCTCGTAGGCTGACATGCACACTCCACAGGACCACGTGCCAAAAGCCAAGATGGCTGCTATAACAATCCTGCTAGCTAGCCTAGCTCCGTTGTTGGGGCTTCTTGTATTCTGTTAACGTTAAAATCGGAAAAATGAATGCCTAAAAACAAACACATACTAACGGTGTCGTGGGTTAATGCGAAATCAATGAGTAAGCTAATTATCACATTTTATTCCAAGCGATGAAACAGTACGAACGTGCAGGAGCTCGCGCGAGCCTGTAATTAGGAAACAATGGCCCACAACAACACTTCATAAAAGTTATAGTGTACACAACTGAAATATTCTCACGTTGCCAAGCCAACATTATAATTTAAGCTACAATTACACAAAAGCGAACGTTTTAACAATAATTGCGAGAGTAATTTTACGTAGGCTACTTAGCTAGCCATGTACAGAAAAAGGCTAATCACGTTAGCTGGCTAGCTAGTTAGCTAACATTGGAAAGCATCTGCATATAGATAATCATTACAATAGGGTAGCTTGCACATAACGTTGGTGTTTTATCTGGGACGATACCAAAATACATAGTATGTATACATACTAATGTATACATTGAAATTGAAATACTTACAAGATCTGTGTTGTCGCGGGCGTGTTGGTCTTTCTCAATCGCTTCTGTTCAGAACGGAACCCGTTCTCGTTCTTCTTCTCCTTCGCTGGGTTTAGTGGCGGATGTGCATACAGCCACCTACTGGCACAGAGTGTGTAACTTCACCTAACAAAGTAGCCCAATGCCTTGCATTCTACGTTCACTGCTCAGCGTTCATTGCTCACATTTAGGTTGCAAAATTAGGACTTTATTTATAGGCATATTTTTTATCATTATTTTTATTAGGCCTAGACTGCAAATCTTTAGTGTTAATATTAACTGTAAATGAGAAATTACACACAAAACAGACATGCAGGATTTCTCCTCATTATTACAATTCTGTAACTGTATGACTTCAAAATTTATTTTAAAACCTAAGTAATTTACAAATGTTCTGACCCACTGTGACACATTTCCAATAAAGTCAGATTGGGACTGTGATCTAACCACATTGTCACGTTATTTAATTACATCGTAGTTACGGATTTAAGCAGCAGTGGCGGCTACGTTCCCTTACAGTGTACTTGAGGACGGCTATTTTGGTTATTTTGCGACTGAAAAGGCAAGTGTCAGCTAGGTGTCAGCTAGGTCCGCTGCTGGTGACGTCGCAAAGTTACCACAATTACACCAATGTGTCCCGTCAGTTTTACGTACTGTGTTAGTAGGGAGTTCACAATTCTCACGCGGAGAAATGAGCAACCCCTACATACTACAGGCCCGTAGCCAGGGGTGGATCGAACGAATCGAACAGGGCAAAAGCCCCCACCCTCACCCCGTCAACAACTCGCGCGACAATCAAAATACTTAAATTATCTATCAGCACCCCCCGTCAACATCTCGCCGCGCAAGATGCCCTTATTTTTCACTGAGCACTTGCCCCCCAAAATGTCCGTGCACGCCACTGCCAAACAATATTTGAATTTTTGTCTTCCTACGTCTAGTTCATATTTTGGTATGACAACCCTGCCTATCTTGTAGCTTAATGAAAGCACTTTAAAAACAAATATAGTCCCATATAAAATGGGCGGCCATGTGTGCGCAACCCTGTGGCACCTAGCCTAGTATGACCATCCCGATCTAGCGAGCTTACTAGCTTCACCCTCCTCTGGTCGGAGCCGACGGGGGGCGGTTCGATGCACTCCGGGCTCTCCCCCCGCACCCCCAGTCCTCTAGAGCCCCCACATGGGGAGCTGGCTTTGCTCAAAGTTTTGTTTTAATTCAGATCTGCTCCAGAATTTAATGGGTTTTAAATTGGCCCATGCAACAATCTGACTCCCAAATCAGACACCTGCGTTTGTATCCCAGAGGTGGAGTGCCTTTGGGTTATCCTAAACTAAATTGACCAATTGTTCTGTTGTTTAAAGTATGTGTGTAAACAGCTGTGCTGTGAATGAACAGAAGAGACATTGGGAGGGTAAACACTCAGAGTTCGTCCAGATGACAGGTGAGAGTATCAAAGCACTGATGTGTGCCTGTCTGTGTCTGTCTTTCTGTGTCAATAAAAAGAAGGATTAATCATTTTAACTCCATTCCTCTTTTTTCTTTATTATGTTGGAGATATCCATCTGTGGGTTCACATTCAAATAAACACTTCTGAAGACATAAACCAGATACCAGCCTCCCTAAGCCCTTTTTGATCTGATGATCACTTGTTGTGATCTTAATTGACTCTGCTTCATTCCTTTTTTAGGTATGAATAAATGTTAGGAATGAGTAACTCCTGCATAACTAACCCTATCAACTCTTCCCACTGCTGCTTGGACCAGTTGGTCCAGTTTGTTACATTCCTCAGAGGGCTTCTGTTAGTGTATTTTGGCTACTGTCGTTCACATTACTCCTAATTCCAGTGCAATAAACATTATTATTTGTAAGTAAATACATTCAGAGTAGTATTCCATAAAGTAAGTTTTATGGATGGGGTTAAGGTTTGTTAACATTTAGTGCTAGTGCCTATTGTATTGTAAGTGGGGTACTGGGGTGCTTAGAAAATGTATTTTGATCCAGCGTTAATGTACTAGATAGGCAGGGTTATCATACCAAATATAAACTAGACACATGTAAGAAGACATGTGTCATGAAGTCAGAATTGCATACTATGCAAATTAGTTGATTACGTCATCTAGCGACTTCTAGCTACTTTTGTGAGAACCAGCAGCTACTTCCCTTACAGAGGAGTTGGCAACACTGCTCCTCACATGCACACTGATGAAGGGAGTAAGGAGAGGGGAGAAAGAAAGAAGAAACCGGGGGAAGGGGGGATGCACACTCATATGGAGAGGTGGGGTGTGGTGAGAGGTAGAGGGGTGTGGAGAGAGGTGGAGGAATATGGAGAGGTGGGGTGTGGAGAGAGGTAGAGGCTCTCTGGATTGTCAGTGTTTGTTGTTGCTCTGCCATAAGATGTGTCTCTCAGGGGAGGGGAGAGTGGGATGGAGCGGAAGGGAGAGGATGTAGACTACATTGTATAGGAAGAGTGAGGGGGATGTAGAGGAGAGGGTACTAGCTGATGTCTGGGTCCTTGTTGTGAGGAGAGGAAGTTCCTACACAATGTCAGCAAACCATTAGCCAATTAGGATACAGACCTTGGGGGTAGCCAATAAGGTGACTGTTTGACCTGTTTAGCCAGTAAGAGTCATTGGCAGTGACTGTTTGACCTGTTCAGCCAATAGGAGTCATCAGTTACATTCTGCAGTTGGGCTCGCCTGCAGTTAGTGATGTTGTTTGTCAATGAATTAATCTACGCTTCTAGCACTAAAGCAAAACGAGCCAAAGTCAAAGAGCAATTACATTGGAGAGAGAAGGGAACTTGGCAGTTGGACTCAACAGGTTCTGTAATCAGCAGCGAGAGGTCATTCCATTACAAGTGAAATGTCCCCCTTTGTTGTACAGCTTAGCCTACTTTAACTCTTGAACATACTGCAAGTAACACTTCTTGGCATATCCAATATAGCAGAACCACACAGTGTTCTTCCATCCAGAGGACCCAGGTTATCTTTATGCTGTAGGAACGGCTTTGTATAACAGATCGGTGTAGAGAACAGTCGGATCAGTTGGCATCTTCTTCTTAGTTTCAACCAGTGTAGGCAGTAGAGGACGGTTAGCTCACCTCCTAGCACTCGCTCTTAACCACAGAGGTTTCACTTAGGGACCATCAATAATACTGTTTGAATGACACAAAACCATTGTTATTTTCAATACATTTGTGCTGACTTGCTCATATTAGTGAAAAGTGTTCTTTTGGAGGGCGTATTGTGCACAATGGTGGCTGATCTGTGGAAGGCAGGGGGTCCCCGTACAGAGCACACCACCAAAATTCATATGCTGTATTTGCTGCATGCAAAATAAATGGGTCAATTTTGACTAAAGTGATCTCGACTGAACTTGTTTCCAGACAATGTGACTCTGGCACGATTGCACTTGCAGCGCCTTTCTCTAGGAGTAACACCATGAAATTGGGAGGCAAAGTTGAGTGTGATTTTCAGAAAACTTTACTAAAAAATTAAAAGTCACAAACAAAAAAGTATCATCACATCACAAAGGCAACACGTTCAGTAGGCTAGGCAACATGGTTGTGGCCTGTGAATGTTTTCTCACCATGTTTGCTGACTGATAATATAGCCTTCAAAAGGCTTTAGTATGTTCAGTTGAATTCATGCTGATGTTTACAATATCACTGATTAATGAAATTCACTCACAGACAGACCATACAGAATTGAGTAGTACAGTAGAAGGATAAACTTAATATTAAAGGTAACCATGTGGTTTCACAGAGACACAGAAAACAGTTCAAAACAATCAGGCCAACCATCTAAACGGCATCTTGGAAAGATACAGCATTTCAGTCAGCCTTTATACTTTTACTGAACAAAGACAGGTGATGGTTACAGACACTCATTCTTTCTCACAGACTCCACACACACACATACTGCAAGGGTGTAAATTAGTTCTGGACTCAGCCAGATTGTAATGTTTAATGTTCAAGATGTCACAGTGAGGAGACAAAGGGTTGGGGTTGTTTGGAATGTGTTCGGACAGGCAGCCTAAGTGCTCTGGTAATCTGATAATCTTTACAATCAGAGTGGGGTGAAAAGGGCAGGCTCCAGCTGTCTATGTCCTGGGGGTGCCTGACATACGCCTGAAAGTCCAGATGTGTGGGCAGGAAAGGGGAAGTTGCACTCTTCCTCTTTAATGGGCGCCCTCTCAACTAACCAGCCTTGCTACAGGTTGCTTGATAAGAAGCCACACTTGAGTGTTTGTAACTATCCTCGGATTAGTACATTTTGGTAACTCTGTTGAACTGTTTTGTTTCTTAACCCATATTGAATGAGGAATTCTACTACAACAACAACAATACACACACACACACACACATATACTGTACACACACATGGAACTCAGCAATGCTGTACAGGAGGTAATAAGGCAGAATGGGATGCTGAGACATGGCTCCCTCAAAAACACAGCAACAGGACATGGTGTCATAATCGGAGGAATACTGACTTCCTCTGAGCAGGGAGGCGACATCACCGGCCACAGTCAAACTAACACCTATGTTTTTGTCTTCTACTGTATATTTTCTTAGGATAGCTGGGTTGACTATGCTGCAGCTGGTTTCTCTCTGCTGGGCAGGACATCAGAAACACATTTTACAGTCAGTTGACAGGTAACCTTGTCACTAGTCTGTAGATACTGTAGTGTAATGTACAAATGAAAGAGCAGGGAGTGGGGTCTCAGTTCAACTGGAAAACAGAATCAAATATACTGTACTGTATATACACTTGTGTTTCTGCAGAGGTCTGATCCCAGAAGATGGCAGTGTGGTGGTTGGCTACTGTACATCATTGATAATAATATTACAACAAACATTTGGAAGTCGGAATGTCTTGGTACAGGTTAGCATATCTGATCTTATTTATCTTATTCGTGATCATCTTATTCGCGATCATCTTATTCATTCAAAAATACATTTTTGGATACACTTTCATATCTTTGACGACACTCAACACTCAGATAAACACTTTGCAGCACCTCACGTTTACAAAATAGGAACTGTCATGCCAAACAACACCTCTGGTCCTGTAATGTTACACTATGTGACTATAGGTTATCATACTGTACCAGCTATGCAATGCACATTGTGCTGTCACAGCCGGTTGAATTTTGGCCCATTTATATGCCTTGTGTGTGTATTCTTTTGAGTGCACAGTGTGAGTGTGTGTGTGTGTGTGTGTGTGTGCGTGTGCGTGTGTAGGTGAGGGAGAGAGAGGGAGAGCCTGCGGATGTGAATGTTATAGTGTGTTTCACGCCAGTGTGCCACCAACTGTGGAAGCTATAACGATTCCTAGGATCACACAGCAAATAATGACCAGGATTTTCTTCTGCATGTCCAACGAGAGAATAACAAACGTCCCAGGCAGCGTGTGAGGAGCAGAGGAAAAACATCACCGTCACAATCAGAATGTTCACATCACGTTACCCATAACAACTGGGGTAGCGAGAGGGCCAGATTAAAAGTGATATGAGTGTTAGAGTGGTACAGTACATCAGCATATTCTCTATGTTTACATTTTGGTTTCAGATATTACTTTAAAGAACAGAATGTAATAACAAAGGCAATACATGTTTCAAAAAGACAAAAGCACACAGCACATGATCATGCCACTGTCTTTACAGATAAATATGCATGCAGCACTTCATAACAGCATGCCACAGACATAAATAAACCCCGCTATTGACCATGGAATGTTCATATTCAAAACAATAATACCACAGTTACAGTGCAGTTTACTTGGAAGTCGTTTAACTACAGTAGTGACCAAAGGTTCCGTACTCAGGCCCTCAGAGCTGGGGGGGCTTGAAGAGGACAGGGTTACAACTGGATCTGGAGCAATTACGTTTTTACATAGAATCCATAGAGGCCTGTGTGCCTAAGAAACAGTTCAAAGAATTGAAAGATCTTGCGTATAAGACTGTGAGGGGTGTGGGTGCAAGTGCAAGTAGTAAACAGTCAGAGAAAGTACAAAACAGACACCAGGAAATAGAACAGGGTTAGGCAAGATGTAGCAGGCAGAAAGCAACACGTTTGAGATAAACAGGAAAACCACAGACAAGCGGAACACAGACAAGCTTGAATGAGCAGAACAGGTAAAGTTGTCGGTACGCTCAGAATTATGTGACAAACTGACAGGCGGTAGTACGGAGGAAGAAAATGCAGCCAATATAAAAGGGAAACTGCCCCATGTATTTTTGTGATTTTTATGCCCCAAATGCTGTATGTCTTTGAGTTTTGATCCTCCGGTTCTCTGGGGATTAGACAACCTGCAAGCTTGCATTAAAATCACTCAAAAGTGCGCTGGTCTCCGGGACGATGTCGTCACAGACTCGACTCTCACAGACCAAACCGGGACATCTCTAGGTCACTGAGGTCCAGAATTTATCCACGTCATTCCTGGATTGGTTTAGATGGGAAGCAGCTAGTCCATCTCTCAGTGACAAACCCTGCTGGTCCACTGTCACTAATGGAGTAGCCAGCTAGCCTGTCAGGTTAGATAGTGTACAGTTAAGTGGTGCTGTTGTGAATGTGTGTTTAAAAGCTGGGTGGCGGGGGGGGCAACAGGGGAGGTGTGTGTGTGTGTGCTGAAGGCATGGAGACAGAGCAAAGCCTCTTACCAGGGTCTCTCCAGACTCAGCTGGGTACCCATCTTTTAGGGCTGTGGAGGAGTGAGCCTGCGGGGGTCTGTGGAGGAGTGAGCCTGCGGGGGTCTGTGGAGGAGTGAGCCTGCGGGGGTCTGTGGAGGAGTGAGCCTGCGGGGGTCTGTGGAGGAGTGAGCCTGTGGGGGTCTGTGGAGGAGTGAGCCTGCGGGGGTCTCTGGTGGTCCTAACTCAGCCCCACCGCCAGAGAAATAACTAGGATGGTGAGAGAGACAGCGATGCAAACCCCTATCAGGATCATCTTCTGTATAGGGGACATGAAGAGGGAGATAGGGAACGGGGGATTGAGTGAGTGAGTGAAAATGATAAAGAGTGTGTGTGTGAGAAAGAGAGAGAGAGAGTGTGTGTGTGTGTGTGTGAGAGAGATAGAGAGAGGGAGGGAGAGGTTGAGGAGATCTGGAGAACATGTTAAGGGTAGGGAAGGGGGGGGGGGGGGTGTTCCTGACAAGATTGTTACAAACGTCTGGGGAAAATTAATTTGTTACAGGTCAATGGGGAGTCAAATACGAGTCAGTGACAATGCAGTTCTCAACCAGAAGGTGGCATACTGGCTCCATCAAGTCCTTACAGGCTCAACTAAACATTTCTGTCTTCTTCACAAAACTGTTATCAACTATTGAAAACTTCCTTCCTTCCTTCCTCTGAATGCAGGCTTCTCTTTATCAGATGAGTATGTACCGACATGGGTAGCAACAATGCACAAAGTAATGCACCAACTACATTACATGTTACCAGGGACAGTGGCAAAGAAAAACACAGAAGCAACGATTTGATAAATAGAGAATTAAAAATGGCCCACACAGCATAATGAGTAGAGCAAACAAGATACAGTAGGGACCACTACACGCATGCCATGCCATGCTTCACGGGCGTCCATCAACACCACTAGGTCAAACTGTGTGTGTGTGTGTGTGTGTGTGTACGTGTGTGTGACTCACCCTCCGGGCTTTACTCTGGTATTTAACAGCCTTCTTAGTGTCTGACACTGCCCTCTCCACATAGTCCACAGAGTGCTCCACATTGTACTCTATACGGTCTATCATCTCTCCCTGAGAGAGGGGGGGGGGGGGGTACAGAGGGACGGAGGCGAGGACGGGGGGGGGGGGGGCGTAGAAAGAGAAGGAGGAAGAGAGGCGTGAGCTGCTGTTCATAGACTGTGTGTGTGTAGCGTCTCACCCGTTTACCGCCCTTCCTCCGCCTGGTGGCGGCCTTGGTGTTCTCCCTGGCCTGGTCCACGTAGTCCTGGGCCCTCAGCACGCTCTGCTCTATGTTGTTCACCAGCTCCCCCTACAGGACGAGGTGCCACACAGTTCCCAATCAGAGTCCCTTTATTGCCAGGTGGTTTACAACGTACATTCGCTTCAGTTACACCGACACTTTGCCCCTAGTTTTACATGTAATTCTCCAGGAATGCTGCTTTCCTTCCTCTTATCCTCGGGGCAATCTCTGATCTAACATCATTGGATAGGTGAAAACATGCTCTTCTACAGGTCGTTACCAATCTAGTTAACGTATTTTAGATCAGTAGTGTCTCTAGGAAAGGGAAGAAAGTCACACTGAGCAATCAAAGAAATTATTTTTCATCTCGATTAGGAAAATCAAATCCCCATGAATCAAATCCCCCTGGTATGGGATGCAGTGTGTGAACTACAGGTGAATCACAGGTAAATTACCTTGTCTGCTTAGAGGGAGGCCCAGCCTCTCTGTGAAGGGCTGAGAGCCTGTTCTGGTGACGAGGAAACGAACAGAGCAAAGAAGAGGAGGAGGGAAGAAAAAGGTGTGGAGGAGGGAGAGAGAGGGAGGCAAAGACGGAAAAAAGAGAGCACAGCAGAGGAAGACAGAAATAGACAATAGAGAGCAGATGCCAGACCGATGTGGTGCCCAAGGTTAATTAAGGAAGCGTTAGTCTGATCTATTATTCAGTCAGCTTCATTAATTACTGTATAACCCCCCTCTTTGAAATCATGGTTTCACACACACACACACACATTTTCGTGCTCACATGATCCCACATATGGTGACTACTTACACACTCTACTGTATACATTATTGTATGCTGTGCTCACATACAGTACAAAAGAGTGCACAACACACTCTAGCATACGTACTGTCGTATTCATTCATTCCCTTACATTCAAGCCCTTTCTCCATATACCCTTAATAATTGAAAGCCAACATTCCTGATGCGACTAGGCCTGCCTCTCCAGGCATTCAGCTCACACAGTCCAATGGCCACACAGGCAGCACTCACAGGCTGCACCTGTTAGCACGAGCCTCTGCTAATGAGAGATCACAGTAGTAAGGAACTTGACCCTAATGGGGACACTGCCACTGGCAATGTGTGACCTCCACCAGGAGGTGTGTGGTGTGTGTGTGTGTGTGTGTGTGTGTGTGTGTGTGTGTGTGTGTGTGTGTGTGTGTGTGTGTGTGTGTGTGTGTGTGTGTGTGCGTGCATGTGTATTTGTGCATGTGTGTATGTGTGTGTGAGTGTGTGTGTGTGTGTGTGTGTGTGTGTATCTGTACGTGTGTGTATCTGTACGTGTGTGTGTGTGTGGTGTGAGTGTATCTGTATGTGTGTGTGTGTGTGACTATCTGGTCCTCACCTGGCTCTCCACCAGCATGGCCATGTCCACGAACATGTCATGCAGCTCCCGGATGCTGTTCTCCAGCTTGATGATCTCAGTGTGTCTCGTCTCGATCTCATTCATGGCCTGTTCATTGATGTTGGAGTCCATGATGATCTAAGGTTTTAGAAAGATAGATAAGAAAGTGTGTGTGTGTGTGTGTATGTGTGTGTGTGTATGTGTGTGTGTGTATGTGTGCGTGTGTGTGTGTGTGAGCGTGTGTGTGTGTGTGTGTATGTGAGTGTGTGTGTGTATGTGTGTGTATGTGAGTGTGTGTGTGTGTGTGTGTGAGAGTGTGTGTGTGTGAGTACCAGTGAGAGTGAATCCAGTAACACTCACCCCCGAGGTAAAGATAGCCGGGTTGTCACTCTCTAACATGCTCTCCAGCTCCTCGTTAGTTGTATTTCTCCCAGCTACAAACACACAGACACACACAGTCAGAAACAGCCACACTACCACAGGCAGGCTGGACTGCAGTGCGTGTGCCAAGTCTGGAGAAGTGGACCAAAAGGTCACATCAAATTTCTCTCAGAGACTGTGTGTGCATGAAGGCAGAGCTGTCAACATCAGAGACAGAGCTGAGAGTGAAAAGTCCTAAAATGCTGACTGAGGGATGGGACAGTGAGAGGGTTAAGGTTGGTTCTAGAATGCTGACCATTAGGGTTGGTTCTAGAATGCTGACTGTTAGGGTCACACACCGACATACACCAGTCCTGGGCTCAGATCCCCTCCCCCTCACCCTAACCCAGGTCCGTATCCTTTTCCTACCCCCACCCTACCCCAACCCCTGCCTCTATCTGGGCCCAGGCACGCACGCACACACACACAGACACACATCAGTGTTTGCCACACCTCTCCCATGATGCTCTTAGCCTTTCTTGCTCTGAAAATGTGGTTTGACGTAATGTATTGCTCTATATATGGCTCTGTGTGCTACTAACCCTGTTCTGCCTCCCCTCTCCCTAGTGCCTCTCTCTCTCCCTCCTATCTTCTAACCAGGTCCAGTGGATGCCCCACTGTCACCAGCAGACCACCCTGAGTCCGATCGCCTCGTTGAGAGGGGTCAGGGAAGAATTTTTACAGCTCACTTATCTGGCCCCCGGGTGATTACTGTTTTTTTGCTTCCCTCTGTAATATGTAGGGGTGGGATGTCTGCCCACCTCCCTTGTTCTCTGTAAAGCGCATTGTGTTGCCTCTGGGTATGAAATGCGCTATACAAATAAAGCTTTGATTGATTGATTGATTAGGGTTGGTTCTAGAATGCTAAATGCTTAATTTATACTCAGTCGACAAGTGTCGTACAACAAATGTCTAAGCATTAGCATTTATACTTCAGGGAAGTGTCTGATCACCTCCATAGTAACTTGCAGAAGCATGGCTGATTGATCCATGGCAACGAACGTGCCTTCTATCTAGCTATCCAATCACAGCTGTGCGACGAAAGTGACGGCGTCTGCGACATTAGAAAGTTTGGTAGGTGCAAGACACCCCTATACAACACAAAAAAGTGTTACGTGACCTAATTTCTGTCTGTCGACACTTTCAAAAGTGTCATACGACGAAGTATAAATAGGCCCATTTTGGTTCTACACCTCAGAGGGAGCAGATTGGCTAATAGTTCACTAGCTTCACTCTAGTCACTCTAGCCTCAACTGGTAGCCAGTTGAGCTCTTGGAAGTACCTCCTTCCAACATGGTCACAAGGGCCTAGCCCCATCACGACCCTAACTAGCTTGTTTTGAGACACCTGCAGTTTTCTTTTAAACTTTGTTAGGATTGGTTCTAGAATGCTGACTGTTAGGGTTGGTTCTAGAATGCTGTCTGTTAATGCCAGGTGCAGACTAGAGGATTTTAAGCCTGATTTTAGCTCTGATTCACCCCTCCCGACAATCGGGGGGAGGGCGTTCCCGAATCAAGGCTTGTCGGAACTGATTATCTGCCCAAATTATCCTGTAGTGTGAGGTTTTTACTGACCTAATCTTAACGTTCCCGACTGATCGGAGTCTCTCCGATTTTGAATCGTAAATATCAAACATGTTTGATATTTATCCTTGGGACAGCGATGGAATGCTGAGCGGAAACCCATAATAGCCAATGAGATCGCATTTCCCTTGTATGAATCGCCACTCTGAAATTGTGTAGTGTGCGGTCCTGCGTCTTGACTGAATCGTGGAGTGTGCGTTCTTACGATTAAAATATTTAAAAATCGGTTAAGATGATCGTTATGTCTGTGGTCTCCCACGTTTATAAAATCGGTTAAGATTTGAAAATCCTCTAGTCTGCACCCGGTTCTAGAATGTTGATTGTTAGGATTGGTTCTAGAATGCTGACTGTTAGGGTTGATTCTAGAATGCTGACTGTTAGGGTTGATTCTAGAATGCTGACTGTTAGGGTTGGTTCTAGAATGCTGACTGTTAGGGTTGGTTCTAGAATGCTGACTGTTAGGGTTGATTCTAGAATGCTGACTGTTAGGGTTGGTTCTAGAATGCTGACTGTTAGGGTTGATTCTAGAATGCTGACTGTTAGGGTTGGTTCTAGAATGTTGATTGTTAGGATTGGTTATAGAGTGATGACTGTTAGGGTTCTAGAATGATGACGGGGGGGGGGGGCAGTGAGAGGGAGGCTTCACTACTGGGGCAGGGGCTATTAGAGATCCTGATTTACAAAGCAAGATGAAACGAGGGAATGTGCGTGTGTGTGTGTATGTATGGCTGTGTGGCTGTGTAGAGTAGGTCTGAGTCTGTGGGCTTGATGGTGAGTGATCATGGTTGGGAGTCAGGGCCAATGATTGGCTTCATGGTCAGAATACTAATGAGGCTACACTGATATTTTCCAGGGTGTGTGTGAATGTGTATGTGTGTGCATGTGAGTGAATTGTGGTGACCCCGGGGTTAATAACCAACTGTCGGGGTTAATAACCAACTGTATTCATATCTCTACCAGAACAACCCCCTGGACCCCGACCAGTCTGGGTTCAAGGCTGGCCACTCGACAGAGACCACCCGCCTTGCAGTGAGTTATTCCACGCCTTGAGAGCCAACTCTCTCTCTTCTGTCCTGATACTCCTAGACCTGTCAGCAGCATTTGACACAGTAGACCACCAGATCCTCCTCTCCACCCTCAAGGAGAAAGGTGTCACTGGCTCCTTCCTGACGGGCCGCTCCTACCAGGTGACATGGAGGGGTTCGATGTCGGAACCATGTAGTCTGACTACGGGGGTTCTACACGGGTCTGTCCTGGGTCCTCTCCTGTTTTCCCTCTACATTACATCTCTGGCTTCTGTCATTCACTCGCATGGCTTCTCCTATCACTGCTTTGCCGATGACACCCAGCTGGTCCTGTCATTTCCCCCTTCTGACACACAAGTGGAGGCACGGATAGCTGCGTGTTTGGCTGACATCTCAGACTGGATGCCGACACATCACATCAAGCTCAATCTGCACAAGACTGAGCTGCTGTTCCTCCAGGGGAAGGGCTGCCCGCATCGGGACCTGGCCATCACCATTGAAAACACAGTGTCGACGCCGACTCGGACTGCAAAGAATCTGGGTGTCACCCTGGACGACCAACTGTCATTCTCCGCACATATCACATCTGTTACACGCTCTTGCAGAATCCTGCTCTACAACATCAGGAGGATTCGCCCCTTTCCTCACTGATGAAATGGTGCAGGTGCTGATCCAGGCCCTGGTCATCTCCCGCCTGGACTACTGCAACTCTGTCCTTGCTGTGGTCCTGACGTCAGCCATTAAACCTCTAGAGCTTGTCCAGAAAGCTGCCGCTTCCCTGATGTTCAACCGCCCCAAGTTCTCCCACACAACTTCTCTTCTCCGTTCTCTACACTGGCTCCAAGTAGCAGCTCGCATCCAGTTTAAAACTCTGGTACCAGTCTACAGTGCAATGAAAGGAATAGCTCCCCTCCTACCTACAGGCCATGGTCAAGCCCTACACCCCTCCTGACCACTACACACTCTGTACCTCGGGGCAACTGGTTGCCCCGTCAATCCGGGGCCCCTGAGGTCGATCAACACGGTCACAGCTCTTTTCGGTCCTGGTCCAACGGTGGTGGAATGAACTGTCCACTAACATCAGGACAGCAGAGTCACTGCCTTACTTTCACTGCAGGTTCAAAACTCGCCAGAAGTACTACCAGGATCTTAAGCATCTATTGAAATTTTAGCTATTCATGCACTTTGCGTTCAGCACTAGATTATGCTCTTAGTCACTTGTTTAGAAAGGAGATGCACTTATGGTGCTTACCTACTTCTGGTGAGTAGTAGAACACTGACTTGCTATGTTAAATGCAATTATTGTAAGTTGCTTTGGATAAAAGCATTAGCTAAATGACTGTAATGTAATGTTATGTAGAGGGGTCTAGACGACAGAGGGTTCCCAGCACCATGGTCAGTGGCCGCCCTACCCTACCAGACAAATCAGCACCAAGGACAGCGCCCCAAGCATTCCCCGGTGAGAGTCCCAGACAGGAAGCTGTCTGAAACCTGGCCTCCTGTCTCTTCTTCTATTGTGCAATATCTTTCCCTGCCCCTGGCGTGCGTGTGTGTGCGTGTGTATGTGTGTGCGCGCAGCGTTTTCTTATCAATACCTTTCATGGGGATATCTGTATTCCATATCAATTGATATATTTTGGTGTGACTGTATTGGAATTACTCTACAGGGGTGTCATCTTATTTCATATCAAGGAGACTCAGTCAGTGTCAGTCAGTGAACGACATGTACCAGGGGACTGGAGAGAGACCGTATGAATGACATGTACCAGGGGACTGGAGAGAGACCGTATGAACGACATGTACCAGGGGACTGGAGAGAGACCGTATGAATGACATGTACCAGGGGACTGGAGAGAGACCGTATGAACGACATGTACCAGGGGACTGGAGAGAGACCGTATGAATGACATGTACCAGGGGACTGGAGAGAGACCGTATGAATGACATGTACCAGGGGACTGGAGAAAGACCGTATGAACGACATGTACCAGGGGACTGGAGAGAGACCGTATGAACGACATGTACCAGGGGACTGGAGAGAGACCGTATGAACGACATGTACCAGGGGACTGGAGAGAGACCGTATGAACGACATGTACCAGGGGACTGGAGAGAGACCGTATGAACGACATGTACCAGGGGACTGGAGAGAGACGGTATGAACGACATGTACCAGGGGACTGGAGAGAGACCGTATGAACGACATGTACCAGGGGACTGGAGAGAGACGGTATGAACGACATGTACCAGGGGACTGGAGAGAGACCGTATGAACGACATGTACCAGGGGACTGGAGAGAGACCGTATGAACGACATGTACCAGGGGACTGGAGAGAGACCGTATGAACGACATGTACCAGGGGACTGGAGAGAGACCGTATGAACGACATGTACCAGGGGACTGGAGAGAGACCGTATGAACGACATGTACCAGGGGACTGGAGAGAGACCGTATGAACGACATGTACCAGGGGACTGGAGAGAGACCGTATGAACGACATGTACCAGGGGACTGGAGAGAGACCGTATGAACGACATGTACCAGGGGACTGGAGAGGCCGTGTCTGTCTCTCACACCCCTCCTCCGCATGTCTGGGAATTACAGCCTATTTCAGCTGGAGTTGAAAACTGAATACTCCAAAGCCACTCTTCTTGGCTCTGTCCTCTCATTCCTCAACACATCACACACGCACGCACACACACACACACACACACACACACATACAGACACGCACACACACACACAAACACCATCACTCCTTGTCTTTGTTCACCTCTTCCAAACCCCGCCTGGCGCTGACAGGTTGTCAAGGCGACCCAGACCCTGGGAAATCGATAGGCCGCGTCGTCTCGCATGCAGCGTTTACGTGACATTAGTATGTGACATGGTAATTCTGTTATTCTGAGTGCACTGTAACATGGGCGCAGACTGGAGGACAAGAGCAGACGGCGAAGCCGCGAGAGTCTGCGTTGCTCCTGCGCAGTGGTGTGTTGTTGTTTTTATGCAGAAAGTGTTGGGTCGGTGTGAGGTATTCCCATGCCTATCTCCGTCACTGCTCTCTGTACAGGGAGTGTCCACGGACACGATAACACGCGGTCCGGGTTTTTATGTTGCCTGTTTGACCGCTCCAGCCCCGACCTCCCCGGCCCTCCTCTGCTCATTACCGGTGGAAATGTATGCGCGCCCATGTCTGAGCTACCGGCCAATCTCGCTCCATCGTTAAGACGGGGGTGGGATTTAGAACCGCAACACTTTGGCAATCGGAAAACACGCTGGCAGGAGCCGCCGTTCACGTCCTGATGAGTATGCACACGCATGCAAATGTATTCCAAAGGCCTAGTGAGAAGGGGCCTTGGCACTTTGGCTCCATTAAGTCCACCTAGTCAGGGCTTTGGAGGAAAGGGTGGGGGGCGTTGTACTCCTCTACCTCATGAGGGACGGTAGGGGGGAAGGATACAAAGATGCCTGTTGGAGGAACTATCACTTTCGTCCTTTTATGTGCTCTATATTTCTCTCTGTAACGTGGAACAGTTCCCATAAATGTACCCAAGGACAGAGGTAGAGGCTTGACAGCAGTTCACGTCTTGATTCTGACTAGAAAGATTCACAGAACCCTGAAGAGAACAACAGCTGCGGAACAGACGACCGCAGAAATTTGACGCACAACATAAATACCGATTGCCAGAGGGGTCAATCAGCCTGGCCTAGATACATTATTGGCTTGCGTGTATATGCAAAGACCGCATTATCCATGATGTGATGAGCCCTGGTGCTGGAATGTCATCTGGATACCAACAGAACATTCCGGGTAACGAGCAGAATTTTAATAATGTTAAACAATCTGTGTTGTTCCGAGCTCTGCCGCACAACTTTTCCTCTCGTTTCTCAGGAACAGAAGGACGTGGCGAAGGGGCTCGCTGGCTGGCGGCAGCACCCGTTTGTTTGTACGAGGGCTGAGCACACAGCAAAGTGACGAGGGCAGCGAGGAGAGGAGCGCAGCATATTCCTTCCGTAAGGAGTGGCTGATGAAATCTTACTACATTGAAGATCTGTGGGAAGGGGGTTGACTAATGATTGCCATGTCAAATTGCTTTTACTCTACACACCCACTGACTGTGTGGAGGAGTCATACATTCTGTTGGGCCTGACCGACATAGAGATACACAAACAAGTGATGTCTGTTAGACAACAGACCCACACTCCGGTTAATCTCTGCGGTCCATATAGCAGCTGGAGGGGCTGATCTTGGAGTAGGAGAGGGGTGCACGTCGATAGGCTGTCTGATAGACCAGACTCTCTGTACTGCATGACCGAGCACCCAAACACACCTATTGATCCAGAGAGACCACCGATCAGACCAACCGGTGTGTTAGAATAAAGCCTGGGGTTCTGTTATAGAGACAACAATCTAATGGGTTTTCTCCACTAACACTGGTACCGCCGCTCATACTAACACACACACACACACACACACACACTAATCCCCTCCCTGCTGACTCCTGGTAGCGAGTAGGGCCTCCTGTGAGTCCACCAGCTGACAACTCACACCTAAACAGATCTGGATAAACTGAATGCCGTGTGTGTGTGTATCTGTGTGTGTGTGTGTGTGTTTATCTTTGTCTAGACATGTGCGTGCGTGGGTCTGTGTGTATGCCGTCTGCTTATATATGCGTCGGTGCTCTCGTGTGCTTGTCTGCGTACGTCAGAGCGTCTGACAGATCCACGGCGGGGCTGGTATCTGAGTCAGAACCTGTCCAGGGGTGACCGGGAACGCTGTGCCATATCAGTCCTCTCCAGGGGGGCTGGCGGCCGTGCACCCTGGCAGAGCTGGCCCCACACAGCGCCGGCGACGCCCACTCTGGGGAACAGACAGATGGCTGTACTCCCTGCCCGCTGCCCAAAAAACTCCCTGCCATCAGCACGCGTGCCAGGTGGGACCTGCCGCTCTGCATTTTCACAGGTTGTGTGTGTGTGAAAGAGAGAGAGAGAGAGTGTGTGTGTGTCTGTGTGTGTGTGTGTGTGTATACAGTGTGAGTGTGCTTAAATGCCTTCATCACCATTATCCACCAGGAGCAGCTGGCACTGTGGATGGTGCCAGCCCAGCTAGGTACTGTGGCACCAGGCTGACAGAGCCAGGGACGAGGTTTGACTAACATGAAGTGTTAGTACGTGAGAGTGTGTGTGTGTGTGTGTGTGTGTGTGTGTGTGTGTGTGTGTGTGTGTGTGTGTGTGTGTGTGTGTGTGTGTATATGCCAGGCCTCTCCAGCCACGAGTCAAGGCCTCTTTTCCCCGTTACACCGTCTCTCCTCAATATGATTTGTCAGGTTTTATTTCAGCCTCTAGGCTGCTGATGCAGGCTCTGCCCATCTGTGTGTTTGGTTAAGGACAATATAACACATCCGTGTGTTTGGTTAAGGACAATATAACACATCCGTGTGTTTGGTTAAGGACAATATAACACATCCCTGTGTTTGGTTAAGGACAATATAACACATCCATGTGTTTGGTTAAGGACAATATAACACGTTGTTACAAAGTGTTACAAAGAGAAGCATTCTGGATTTTCACTCTAAATAGCATGGAACCGCATGGACTTATGAGACACTGGACCTTAGTTCATTCCTTTAGCCTGGACTGTAGGGGGCTGAAACTGTGATGGTGTGATGTCGTATAGTAAACTGTGATGGTGTGATGTCGTATAGTAAACTGCGATGGTGTGATGTCGTATAGTAAACTGCGATGGTGTGATGTCGTATAGTAAACTGTGATGGTGTGATGTCGTATAGTAAACTGCGATGGTGTGATGTCGTATAGTAAACTGCGATGGTGTGATGTCGTATAGTAAACTGCGATGGTGTGATGTCGTATAGTAAACTGCGATGGTGTGATGTTGTATAGTAAACTGCGATGGTGTGATGTCCTATAGTAAACTGCGATGGTGTGATGTCCTATAGTAAACTGCGATGGTGTGATGTCCTATAGTACTGTAAACTGCGATGGTGTGATGTTGTGTAGTAAACTGCGATGGTCTGTCGTATAGTATACCTGTTATCCTCTGTTTATTGAAGTTCATTATATTTTCTCAAATGGATGTAATTGAATTGATTGATGATTGATTAATGATTATCTGAGTGATGTTACCAATATATACCATCCATTTCCTGTGCTTTGTATGAGCCTGACGAAGCAACATGCGAAACGCGTCACTCCATTAAATTTTATTATCAGATCCCTGCCTAAGATTGCAGTATGTTACTACTTCTCTGATTAACTTTGGCTTTATACCTGCACCTTTTATGCTGTGCACGAGCACTCTCTATTTTTATAACACATTGTGTGTTTGGTTAAGGACAATATAACACATCCGAGTGTTTGGTTAAGGACAATACAACACATCCGAGTGTTTGGTTAAGGACAATATAACACCACCTGTGTTGTTTGTAACACATCTGTTCTAAGAGTGTACCTAGCTGGGCTGGCACCATCCATAATGCCAGCTGCTCCATAATGCCAGCTGCTGCCAGCTAGTGATGAAGGCGTTTAAAGTGTGTTGCGTGCTGCAGGTACTCACTGATCTCCAGCTGTCTCTGGATGCGGCCCTTGCATCGCTCCCTGTAGTCGGACTGCGTGGCGTTGTACTCTGACATCACTTCCACAAACTTACGGGACAGGGTGGAGTGCTGGGGGAGGACACAGACACACGGGACGCCACAGGCTCACTCTACGAGCCACTGCTAGCCAATCAGATGAGGTATAGTAGCTGGTCTTAGAGAAATACAATCCATTATTTATATGGGAAGTTAAAAGGGTTAAGGGGAGACATGATGAGAGTGGGGGAGGTGAGACAAGAGGAAGGGGCTCTCAAAAAATGTCTGTTGGGATGTCTCTCTTCCTCTGAAACACTCTCTCTCTGTTCACCTGTGTCTTGCGTATCCTCAGGTCAGCGGATGACCTGTTCTGGCTCTCCTCCTGCTCGATGGTCTGCTGGATACCTGCAGGGAGATACAAACACACTCATCACTGCCTGGTCTCTCCTCCCTGGGTGGCCACAGATTCTGCTCTCTATAAGCGCATCTAACAAACCAAGCACACCTTATTAAACCAAGCACACCTTATTAAACCAAACACACCTTATCAAACCAAGCACACCTTAACAAACCAGGTACACCTTAACAAACCAAGCACACCTTAACGAACCAAGCACACTTTATCAAACCAAGCACACCTTATCAAACCAAGCACACCTTACCAAACCAGGCACACCTTAACAAACCAAGCACACCTTATCAAACCAAGCACACCTTATAAAACCAAGCACACCTTAAAGGAGTAGTAAAGGAAAAATCATGTTTAGCCCTGTTTTAAGGTTACAGATCATATACAATGGTTCAGATCAAAAAGTTGACAAAACTAGCACTTTTGAGAAAGTCTGATAATTGCTCTACCACCGTTTTGGTCATACAATGGATGTGGGTGGGCACCGTGAAAAATAATTCAAAAAACATGTTAAACTCTCAATTTCAAAGACAAGAAACTCACCGAGGTGTTACTTTAGTTGGCGTTCTGACATATAATAATAAATAAAGTAAGATTCTAGTTCATCTGGAAAGGCTTTTTTAAATATTTAGCATAGAACTATTTAGTCGCAGCACATACGTGTGTAAACCTCCGCAAACTAGGTAGCCTAGCAACATAAACAATAACAATAGCTAAGTAGTTCCGCTTCCTGAATCCCCTCTGCGGATTGATCTACACATCTACAACGGTTGCTTCAATACAAGTCAATGGATTTCATAAAATTATCAATAAAACCCTACATGATTCATACTTTGCGGCGAATTTCCTGTCAGAACACCAACGGACACCAATTAACACCTCACTGAGCTTCTTGTCTTTGAAATCGAGAGTTTAACATGTTTTTGAATGATTTTTCAAGGTGCCCACCCACATCCCTTGTATGACCTAAACGGTGGTAGAGCAATTATCAACTTTCTCAAAAGGGCTAGTTTTGTCAACGATTTGATCTGAACCATTGTATATGATCATAAGTAACCTTAAAACAGGGCTAAACATGATTTTTCCCTTTACTACTCCTTTAACGAACCAAGCACATCTTAACAAACCAAGCACACCTTAACAAACCAAGCACATTTTAACAAACAAAACACACTGTAACAAACCAAACACATGTTAAAAAACCAAACACACCTTAACAAACCAAACACACCTTAACAAATCAAGCACAGTACCTCACCAGCCATGTCACACAACAGAAAGGAGAGGACTAACAAGATATGAACATCTTACAAGGAAGGTCTGGATTACACTGCCTCTGTCTCTTACTGGGTACAAATCCTTTTTTTTTTTTGTGTCCTGAAAGGAACATTTTACCAACTATTTTCCTCAAGGCTCTTACCCACCTGCCAACACCATTACAACGGCAGCACTCCCAACCTTAATGGCATAAATTACACCGAGTGAATGAGGATTCCATTTCAAGCAAGTTACAAGAATTATGCATTGACGCATCAAGCAGCATATTTACATTTATATTCCATCTATACTCTACAGACCCACTCTAGATGAAGCAGAGACATGTAGATATGAAGCTACGGGACCATGGTGGTGGGGATATGTAGAGAGAAAAGGCGGGGAAAGAAGTGATCTGCTTCTCTGTGACTGAGTCTGTAACCTCCAACTCCAGCAACGAATCCATCAACAGCGCTGTAAGGACACGCCTCTATTGGGTCTAAAGGGTCTCCAAGTGACCATCTGACGGGTTCCAAAGTTGCGTCCCGCGATGCTGTCGTGCAGGTACGAGGTCGTGGTCGTCCAACCTACAGAGGCACGCGTGACGAGGGGCCTGGGCCGTCATGACAACGGTCACCCACGGCGCCGGCTGACGCGAGTTGGAGTGACAGCGGCGACGGTCTGAGATGCAGGGCCTGTTCCGCTCGACCTGCCAGCCTCGGAGTGGGAGAGAGCTGGTAGCTAGCGTTGAAGCGACGACAGGAGGAGGTCGGTATATTCCGCCGGTTTGACTTGCCGGCGGTTCTGACATGGGTGGCGATGAAGAGACTTTTGAGTTAAGTCGTCTTTATCAACGTAAAAATAAAACGGGCATACTACTGCGTCTGCAGTGGCGCTTTTCTATTTATTTATTTAGCCTTTATTTAACCAGGACAAATCCCGTTGAGATACAAATACCTCTTTTTAAAGGGAAGCCTGGCCAGGACAGCAGCAGGAGAGCCAGGGACAATGATAGGGGCTTGAGGCCTCCAGCTCCTCAGAAGGAATATGCATGTTGCAGCCAGGGACAGGGTGTGTGTGATGTCCCTGGTAGGGGATGAAGGGAGGTGATAGATAGGGGAGTCTTTTTATTACACTGTCAAGAACCAACAAGCATCCACACAGAAAGCATCAGGATAAGAGAGATAAATCATGTTTTACTGAGAGAAGCAGAGATAGAGAGGGGGAGAGGAGACAAGAGAGTAATAGAGAAAATAGCCTTTTGGGGGGAATGAGACTGTGACACCATTACAGGGCTTTCTGTTACAGAAGCAGGAGTGTGCAAGCTTGCACACACACACACTCACTCACACACACACACACACACGCACACAAAATGATGAATAACAGTGGAGCAGTGAAGCATAATTAAATTCACACATCTCACAGTTGTATGATCCACCACCATTCTCAACATCACACACACATCCTCCATGTTCATACACTGTATGTAAATGAAAGTGTGTGTGTGTGTGTGTGTGTTAAAGTATCATCCTGAATGTGTGTGTGCGTATGAATCCCTCACAGCCACCACCTCTGGAGCGAGTGACACTAATCCCCTGTGCCCACAGGAGAGGAGAATCCTCCTATGTAAATTGGGTTGTCTGTTACCTGACAAACACTGTGCTGTAATTCCTTCAAACTAACTCTCGCTCTCTCAGAGAAAAAGAGTTATACCTAACGCCATACAGCGTTGCTCACATTGGGCAGTAGGAATGAAATCAGACTGTAGTATCCGTACTTTAAAATCTCCACCCGACAAAACTCAAAACGCCAACAGCTTCTGTTTTGTCCACATTCACTGACAACCACAGACCTGGAGAGAAAGGTTTTTTCACCAGTCAGAGATGAAGAGGAACTCACTCACTCTTTAGCTTGGAGCGCACTTTGTTGGCCAACTTCTTAATGTCTGCCATCAGGTCCTCCAGCTCCGCCTTGGTCTCTGAGGCGGAAGAGAAGAGACGAGGAGAGAGGACAGGAATAATTAGCCGGCAAAGGAAACACATCTGAAACACAGAGCTAAACGGGAACCCCCGAAAGGTTGACGTCGTTTTTCGTCTGTACACAGAACTACTGGAAGGGGGACAGGAGAGAAGAGAGTCAGAGAGGTGAGGAGAGCTGAGCGGTGTGTGTCAGTGTGTGTGTGTGTGAAGTGGACAGTATGTGCCTGCCCTGTCTTTGTTGAGTGTACCCTCATGTAGACTATAGAGACGCAGTCAACTGTGAGAAGAGTCCTGCAGACATAACAGCTGAGTGTATGCGTCTCCATGTGTTAGTCTGAGAATAGCATGAATTTAAAACACAACAATTAACCGAGGCCATGCAGGAAGAGATAAACTAGGCACCAGGAGCACACTGCTTTGGAGCACCTGTCAGGCAGGGGGCCCTCTGAGAATAGCCTTCAATTTAATAAGAAACTTCAGTTAAAACACACACACACACACACACTCAGAGTCTCTCTCATCAGTGTGACATTTCAAAGGCAGAAATAGAGGCGGCTTGATTGTCAGAGTGTTACTCTGTAGAGAAAGCCGCAGAGAGACTGTCTCTCATTAGACTTCAGCTTAGTGCTGAGGCCATGAGATATGTATATTGTATCATTGCACTTGTGTGTGTGTGTGTGAGTGTGTGTGTGTGTGTGTGTGTGTGTGTGTGCAGACCTTGCCTGACAGAGCATATATTTGTGTCCCCTCAGTGGTCCTGTTAAGAACACCTTTTATCATTTAAATAACAATATTCTTTGGTAAACCTGTCGTTTCAATTTTAGTCTGCTGTTGGTAGTCTTAATATATTCAAATTCATCAACACAACTTGCGCTTGCCCCTTTTCCCCCCCAAAGAAACACACACACACTCTCCCTGGGGCTACAATTAAAAAGTAATTGCACCAGAGTTAGATAGCAGCTAATATAAATCTGTCAGCACTAGGCAGGTCCACAAATGACAACCACAGAACAGCAGAATGTATAAAAGTCCATCAATGTGAAATATTTAAAATAAGAATGTGTATATATATATATATTATATATATTAGCGGCGGCTACAGCTCAGGAGGTAGAGCGGGTCGTCCAATGAACGTAGGGTTGGCGGTTTGCATCCCGGCTCCTCCTGACGACATGTCAAAGTGTCCTTGGGTAAGACACTGAACCAAATTGCTCCCAATCAGCAGGCTAGCACCTTGCATGGCAGCTACCGCCATTGGTGTGTGTATATGTCTGGACATGGGTGAATGAAAGGCCTTAATTGTAAAGCACTTTGGATAAAAGTGCAGTCCATTTACCATATATATATATATATACATATATACAATAAATACAAGAAAATCATTGGTGGTGACGTACCGTATTTGTGCTGACTTAAGCCAAAGCTTGAGGCTGGTTTTAAACACTGTAATGCTTCCTGAGTTTCTAATGTCTGTGGAAAAGGAATTCCACTTCCCCACTACTTTAACCGAGAAAGCAGATTGACTGTCTTTCTGAACTGTGGTACCGAGTCACCCCTAGTAGATGCTCTAGTCCTACCGGTACCACCACTGCCAGGAGAGGCCAGACATCCTCTACAGGAGGGGGTGAGATAATGCATTATTTGAAATGTCAGGCATGCATCAGAATAAGTTATCAAAATTCTGAAATTCTATTTTTTCAGGATGTTACGGTGATGATAATCCCTTGGCTTTTTATTTAGTACTTTTAGGATTTGCTTATAAGTACTATCCTCGTTCTTCCTACATACTGTACAGTATGTTAACAAGCCGAGACCTTGTAACGTCAACAGTGAGGGGTTCAGATCCTCTGGACTGTGGGTGTAGCCTACAGCCTTAACTGGTTTATTTGAGGTATCTCACACAGATCAGGACAGCAGAATGTAAGCCTGTAATCTGCTTAGCAGCAACACTATCCCACATCTGGAGGCACGTAGCTCAGGAGGTAGCGCAGCCCCAAAATCACACAAATCGCAGTACTGTACTAGCTACTACGTTCACATGCGGCATGGTGGCGAAGTAGCAAGCACTGTCGCTTCACAGCAAGGAGGTCTCCAGGAGTTTGTATGTTATCCCCGTGTCCGCAAGGGTTTCCTCCCAAAGAACCCGATGCGAAAAGAAGAACAGATGGTCTTCAGACCGGTCCCTGACCAGGATTTTGGACTGAGAACTTGGACTTGGCTGCCCATTGCTACAGGCTGTCCCTGGAGGACGACGGCTTGGATGAGTTACTGTAAATGCAAGGAACACTGGCGACCACTAAAAAAAGATGTGTGTGTGTCGTGTGCTACTGTTCCACCACTCCCTAACGTGCGTGTTGTGTGTCCCACTGTGTGGCTCGAATAAAGCCCCGCCCCCCCCCATGGGTCCAGAATGATATTTATTATCCATGACTACAAACATGCAAACTGTCTGTTGTTCATTGAAGACTGTACCATAATGCACAATTTGGGCTGGATGAGGATGTGAGTTCCCCTAGGACGGGTCTATTGTGTTATTGAACAACTGTTGAAACAAATTCACTTTCTAATCACATACTGTAACACAAATTATGTTAGCTCCCTGGAATGATTTAAACTGCTTTGCAGAGATTTTGGAAGACATACTGTATAGACACACACGCACAACACACACAACACACACACACACACTTCTCAACGGAGATAAGGGAAATCAAATAATAATGAGAAGCAACACAACCCTCGGAGGAGATGCAGAGTAGTCGGAGCAAACTGGAGCTTCTGACTGTAAATAAGGAATGGTTAAAAGACTGGATCTGCTGACTGTAAATAAGGAATGGTTAAAAGACTGGATCTGCTGACTGTAAATAAGGAATGGTTAAAAGAGAGCATGATGGAGAGTGCTTCAGGAGACGAGGATGAGTCATAATGTTTGCCTTTGAGGCCAAACTGAAACACCAAAGCAGGGTTGCGTGGTTATGAGAGAAGTATGGAAACTTGGTAATACATAGTTAATTAAATTCTGCTGTGCAGAGCTGGCTCTGGGTTGGAGAGGTCCGTGTGTGTGTGTGTGTGTGTGCGTCTATCTGTGGTTTTGTGTCAGGTGAAAGAAAAGTTCACTGTAACCATAGCAACCTTTCTTTTACTTCCTGGTCTATGAGATCAGTGGCACCAGAGACCAAGGGCGAGCAGCTCAGAGTGAGTGAGCTGCTAATGACTGACCATTGTGTGTGTGTGTGTGTGTTTGTGTGTGTGTGTGCGTGCTCAACTTTTCTCAGTCCCGGCTAGACGCACCGTGCTCAACAGAGAGGAATCCAACCAGTCGCCTCTATCTGAAAACAAAGAGGAAGAAACAGACAATGTATCCAGCGATGACCTCTATTCACCGGCGTCGCCGTGCGTCCTCGTAGGTGGAACGATGGGGAGAGACCAATAATTGGGCGATGACCAATTCAGACTTTCGCCGAGCGGTTCCACTACTGTCTTCTGGAGGGAGAAATGTTCAGGCACTGCCTGTTGGCATCATTAAGACAGTGTTGCTATGGAGACGTGTGCTGCTTATTCTTCCCTTCAGAGTCAGATTACTCCAGTGCGAGAGGGGGGGGGGGGGGGGGGGGGGCGCCAGGGAGATAGGGGAGGGGGACGTGTGGGGAGGTGGAACGAGGGGAGTGCAGAGAGCGAAGTACAGTAGGGGGGAGGGGGAGAGAACTTAAGAGGTACTGACTGTAGCCATTGCCCCGGAACCGTGTGTGATAAAAGACTTACGCTATCGCTATAGGAACAGAATACGTTGGGTTTCAGGTTTTGGGTTGAGTTTGTGTCATTCCAGCGTGATGAATTCCATCCAGAAGATTCCATCTGACGCAGTTCAACGAGCAGCCGGCCCCTGCCACTGATGAAAAGGGTCTGGGAGGTGTGTGTGTGTGTGTGTGTGTGATCCAGCGACACAGAGCCACTGTCACAATATGACCCTACAGTAAGCCTGGAAGCTCCGCTGGACAGTTTGTCTGAGGACGACGTGAGGTCAATCTCCACCACTCTGCCACTATGGAGAGTCAATCACTGTCATCCCCAGCTCTTATCTGCATCCCTCTGGCATCCCTCTGCTCACTTTCTTCCTTCGTCCTACGTCACTGTCCGTCTAGCTCCATACTCCTCTCTCTCTCTCTCTCTCTCTCTCTAATCCATTGGCTGTGCTCTGTTTGCCTGTCTGACTTGACGTCCAGGTAACTGCTGTGGGGGATGGCCAGTGCAAGCTGTGCACCTCGCAATACAAACAATACACTCATCCAATGACTAACTCACAAGGACATAGACATACACACAGAAACGTTCGCACACACGCACACACACACACACACACACACACACACACACACACACACACACACACACACACACACAGACACACACACACACATGGATGACATGGCCCAAAATACAAGTTCAAGACAAGTCTGTGCACTATCATCAGCTAAGCTCATCCTTAATTCACCCTCTCATTTCTGCCCTGTTCTGACAGTTTCATCTAAACCTCCCCAGTTAAGAACCTCATTGGTCCCGGGGTATTAACTGGTCGGCGCCCGACTGGCTCTGCATCGATAAGGATGTTCCCTCTCGCGACCGGCCATGACACCTCTCAGCCCCGGCATTACGAGAGAAAAGACGAGAGAAAAGGAAGGGAGAGAGGGAAAAAAGAGGGGTGTCTAGAAAGGAATGGATGTCATGTACCCAGAAGCAGATACTGCAACCATTCAGCCTTCCTGCCGAGGGCCTCGATCGTGACCAGCGCCTCGCAGGGGTCAGACAGCAGGCTCTCAACTAAATGACACCTGACAACATAGCGACAATAAAATGGATTGCCAAAGTCCACATACCATTCGAAAACCTTGTGTGAGGAGGAGCAGTCAGGGACTCAAGATGAGAGCGGCAGGCTGAGAGAGGGAGAGAGAGGGAGAGAGAGAGAGAGAGAGGGAGAGAGAGAGAGAGAGAGAGAGAGGGAGAGAGAGAGAGAGAGAGAGAGAGAGAGGGAGGGAGAGAGAGAGAGAGAGAGAGAGAGAGAGGGAGAGAGAGAGAGAGAGTGCACCCACAGAGACACGGCCCTGCTGAGAGCACACCAATAGAAATAGTAACACTCCAGCCTGCAATTAAAGGGAGCATTTTCACAAAGAAAGGGTGTCTGTGAGTCAGAGGAACGCCACCCTCAGAGGCGACGGAGGGGAAACGAACGACGCGTGGCAAATTAAAGACAAAAGCCGACGAAGAGGAGCGAGGGAAATTAACGTATGACTAAAACAAGGACGATCACACGGACGGATCTCCGCAATGACGCTTCCAATCTTCTGAAGTGCGTGGGGTGGGAGAGCCCACAGTGGAGCGTCTGTCTTAGAGCTTTGTTCTGGTCTGAGACTCCCTGCAGTGAGACATTACACCTTACTGTACGTGAAGAGCACTCCAGACAGCATGACACACCTCACACAGAGCGCTCAGTCCTCACCCCTATTCACTACAACTAGACAATAGGACCAGAGCGCATCTTCCAAGTTGAACACAGCTCTGGTTAGATAACCTCACCGAAAAAAAACGGAGCGACGAAGTGTTCAAGAAGCATGGCTTACAATTTGGATGCCACTTAAGGGCCTTTTTTAAGGAAAGACAGACAGCCACGTTGTCCCTCCTACAAACCTGTACCTCCACTTGCACTTCCACTTGTAGTTCCTATGTTTCTTGGGAGGGGCTATCTGGATATCCGTTGATCCCTCTGGCAGCTCTCAGGCCATTACCGAGACAAGGGTCTTCTCAAAGACCGGCGAGGCTCAAGAAGGGATGTTGCTGTTGGAGGACAAGGAGCTATTGTTGAACTTTGACCTGCCACTATGGGATGTGTCATAGACCTCATAGAGCAAATGAATGGCCTCCTATGCTAGCGAACGGAATGGCAGCCAAGCAGACACATTACATG
This sequence comes from Borostomias antarcticus, assembly GCF_949987555.1. Taxonomy (NCBI): domain Eukaryota; kingdom Metazoa; phylum Chordata; class Actinopteri; order Stomiiformes; family Stomiidae; genus Borostomias; species Borostomias antarcticus. Next base: position 19,625,587 of record NC_140234.1, read on the forward strand.
CCCGCTGCACGGTCGGCCTCCTCTTCATTCTATTCAATATCTCATCGCTAGCCATTATTATAAAGAATCTGATAGCATTTTTGTATGTGACTTTCAATTACTTTTAGCGCTTATTCTGTATGGAGAGTGATGTCACCATCAAAACAAACATGGTCAATACACATTACAGTGTGATCGTTATTGCCGAATCTATCCTCATTACACTGCACACACGCACGCACGCACACACCTTATGCAAAAGGGAGGCAGCTTTCTACAAGGGATGATGATATTACAGTAGGTGGTGCGAAATGTGAGGACAAGGGATATTATATTAGTGGGGGTGGTGAGTGATACACTAGGCAGAGTGTGTGTGTGTGTGTGTGTGTGTGTGGGTGTGTGTGTGTGTCCGTGTGTGTGTGCGCGCGAGAGTGTGTGCTTATTATGCGCGCATTCGGTAGAGCAGGTGACGTACAGCTGTGTGTGGGTTTAAATAATCCCTCTGGAAAATACCAGAACACACGGCATTTGTGGATACATAGCCCATGCAGGGAGGAGAGAAGAATGAGAGGGTTGAGAGCAAGAGGGAGGGGAATAAGAGGGGGGTGGAGAGAGAGAGGAAGAGGAAGGAGAGAGAGTGGGGGAGGACAGGGTGTTGAGGGCAGGTGGGTGGTGGATGGGAGCGTGATGCGATTATCAAAATGCCAGAAACTGCAGGCTTAGTGTCACACTGTAAAACAAGGCCCTTAATGTGTGTATCTGTGTGTGTGTGTGTGTGTGTGTGTGTGTGTGTGTGTGTGTGTGTGTGTGTGTGTGTGTGTGTGTGTGCATGTGTGTCTAGTTAGTCAAGTTACTAAGCCCCACCTGTCTCCTACAATGCATGAATCTAATCAACCATCTCTCTCTCACACTCTGGAAGAAACCACGCGGTTAAGCCCCAGTTTGAGAGGAGGAGAATAAGGGAGGCCATAAAAAAAAACCTCCTCAGGTGCCTATTAGGCAGTAGGTGGAAACAGAGAGAGATTCCAGGACACAGCAGAACAACTGAGAGCTCTGATCTTCCTTCTCTCATCTCATCTTCATTCTCATTCTCTTCAAGGCTCCTCTCTGTTGAATGAACAATAGAGCATTACCAGAACGATATCCCAGCGTCTCTGTCTCTCTCTCACCCCCCCCCCCCCCCCCCCCCCACACACACATATGAACACACGCACTCTAATCAGTGCTCTGCGTGTCGCCCCTTTGCCGTACACCAGATGACATTAGTCTGTACCAGAGCCCACCTGGGCTGCAGGAACACACTAGCCTCCACATAATGAACGACCCTGACATTAACATGAGGCCGGACTCATGTGCACCTCGCAGCATTGATCACAGGCACGGCGGAAACAGCCAATCGAGCAGGGCTTAATCTTAAACACAGCTGAAAGCTGCAATCCCACCCTGGCTAGTTAAAAGGGCTCGTCAGATGTGCTGTTGCTGGAAGCGGATCGATGCGGTTCGAGATGGGAAGGTGGGTGGGGAGGGGGCAGATTACTGGTGTGAGTTACATCCCTGTGTGACTGGTGGGGGGCGGCATCAATGTTCTGTGTGGCAGGAACAAGGGGTGGGGGCGAGAGAGATAGAGAGAGAGAGAGAGACAGAGAGAGAGAGAGAGAGAGAGAATGAAGAGAAGAAGTCGTGAGAAGAAGGGAATAGCAGAACACAATGAGGAATTTGAAAGGCTGGAGGGACATGCCTTTGTTGAAGAGTGGCTGACTGTAGAGCAAGGTCTTCTGGGAAACAATAGTATGGACTATTTAACGGATGTCCTTACTTACTACTTACGGATGTCCATCAGTCTTCAGCTTCGAATCATCCCTCCTTCTGTCCTCCAGCTCCGCTGACCGCACTGTGTTCTCCCTGCCTGTCTGTCTCAGCCATTCTCTGACACTTGGGCTCATTAGCCAGTCACTGTGGTCAACTTTATCATTCATTACACAGTAATGGTGCCAAACGTTATCTATGAGAAGAAACGAGACCGGCCTGGCTCTGACAACGTCCCTACTGATGACTGTGATGTCAGAGAAATAGATGACCAAAAGGACAATACGTATTACTGTGTGAACAGACAGGCTGGCAGACAGACTCACTCTCGTCTGGGTTGGGTGAGGCCAGGATGGCGCTGTGTTTCCTCTTCACCTCCTCCACCTTCTCAGCCAGGGACTCAATGAACCCTCGGATCTCCTCCACCTGCGGGGGGAGAGAGAGAGACCGTGGACCTTTAAACGCCCTGTTCAATCTGCAGATTAGCGTCCTGAGGAATTTTCTACTGATCTATCTATCTATCTATCTATCTATCTATCTATCTATCTATCTATCTATCTATCTATCTATCTATCTATCTATCTATCTATCTATCTATCTATCTATATATAGTGTACAGCATGGGGCTCGCGGCCTGAGAGAGACATGGAGAGGAGGGGAGAAGAGAGGAGAGGGGAGTGTGTGTGTGTGTGTGTGTGTGTGTGTTTGTGTGTGTGTGTGTGTGTGTGTGTGTGTGTGTGTGTGCGCTCATGTGGGGAGTGTAAGGAGGGGGTAGTCACGAAGGGGCAGAGGACCTCTAGATCAGACATTGGTGACAGCTGCTGGCGACCGCAGCACGCCTGGTCCCAGATGGGATATTCTAGCCAGTCACCTTCCTCCCTCCTCTGTCAGGCGCTGCGCTGCTCAGCGTTCAGACGACAGCTTGAAGTCACATCTGGCTCTCTCCTCTCTCTACCCGCATCCCCCCTACCTGCACACATACTGTACGCCTAGTGTTTTACTAACACATATTTCCACCCATATTCCTGTCAGTCAAAGACCCGCCTCTTCTGGTCCCTCATCTACCAATGTATCACTTGTTTCTTGCCTCCCTCCATCACCACCTACCGTCTCTCTACCCCCCGACCACTGCCATCACTCCATCTCCTTCCTGAACCCATGTCTTCCCTCTTCTCTCCATCATCCTCCCATCCATCACATCCCTCCTCCCCTCCCCTTCTCCATCCCTGGTCTTAGATCACTGATTATCTCCATCATTAGCTGCTGATTGGATCTGTATTTATAATAAAGCTATTATTGTCTCTAGGCCTGCAGGGAGACAAGGCCCGGTAGAACCTGTTAGAACTGAAGTGTGGTGCAGGTGGGAAAGTCGGGGAGGTGGACAAAGTCTTCCTCCCACTGGAGCAGCGTTTCTGGAAGTGAGTCACAGATCAGTGTCTCCCCGAGGTCGCAGCTCAGAGAAGACATGAGGCAGGAGGCTTTCACAGAGAAGGGAATGAAGAGAGAGCATCACACACACGCACACGCACGCACGCACGCTCACGCACGCACACACACACACACACACTCCCTCTCTCTCTCTTTCTCTCTCTCTCACACACACACACACACCCACACACACACAAAGCACACACACTAACAAGCAAACTTTTACAAAATCTGTAGATTATCTGTACCCTTTTGCCACAGTGCTTTACCTGTATTTCCTCCATTTTATATGGTCAGTTGGACAGATGCACACGCACGCACACACACGCACGCACGCACGCACACACACACACACACACACACACACACACACAGAGCTTGGTCTGACCCATCGCCAGAAGGACTCAGCAGCCTCTCCTCTGACTGATATCCTGCTGGGTCTCTATTGGATCCTTAATTAACAGACCCCATCAGGGTGAGAGCCTGATAACTCCCTCTCTTCACATCTCTCTCTCCCTCAATGTCTCTCTCTCCGTCTTTCTTTCTCTCTCTCTCTCTCTTTCTTTCTGTCTTTCTCTATCTCTCTCTCTTTCTCTCTCCCCATCCCTTCCTTTCTCCATCTCTCTCCGTCCCTCCCACAATCTCTCTCATCCTCTTTATTTTTTTTTACTACTTACGATTCATAAGTTACGATTATTATAGCACAGATAGTTTTAGAGGATTGAGACACTTGTTCTTATTGTATTTATTTGATTCTATATTGTCTCTTTTAGTACAGTATGATGCCATGTCCTGTATGTTTATTTTACTCTTTCCTGCCTGTGCTGTGTGACAACCAAATTAAGGCTATCGTATCGTGTCGTATCTCCCAAAATATCTCTCCCTCCCTCCCTCTCTCTCTCTCTCTCTCTCTCTCTATCTCTCCTTTTGGGGAGGAAACAGACTCTCCAGTACTGTATTTTCCTCCAGTATATTCATTCGGGAACCCTTCTCTACTTTGATTCGTTTTCCGATGCTGAGCTTCTCTGTAGTATGTTGCAGCTCAGTGGGAAAGATCTATGAAACGGGGCCATTAAAAAGTCATTAGGGAGCCAGTTTACAGACAAGAGAGCCACCCATCACACAGTAAAGACAATCTGCTCTGTGTGAGTGATGATTCTCAGTACGTCTCCACCTCTGTGGGTTGATTTACCCTGGTGCAACGCTGAAATGAACCCCCCCCCCCTTTTGGGAGCACTAATGGCAGGTTCCCGCCTCAAATGGACAAATTGTACACATACAATTCTTGCATCTGATCTTTAACTGATATACAATAAGAGGCACACACAACAAGGGAAGGTCTCAGAGCTGAAGAGCATTGTTTTGTATTTGGGTCGATAAAAGAGTTTGGAGTTTTGAAAAAAAGAAAAGAAAAAGTACTTAACGATCCCACTCAACACCAGTAACAACATCAATACAGTAGCTATGAGTCCAATCAACACTCCCGGGAGGGGGATGAATCAGTGGAGGATTGATCCCACTGCTCTCCCTAAACCAACAATATAGTTTGTAGCAGAGAACCACTGTCTGGAGAGTTCTGACTCTCGTGTAGATGTTAGAGCTTGTCATGGATGAGGAGAGAAGCAGGGGGAAGAACCCAAAATAAGAAGGAAGATGGGGGAGGGGGATATCTCACCTGCTCAAAGAACTCATCCATGAAGCCTCTATCCATGCCCACGGTGACCTCATCCTCCTCTTCAGTCGGCTTCCCCTGGTGACACACACACACACACACACACACACACACACACACACACACACACACACACGGTGATGAAATACAGTATCAAGGATGCAGACGGAACACAGAGCAAGCCGTAAGGGTATCCAGGACAGAAAACCACCGCCCATTGTGAATAAAGCACACAGGGTGCATTCTCTGCCAACTCTCTCCTTGATGAGGAGTTTGAGCGTACCTGGGAGTGGTCACTGATGAGGAGAAGCGAGGGGTGTCATCAGAGCAGCACTTACTATTGATTAGCACTGTGGTTCGAGTGATTAGCAAGTTGTTATTCAATCAGAAAGAGAAGAAATAAAGCTCTGTTACCGTACGTCATGAATCTGACACACACACACGCCCGCACGCATGTATCGGCACACACATGCACGCACACAAAATTGAAGCCTTATTGGCTTACAGGGGAACACCGCTGTCATAGTAAGTTTAGCTCAAATGTCGCTTTGTCCTCAATGAAACTGATCCGTATACACCAACATTTAACCGATCCGTGCAGTAGTAAGCTAGCTCCTTTTTCCTCTGTGCGCGCACCCCCTTTATAATGGAGGTCTATGGGCCTCTGCTAAAAACTATAACATGCATTTTCAAGGCAGGAAGCGCCAGGAAGCCCGTTACCGGTCTCAGTAGAATGTTGCCTTGTGAAATGAATCGCCATCCCCATGTGTTGACGTGTCAGGCATGGCTAGGAGGATGTAAACAATCGTCTAGCTTTACCGCGGAGGACGTTTACAGTGCGAAAGGTATGGTGTAGTGCGTTCGGCAAAATATTTCTGGCTCAAATGGAGATTTTGTTTCAATATTAGGTTTGAGAATGCAATATATTTCACATGACAGCATAATGACACCGGTAAGATCACACCCTGCGCTTCCTGCCTTGAAAATGCATGTTTATCATTTTAGCAGAGGCCCATAGACCTCCATTATAAAGGGGGTGCGTGCACAGAGGAAAAAGGAGCTAGCTTACTACTGCACGGATCGGTTAAATGTTGGTGTGTATGGATCGGTTTCATTGAGGACAAAGCGACATTTGAGCTAAACTTGCTATGACAGCGGCGTTCCCCTTTAACCTTTGCCAGTTATGGTGTGATTATGTAAATGGTTTGCCATTGAGAGGCCAAGTCACATAGCATATTATAGTACATTAGCAGACATTATAAGCTGTGTCTCATTCATCAATCCACTGTTGACCTAATTAAATTCTCCATTAGCTGTGTTTGAGTGCTATTATGCTTATCAATGCGGGAGAGAGACTTAGCATATGAGTCTCTCAAACAGCTCCAGGGAGCAGGGGAGCATGTCTACGGAGCGTTTGGCCTCTTGTGCGGCGCAACTGGAGGACGTTTTGAGGTTCCCTTTTGGCATTTGCTGGACTGTGCTAGCCGCAATTACCCTGACTAAGCAGCAATTAGAGCTTGATTGCAATCCCATAGGAATCGAAATGTTACATGACGCAGAAATATGACTCAAGCGGTCTAAGCTAAGTAGGTATTTCACAGACGTTTCACACCCACGTTTCGTAATTAGGCCCCCACGCTTCTTTGTGCTCTCATCCAACTCCCTCATCTTCGCAGGGGGGGAGGGGGGGGGGCTTTCAGAGGCACTTCAGAGGCTCTCTGGCTCTGGTTCAGTCAATGAAAGGCTTCCTGTTTGAGAGGACATGCCCAAGACTGGGGTCCCTCGTCTATCCGGTGTGATAGTCCAGTGTTTAGCAGAGGTCAGACCCGTCCTCCGGTAACATGTTTTGCAGGGGCCTCAGTCCGCGTCTCAGGCTGAGGACTGGTCTGAGACAGGGGACGAGCTAGAGGTGGGAGTGGAGTGAGGAAAGTGTCTAAAGCTCCCCGGTTCCACCAACGCAGCCTCTACTGTGTACACGTGATGAGGAGCCCGTCGGGAATCATGTCACGCCCTCAGCTATCTGGGCTGTCCTCCCCCTCCCCAGAGTCACTGCACGACAACACACACCAGGGAGAGGGAGGCCTACGCAAGCCTGGAGCCCCAGTACACCGTGACCCCGCAAATGTGCGCCCCCTATAGGGGGTCTGGCTAGGGTCAAACAGCCTGGGCGCAAGCAGAAGCCTGAATATGTTGTTTATTAGGACTGCAGGTGAAGGCAACCTGTCAGGAGGGAAGATGTCTATAAGACAGAGAGCTTCCTGAATCAACTACAAACAGAATCAACTACAAACCGAGAGAGAGAGGGAGAGAAAAGGAGAGAGAGTGAGAGAGATCTAAAGGAAACAAAGGGAAACAAAAAAAAAGATAAACATTGAGTCATTGTTCTTTTATCTGTCATTATGAGTGGAATACTTATGAGAAATCTGCAGAGCTTCCAATGTTGGTAGGTTGAGAGAGAGAGAGAGAGAGAGAGAGAGAGAGAGAGAGAGAGAGAGAGAAAGAGAGAGAGACAGAGTGAAACGACAACGTTCTTACAAGGCTGTGATACTTCACTGTACCTGGAGAGTCCAGCCTCCTGTCCAGAGTTCAGACAGAGGACAATGGCCAACATCCAGTGTGTGTGTGTGTGTGTGTGTGTGTGTGTGTGTGTATGTGTGTGTTTGTGTGTGTGTGTGTGTGTGTGTGTGTGTGTGTGTGTATATGTGTGTGTTCACCAGACCAAACTAATAAAGAGAGGAGTAGAGACGATTAAAGCCAACCAGGACAGCGCTTCATCATCCTTTGCTCTCCCCCACTAACAGTGAGCACAATGTTTCTCTGTATCTTTGTAGTGCAGCGCTGCACAGAGCCTGGAAGACGGACTTTTTTGCGAGGAAGTCTGGCTTCCATGCGAGCGCAGTCTCCTCCAGTCCCCATAGAAACGACTCATAAGACCGGTCTGTCTGTGACAGCTAGAAACCTACAGAGAACATTCAACTGTGCACATTTCATATGGGTGCACAGAAACATACAAACTAACACGTCCATCTTGCTTGTATTACATGTGAATGAACTGAAGGGATATTATAAGTATAATTTTAGCATTTTTTGCTTGATTTAGTAAATAATTGTGGAAAAGGGGACTCAAATCAAGCAACAAAAAAAGTAATCTAAATCAAGTCAGAGCATGTGTGTGTGTGTGTGTGTGTGTGTGTGTGTGTGTGTGTGTGTGTGTGTGTGTGCAGTGTGCACCAGCGAGCGACTGACTGACTGGAGGGAGGATGAAACCTGGCCAGTGACGGAGGGATTGACCGGGGTCAGGGAGTGACCAGGGTCAGACCCCCAGAGAACAGCAGGCAGGAGGGGGTCAACAGCGCCACACCCACACCGTCTCACAACCAACGAGCGGGAAGCCAGTACCAAGACCAGTACCAAGACCCACAGCTCCCACTGCCATCCAGCCAGTACCAAGACCCACAGCTCCCACTGCCATCCAGCCAGTACCAAGACCCACAGCTCCCACTGCCATCCAGCCAGTACCAAGACCCACAGCTCCCACTGCCATCCAGCCAGTACCAAGACCCACAGCTCCCACTGCCATCCAGCCAGTACCAAGACCCACAGCTCCCACTGCCATCCAGTCATCTGAAATCTCACCACAGTCTCACAGCATGTGTGATGCTGCTTTAGGTGGGAGGTGATGCAACCAGCGTGCAAAGCCTTTCTTGGATATCAACTGGGTGTCATAGCTGGCAGATGTGAGCTGATTGCCCACTAGCTCCTCTAACGGATAAGAGTGTAATATTTCAGACTTGGTTTGCGATAACACTTTTAGTTTTTTGACACACATACAGTATCATGGCCTGAAAGTGTGAAATTGTTGTGTGAGCCAAAGAGCTGATACTGTAGATTTCTCTGGCCGGGATGCTCAGTGAGAGGAGTCTCTGTCAGGTGAACAGCTGTTTCTCTTTCGCATGGCGTCGTGACAGCTGGGAGGGAGAGAGACACAGAGACTCACAGAGACAGCTATAGTACCTGTGAGATCATCTGTCGGAGTGTGCGTGCGTGTGTGCGTGCGTGCGTGCGCGTGGGTGTGCCTCCTCTTCACAGCTAATATGTCTCTCCTCCTCCTTTCTTATTAATCCTTTTCCACCCTCTCTCTCTCTCTCTGCCCCCAGATTCAGCGTCTACCCAATCTCATTACGGCAGCCTGCCCACACAACATGGACTCAATTACCTGTAGCCAGCTCTCCTTCCTCCCGTCTTTCTCTTCTCCTTCACCCTTCCTACCTCTGCCTCCCTCGCTCTCTCTCTGTCTCGCACATCCAATCTTCCCTCAGTCTTTTACATCCCTTACGGTCAAACACTCCTTCTCCCCTCTATCACTCCCTGCTACCTGTTTTCTCTCCCTCCCTCCCTCTCTCCCTCCCCCCCCCCCCCCTCCCTATCTCTCCGCGGCTCTTCTCAGATACAGCTGACCTTTTAACTGTGTAATCACCAAAGTGGTGCCATTTAAACAGGCCTCCTACAAATACACAATCCGGCATAAAGGTTATAATGACTCCTAATGAGATAATAACTATGGGCGTATTCAATTCAGGCTGCCATTCAAACGTCTAGTCAAAACCTACCAAATCCCTGGAGGTGCACTTGACAAGGCCACTGTTTCTCCAACATAAGACTGAGACGCTCGGAAATGCATGGGACCAGATGAGTAAAAGGCGTGACCATGGCGTGAACCCTCCCACAGTATAAAGAGGACGTCTCCCTTTCTCTCTGTGGCTCTCATAGAGATTAATACATTTTTATTCTCCACGTTGGTCTCTCTCTCTCCCTCTCCCTCCCTCCCTCTCTCTGAATGTCACTACCAGAGGAGTGCAGACCGGAGTCTGACAGAAGATGTCATAAAGCCTCAATTAAAGCCTAATGACAGATCTCAGGCAGGCAGAAGCGATGCGCTGTCACCGCGCCTGCATGGCAGCCCTCTCCCCCGGGGAGAGATTGAGGAGATCTCACTCTGTCACTCCGGACGGGAAGGATGGTGACACCTATGACAAGACGCAGAGATGGGAGGATGAGTGGGAGGAGGGGGAGAGAGGGGGGAAACAGAGGGGGCCAGACTGGGGGGGGTAACGCCTTAGAAGGCTGAGAATGAGAAAAGGACAAAATGTGTGTGAGAGAGAGAGAGAGAAGAGATGGAGAGAGAGAAATAAAAAAAAGAGAGATAACAGAGAGAGAGAGCAAGAGAGAGAGCGAGAGAGGAAGACGGATGAACGTTGACATCCATATCTGGAGTAAACAGGTCTTCACAGCTCAATCGATCTGCCTGTTGTCAGCCTCCCTCAGACCCAGGGACACCAGGCACCCAGGCCTGCCCCAGACACAACACTCCACTGATGCTCTTTGGTCTCATCAGGCTTGGTCAGAGTTAATTGCAAAATCCTGTCATCACATTAATCCATGAACGTCTAAATATGTGTACATGTGTGATTTAAGATTTGGGGGACATCTACTGTTTTAGGTTGGTATTCAGCACCTCACCCAATATGTAGTCTATAGCCTAACCCTTTCCATACAAAGCAAGTGCAACAAATTTGATAAGAGGTCTGCACTGCTGGACCAGGGCACTAAATCTGTGCCTCTGTGTGGAGGAGAGCGAAGGAGCAGTCAACATGCCACAAATCCAATTTCAGAAAAGGAGAAAATGACACAGGGAAAATTTCACATTATTCACTGTATATGACCCTGCATTAATAAAAGAGTTCAAACAGAATGCCGGCCTGTGTTTGTGTTGACTGTGTCTGACTGAGGATAACATCCCCTCAGGGCCATCAATGAATATGATATTTAAAAATAGTTGTATCTTTGGATACCAACTTGTCTTTGGGGTAGTTACTATTTGATCTGCACAAGAGCTATGAGGTACAGTATAAACAATAAGGTGTGATGCATGCTAGGGGCGGCTGTAGCTCAGTTGGTAGAGCGGGTCGTTCAATGATCGAAGGGTCAGCGGTTCGAATCCCAGCTCCGACTGTCCACATGTCGAAGTGTCCTTGAGCAAGACACCTAACCCCAAAATTGCTCCCAATGAGCAGGTTAGCACCTTGCATGGCAGCTGCCGCCGTGTGTGTGAATGAGAGGCCATTGTAAAGCGCTTTGAGTGCCGCTAAGGTGGAAAAGTGCAGTCCATTTACCATTTAGGGGTAGGCAATATAAGTGAAAATATCTGTCTGGAAGATATCGATATGATAAAATGAAGGATCACATTTTAGTACCCCCTCTCATGCGAATGTGCGCAGATCTTTTGTTGTTGCACTAATTTGTGCGCAAATATTTTATAGTTTAATAGTTTTCAGCTACAGACTAGATGATCTTGGTGACTTTCTTTAATTAACAATACAATTTAAAATGAATTAAAAATTACACATCACTTTACTGTAATGCAGCCTTTATAAACAGGAAAAGACAGCAATTATGCCATATTATGATCCAAAATCTAAGACAATATCTTAGTCTCACTGCGGTATCGATATTAACCAGCCCTAATGCTCTCTCAACATTAGCCAACAGCAGATGTTGGATATCGATGTCATTGTGATCTCATTTGCAAAGACAGATGAGTGTCCCATGAAATAACAGGATGGTCACACTCATTTTCTGCTTCATTAGCACAATTAGGCAGTGTGCATGTGTTGATGAGGGAGTGTGTGTGTGTGTGTGTGTGTGTGTGTGTGTGTGTGTGTGTGTGTGTGTGTGTGTGTGTGTGTGTGTGTGTGTCTGTGTGTGAGACAGAGAGTTTGGCTGTGCGTGCATGTGTTTGTATGCATGCATGTGTGTGTGCGTTCATAATTCGGGCTTGTGTCTATGTCGTCTGTAATGACAGAGCAAAGCAGTGGCGAGCAACCCACTTCCACTATGACTAGGGATGGGGATCAAGACCCGAATTCAAATTTCTCAAGACCCGGTAATCAATAAGGTCGGAGCTTAGGCTATCGGGTCTGCTATCGAGCCTACAGCCGAGTGAACATTTTAACCGGGACAATCAAAAGTGTAGGCTAGGCTACTGCACGTTCACGCAAGCGCACAAGTAGGCATATATAATTATCGAGCACCAAAATCAGGCACTTTCATTCAGAATGATACAAGTATTTCAGTTTCAGCATCATGGGCAGCTTCCCAGCAAGCAACATATTGGTCTGCACACACTCGGCTACACTTTTAGTCTTGTAGGTAGGAATGCCTACATAAAGATCAACTTGATAAATGTCATGTCGGTTGGACGGGAAGTTACCACGCAGTGTTTTAGCCAGATGAGCAATATTTGCATCTTATTTTTGTCATGTTGTAATAGTCAACAGATACCCAAAAATTAATAAATATGACACTATTCATTTGATGTTACAGGCATGTTATCCTGGCTTGTTGTAAGCAATAAATGCAAAACCAGTTCTGTTAAACATGTATTGCCGTCCGTCTCGTTTTTCCCATAGAAAAGTATCGATAGTGGTATCAATAAGGACCTGGATCATTAAGCAGACTCGATAACGGTATCAATATCAATAAAAATGAATGATCCCCATCCCTAACTATGACTCCTCTGTGCTCTCTCCTGCAGCACAGTCCTGGGAAGCAGCCCCTCTCTCCATGTGTAAAGCCAACCATGGGCAGAACGGCAGCCATAAACAGACGCTGGGGATTAATAGAAGCCAGTGTGTAACATGGGCAAATATAACCTCTAACCCCTCCTAGGCTCGGTGTTCAGCAACAGCCAATTGGCTCATCTCTCCTCTCCTCTGGTCAGAGCTTGTCCCTGGTGTTACGATCGAGCCGTTCTCACTAGTCAAGATCAGCGCAAGGACAGAAGACACAGAGAAATGCACAGAGCTATAGGGGATGGGGGAGGTGGGAGGGGGGCAGTGTCTGAGAGGCAGCGAGAGAAGGGATTGTGTGCCTGAGAGAGGGAGAGAGAGAGAAAGAGGGTGAGAGAGAGAGAGGGAGAGAGAGAGAGAGAGAGAGAGAGGCCTGGCCGCCAGGTCAGTGCTCCACATCCATGCTATTAGTTAATGTGTCACTCTAACCCCACAGAGGCAGTGACAGCGTGTCACAGACCCCGCCAGGGCCAACAGGAACACAGACTAACAGGGTTTACTACAGGGGAGGGGGGAGAAGAGCTAGAGAAAAAAGAAGAAGAGAGCTCTCTAATTCATTGTGACTCACCAGTAATGGGTGGGGAAAGGAGAAGGAGGGGTGGAGGCGGAGGAAGGGAGCAGAGGAAAAACGAGTGGAGAGTTTAATCCGAGTGGAGGAGAAGAGACAGAGGAGGGAAAAGAAAGCGGCAAACAGAGTTATGGGGACACCGGGAAAAGAGGAGAGGGGCAATGCCGCGCCAATTGAAGTGTGTGTGTGTGTGTGTGTGTGTGTGTGTGTGTGTGTGTGTGTGTGTGTGTGTGTGTGTGTGTGTGTGTGTGTGTGTGTGTGTGTGTGTGTGTGTGTGTGTGTGTGTGGGCACTGGGAGAGACAGACCGAGGAGATATCAGATGAGATATCTAAGGATAGTTATTTGTAAAATGAACACAGCCTCAGAAAAGTGGGAAAGTCTGATAGTCTGTGCGTTATCCTGTCATGCGCTGCTGGGTGGTTGAACGACCAGCTCAGAGATGCTGTTTCTATAGTGAATCGCTGCTGGGCCAACAGAGAGGCACACTGGGAAAGAAAGGAAAGACAGACAGAGCGAGGGAGAGAGAGGGGAAGGGTTCGGGGGGGGTCTGACCATTCCTGTTAACCTGACTGACAGTGAGAGAGGGCGAGAGCGAGGGACAGAGAGAGAGAGAGAGAGAGAGAGAGAGAGAGAGAGAGAGAGAGAGAGAGAGAGAGAGAGATAATGAACACATGGAGTCCCAGGCAGATGTTCAGCCCATGAAGCTTCATGAGCTTATGGGTCTCCCAACTCCTTTCCTGGCCGCTCTCAGCCGGCAACACCTGTGAAACAGTCCATCCTCCTCCTCTCTGTGGAGCCCGGCGCGCTAGCAGCATGACAGGCTAGGACGGCATGTCTCCCATGGGGCCAATTCATACAGACATCTCGGTGAAAAGCGAGGGCCTGTAAATTGTTTCCCCTCTCCCTTCCGCCTCCACCTAATCGCCACTTAGGCACGGGTCTAACAGTGGCCTTGTCCTCCTGCTAGACAGCGAGGCGCAGTCAGCACACATACTTATGCACACACAACCAGAGGGAGCACCAGGTAGGATGGAGCCTCGGGGTGCGTTTTCACCTCGACAGGGTTTGGACCCCTGTATAGTTGAGATAGCCGTTCGAGGCCAAGAAATAGACTGATTGGTCATTAAATAATCAAGAATGCAGTCTATGGCCTAGGCATCTATGGCATGGAATGGGGGTTCATGAAAATGACACGGAATGATGGATAATTTGCCCGAACAATGTGGATGTCGCGTTTTAGCCTACAGTGTTCCCTCTTGTTCTACTGAGAACACAAAGCCAATCCTCTCATCTAACAATGCAGGCAACGCCTAAAACGAACCTAAAATAAGAGCGACTGGGGTTCAAGTTTGGGGTGCGCAATTGGCTAAACGCCAGGACTCATCCTAGTGTTTTTTAACCTGTTCTGTGACAGACATAAACCCCCAAAATATTTGATGTAGCCAACAGTTTTTAACAAGTTATCAATTCTGACACATCTTCTTAATATTGAGGTCAATGAGTTTCACATGCTCAGAATGGCACAATTAGGCTAACTAATATGCAGCGATATGCAGTTTTTCCGTGAATCATTATTAGACCAGACAAGCCTAGCCTAGTAGTACCTACAGGGAAATCAATACAGTTGGAATCTCTGTAGCTTTGAAGTCTACCATGTGGGTTAGATTGTATAGCCTTTAAAATTGTATACAACTCACGTGTCTTAGTTCTTGCGTGCGGTCTTTCATGATCACTTATGATAGAACACTTGACTGCCAGAATCCGAGATTATTTTTGATGTTTGCCAAAGGAAGAGCATCTACGAGAGGTTGGAGAAAGAAAGGTGTCCAACGGTCGAGGGCGCGCCTATCAGCTTGATCGCGAGCTGCCGTGATTCCTCCTCCTGGGCTCGGAAAGGTGGGACCCGCTACAAGAGGGTGACGCGCATGAAAGGTGAAGCGAGGCCAGCCGCCTTTTAATTGTGAATTTAAGCTCCTTCGCCGGATAGTAATGTGTTTAGAACTCGAAATAATTAAACTGATCACACCATTATTTGTAATCAATAATATGCAATATTCTTTTCGTTTTAACAGATTGTAAAGGATTACGCCCTGATGGTGGTGGACATTATCTGATGTGAGGGCGACCTCTGTCGGTAAAAAAGTCAAGAGGTGGATTGAAAGCCAAAAGTGGTTAGTGCCTCCTGCTTATGAAAGCTATAATACTACATGAGTCATAACCAATCCCTACAGTAAATTCCTCAACCACAAGCAGTGAAAATGAAACCAAAACAGATGCAGAACCTTATGTAATGAGGAAAAACACCAATCACCAATTTGGGATTTATGAGCACCAAGACTCAGGCCAGAGAAGGTGCAAGTTTATTCCCATGTCCTAATGTCAAACAATCGTCAACATCTATTAGTTCAAATATTGAATATACACAATCTGAATGATGCAAACAAATAGAATTGATATAATGGGCAGATAATTCCAATAAAGCTCCATTCAATGCAGTTTCCATGCTATGGCTGCAGTCTATATATTGTTGTTATGCTGTCGTCAGAGTCCAGACACTGAGAGAAGATGAGGCAGAGGGTCAGCAGAAAGAGAGCCTCTACATGTGCATTTACACACTCCACATACCATCAGCTCACTGGGATGAACTGATACAATTCTTAAATACACAAATCCTATTATAAAACAATAAGAAATTACTATTCTCATTTGTTAAATCGAAAGGCAATTCAGCCCTCTTTTCAAAGTGACTGAACAGACATTTCACTGTGTCCACCACTTGGCAGTCCCAGCTCCTGTGGCAGTCCCAGCTCCTGTGGCAGTCCCAGCTCCTGTGGACACAGGTGTTGGGAGTGTGCACCTCCACACCAGGACAAGCAGGTAGCATGGCCGACAAGAGGGTTTAGAAGTGAGGTTTCCTCTTGCGTCCAGTGTACTTTGTGTCTGCCCGGACCTCCCTGAAAAACCCAAAACACACCAAAGAGAGAAAGACAGAGAGGGAGAGAGGGGAGAAGTTAAACAACTCAAGTCTTAGAGGAGCCTCGTGAACGAGAAAGTGGAGAGGCTGAAGATGGACACATTAAAGTAAAGAACATACCTGCCCTGTCTTCTCCTCCTCTCCTTCTTCTCCAGGATCCAATCCTTCCCTTTCTTTACAGATTTACCCTTCATGTTTTTGAAGCGAGATCTTCACGAGAGAGAGAGAGAGAGAGAGAGAGAGAGACAGAGAGAGACAGAGAGAGAGGGGGACAATTAATACGCAAAAACACAGAGGGTGAATTCTTTAAGATTCAGATCTTTCGAAGTAAAAGGCAATTCTGCATTCATTTTTACATTTAACATGTGATTCTGATCTATTCCCCATTGACCACTAGGGTAAATGTGATATGCTTGTTAAGAGGGAGGAAAAGCAGCCTGGCAGTAGTTCTAGACAGGCAGAACGACAGCCCCCTATGTCTCTCTGGGTCCTTCTGCCTCATCAGGGCAGTTGAGAGGTGAGTCTGCGCTGACCTGAGGACAGGACCTGACCTGTACCATCTAACCATTCAACATGATCAATGCAGAAGGTGGTTGAAGTTTTCCTGTACCTCTCTCCTGTGAACTGGACCTGATTAGGAACACCTCTGTCTGAAGTCTCTGACTGTAAGCCCTGAAACGGAGATAATAGAGATTAATGCACAAATGTCACAAACAGACGTTCCCAAACATCACCACAACACTTTCTTTTCTGTACCTTGGGAAGGACTCCTGACATTCCAGCAAACAGACACAGGAAGAACCTGGAAGGAACCAGAGACAGGATTTGATTTTCAAACTTTACAGTGACCATAACATTGAGTAAGCCATACTCATGATACCTTCCCATTATCCCAGTAAAATGGAAATTCTTGCTTGGTGAAACAGTATTATACTTGGGTAGCCACAGGTAAGAGAGGGACTGACTTCTTGGCCTTGGTGCTGTTGGGGTAGTCCACCACCATGCCTCCGCTGAAACCTGCTTTCATAGCCTGGGCCGTGATCAGCTCCAGCTGGGGAGAAACGACAGGTCAGCACTCTAACAGGGCGCAACGAAACGGCAACACTGGTGTTGGAGCAGAGAGAAGTCTCTCCCAGACAGAGAGTCAAATTTGCGTTCAAACTGGGATCTCTTGAATGAGCCATAGCAGAGAAAAATTATACTTTACTTGCTCTGAGTTCTCGGGATAAAGCTGAAAGACGGCTCGGGCACCTCTGGCCTGAAGAAAAAACAGATGAGAATAGAACAACGTTTCTGAAGAGTATCTTTACTGGGGAAAAATACAACAGACAAGGGAACAATCTGAGAGCACAGCTTACTAGAGAGGAGTAGAGAGTGCTGAAAAAGGTGTACAGTCTCTTAGGAGGACTGTGTGTCTTCTTGTCAGCGTTGCAGAGCCACTGCAGAGCAGATATACTATGGGGAGAAGGGGGGGGGGGATTAATACACACTCAGTGAATCATATAAAAGTACAGGGTTGTCCTTCTAGACAGATGTTTCTTACCTGATACAGCCATCAAATGTCCCTGGCCTGAAGGGCATCCCCTCACCCATGTCCCCCAACACCAGGTCTCCCTCGACCTCCCTTTCCAGGGCAACATCTGTGAGAGGAGGAAACGACACTCAGTCCATAGATCACCAAGTATCAAGCATCAAGTACAAGGCACTAGACTTTCCATTCAGCCATTTTACATTCAGGTGGGATGTTACACTCACCCAACATGGCTGTGCTGATGTCCACTCCAACCCAGCAGTGACCCTCCTCGGACAGGTAGTCTCCACTGAGCCCAGAGCCACACCTGCAGGGACACAGACCAACTAATGGCATTGTTCCCATTTCAATAATTTATTTGCCATGTCAACTATAAGTTGATGGGGATGTGTCAGATTCGCTCATCACATCAAACAAACATAAAAACAACAGCACACAACACATACAGTACAAGTAGTACATTTCCCTGTCCAGCAAACCCCACCCCTTTTTACCCTTGGCTCTCTGATTTCTGTCTCCCCACCTCTGCTTTGCGGCATTCTCTATGAGCCTGTTCTGCTTACTGTGCTTTGTTATATGATTCACTTAAACATCATATTAGAGACTACAGGGATAGCTAACACATAATGGCCTACCATGTAGGCAATTTCTCTGTAACTATTTGTGCACTGTTAGTCATGTCTCTCTTATGAAGTATTTAGCACATGTTGACTGCACTGTAAATGTTCTTAGCCAATAGACAAACATTTCCCAGGAGCTTGCTCAATCATCTCGTTGAGAGGTCAGGGAAGAATTTTTACAGCTCACTTTTCTGGCCCCCGGGTGAAGCTGTTTTTTTGCTACCCTCTGGAACATGTAGAGGTGGGACCTATGCCCTATTGCTCTCTGTAAAGTGCATTGTGTTGCCTCTGTGTATGAAATATGCTATTACAAGTAAAGCTTGATTTGATTTTCCGTATGCCCAAGATAGGCTTAAGCCTAAAATTAAAAGCCCTTGACTCAGGAGGACACATCCATTTGCAAACAATCAGCCTTGACCATCATGGTTCTCAATAGGGGTATGGTACTTGTTGTTGGATAGAGCACCACCCCTCCACAGTCCCTGGTTGGTCTGCAAACATACCCAACGTCCAGCAGGTAACACGGCTGATCTTCTGGAAGGTTCAGTAGCTCTACAGCCCTCTCAGACATCTGGCTCTGGATCTCAATCATCCGGGTACTGGGAACCAATAGAAAACAGAAACCTGTTAAATGACATTGTGCTGAGGTAACGCGTGAATACTACCAAATACCTGAAGCTATTGTTAGCATGCCAACGATTGACTTGCTTAATACAGCCGTATCTTGTACAGGGGAGTTATTTCCAAGCCAGTGAGTAAATCTAAACCAACGTTACTCACTTCTGAGAGTATTTCTTGGCCTCCTGTTCATTGTAGAACTGCAAAGCAAGAGGAAATAAAAAACACTGTCACAACGTTCTCGGCAATTAACCTTTCTCTTCAAATGCGATGGCATTTGAAAAGCAAATCATGAACGCTGTAGTCTTGCAACAGGCAGCTACTAGCTAGCTCTAGTTAGCATTTTAGCCAGCCGACTACATAACTACATTACTGTGAAAATGATATGTTCTAACCATTTCAGGAGGGGCCATGTGTTCCGGACGTCGACAACTTGATGCCATGTTAACTTTTAGATAATATCAACAAGACAAAAAGGGAGAAATTTAAACCTTAAAACCTAAATGTTGTTTTGCGGCCCCCGTTAGAAACTATCCACATGTTCTGAAGTGACGTCATTCTCCAGCGTCAAAAAGGGACACCATTTTTAAAGAGGCAGAACAAAATAAACCAGTATTCAAGAGCTCGTTATGTTCAGTGTTTTCTAGATAAAATCCACTGCATAAAAATAATTTAAATGCCACTGCATAAAAGGAATAATTGCATAGGAATATTATGAAATATTCGAGTCTTTCCAGTTTGTCGAATATGATTGGAGACCAGTTCATGACAGCTTCCGGTTTACATAGTCCCTCATTGGCTAAACATTTTCATCGGATGTTAATATTGATCTTCCTGTCACACACGCACTGCTAAATGGCCACCGAGACGGTATGGTAGAATGGCGGAGGTCAGTTGGACGCTCGGGAACAGAGCGTACAGGCTCTCAGCTTTGAAAAGATCCTTACGTCGTTTTCTTTCCAGTGCCGAAGGTCATGGAACGGTTTTCAGCAACCTGTGTCATTGGAGCTCGGACATGTAGTTCCAAGGTAGCAGCAGTAGGCCTAAGGATATGCGAATGTCAGCCGGCAAGTGGGGGACCTTCTGCCAACTACCTGTAAGCCTGGAAACAAGAACTTTAAAAAGCACCTCCTGCTGGACAAGGAGGCCGAGCACAGGGCTAAGAGAAAATCTAGACAGAAAAGCCAAAGCGTGCACGGGACTTTGCGTTGTAGTTGGCCCAGTGTCACGTCTTGTCATTTGCTTTTATTGGACTCTGATGCTAAGCCCTTAATCAAATTAGTATTCAGCAAGTATTCAGAATATCCAGCTCATACATGAGCATCAACCATCCTTCTACCTCTCGCCAAGTTTGTGACCTCTATCCCAGGTGAACCAGATTGTCGGCAGGATGACATGCTGGAAGAGCAGGGGCATTCTCATGGCTACTTTACACCCCGAAACCAGTGGGTCAGGTCAGCAGCTGAGAGCGTTCAGCACTGTCATCCTCACACTGGCAGACCAAGGTTCAGGACCGAGTGTGTCACCGCTGAGACCTTACCCAGCAGCCCTAGCAGCACCCTCCTGCAGGGCTTACAGCTGGGGGAGCAAGAGTGGCAGTTCAGACACCCCTCCACTACACCGGAGCAGAACGGCCTACTACGACATCCTGAAAGTGACCCCCAACGCTACCCCGTCCCAGATAAAGACGGCATACTACAAGCAGTCCTTCATCTACCACCCGGATAAGAACCCGGGGAGCAAGGAGGCGGCGCTGCGCTTCACTGAGGTCAGCGAGGCCTACAGCATCCTGGGGAGCATCGGTCTGAGGAGGAAGTACGACCGTGGCATCCTCAGCCAATCAGATGTCCAGGGCGCCGGCAGACCATCCGCCAGGGAGAGCGGGGCGGCCAGCAAAGTCGGCTCCGCCCAGCAGAGGTCCAGACATTACTCCAATGTCGGAGGGAAGCCCGTGTTTGATTTTGACGCCTTCTACCAGGCCCACTACGGAGAGCAGCTGCAGAGAGAGAAGCTGATGAGGGCGAAGAAGGAGATGCTCAAACAGAGCCAGAAGGAGGACTTAAGGAAGTGGAAGATGGGGAAGGTGCTGGAGATGACTGCGGGGATTCTGGTGGTCATGGGAGGGGTCCTTATTGTCAGCCTCAGCAGGTCCTGAAACGGGCTGTTGGGATAAACCTGTCCCCTCAGAGGATGTGCTGTTGGGATAAACCTGTCCCCTCAGAGGATGTGCTGTTGGGATGAACCTGTCCCCTCAGAGGATGTGCTGTTGGGATAAACCTGTCCCCTCAGAGGATGTGCTGTTGGGCTCACCCTCGTGTCGTACTCGAAGGTTACACAAAGCACACAGTTATTAAAGATGTGTTGTTTTGTTCTCAAAGTAGACCTTGGACTGAGCTAGAACATCAGGACTAAAGGAGGGCTGCTGTCTAGTGTAGCTATTTTAAAAATCAAACAGCTGTTCTCAAGCACTGGAGAATCACCTTGGGGTGGGAACCAAAGTAATAATAATAAAAAAAATAGCATTTTATTTATGTTTTAAAACCTGTGTTTATTTATTTCAGATCAACGTGAAGAAATCAACAACCAATTACCTAGATTTTATCATCACCTGTAGAGCAGTTACTTATGAGCAGCAGCATGTACATCTGATATGGCTTTTTTTGGACTTCAAACTTTTTAGAATCAGAGTTTACAGCTAGATTATTACACAAGATGTGTATAGGTCATATGTAAATATAAATCGTGCCTTTCATGTTATTTAAAGAAGTGCAAGGTGAGTTGGAGCCGGAAGCCAGTAAAGGCAAGAATAAAGGCTGATGCTCGATTATCCCACATAACTTAGCCGTATTCTGATTTCTCTGTCATCGTGATCACCACGCTGAACTGTGCCAATAATATACCTACAGCAAATATGAATTCCATACATGCAATGATGGTGAATGTTTGTCCACTAGAGGGCTCTGTACTTCATCAAATCATGTTACTCACCGGTACTGTATATTGTGCTGTACCATACTACTATACCTGAGGCCTATACTCAGATTCATTCTGAGTACACTCATTCATGTGAAGAATACACTTTCAAACAGGAGACACTAGACAGATTAGTAACAGTTTGTTCACATGTTTTATTCACAGAAATATAAAGTAGTATGTCAAGTTTACGCCACTTTGTACAAAATTGCACAGACTCTTCAAAACTCAGCCAGACAACAGAAATCAGCATTAAGTGTTACGAAAATAAGAGGAAACATGACTTGCTAGACGCTAGTCTCTGATATGTGAATGAGTCTTGTGTGACTGACAGGTTGTACTGAGGAATTCATTAAGAAGAAATAAGATTATACATAAATAAGACTTGATAGGAAAATGACATTTACAATGGCTGAGGAATAAATACTCTTCAAAAATACGATTTGAATTGGCACATGTACCATCATGAACTGCCCTCAATTCTCCCCGTTGCTGCTAGTCTGACATGGCGCCACAGTCAAAGCTAAAAGGCCATGCTGAGTCTGACACCCATATGACCCTCACCTCAATCCTCTCCCCAGCTATGGAAATGCAAAAGACTTGAGAACTTACAGTATCAGTTCTATTTCTGTTCTACCTAGCACGGCCAACTAAAGACCGCTACAGTGCGTCTTCGTCTGGACTGTTCCAGATCACACCCCCTAGAGTTCACCTGCAGGTCTCTCACACACACACACAACACTGCCTGGCTTTAAAGTAGCACTACGTCCATTTATTCTGGTCCTTGGGCCCCTCGTCCATGCTGGCTGTCATCTGACAATGCTCATCAAACACTTTGGAACGGCAACATCCATTCTGCCCTAAGGGCCAGCATAGTATTCATATGGTACTGGTACTGGATGCAAAACCAGCAAGCTGAGGAACCTGGAGGACCAGGTAGAAACACTACTGTAGCACACCAATCATCACACACACTGGGATTAATACACCACAACAGCAGTCCGTCACACACGCAAAGCATTCCAGATACAGACAACCCCCTTGATGTTTTTATGCATTACGTTTAAGAGCTGTATTTTCAGTCCAGGGCCTAAGTTATATTTCACGTATGTGTATTGTCTGTAAAACACCCCTATTTCTACGTATCTGGCTTGTTTCCATGAATGTGAGCAGAAACAAAGACATGTGTCGACATCGTGTACAAAGTGACTAAAGCACATGCAGTTAATGAACCACAATATGTTGATATGTCACTGGGAGAGCTGAGCTGGTTTCTGCTGTGCTAGGTCCTGGGTAGAATCTGTGTAATATCGCCATCGTAGTACTGTGGCTCTATCGCTACAACCTGAGGCCAACAGTCTGTTGAAGTCCAGGCAGGAACTGAAACCTTGAGGCTGTGCACTTTGAAAAATGCCAATCTTCCTACTAACACAAACACACCCATTACTGTACTGATGTTACCATTTAGCAGGGCTACAGCGAGACTTTGTTGAGACACTCCTTAGGGACTGAGAGGATATCCGGGATGGTCTAGAAGCGGCTTCACAAACATCGGGTCTGGCCTCAGAGGGGCTCTGGGGGGAGGAACCTTTCATTTCGGGTCATTTCAGCTCTTGATCACAGAGCTGGGGGTGGTGATAGAGGTCTTGTATCCAGGGGAATTGTGGGTAGGGCTGACAGGAAGTGGTCTGATGAAGGGAATCAAACCCATATGACTCCGCTGGGCCACTTCCTCTTTCTCTCCCTCTGTCTCTCCCCCTTCTAGTCCTCTCACTAACTCACCAGATAAAATAGGCCATTCCCTCATATTAATGTCAGCTGAGGTCGGTCTGAGATGCTAACTTCTCAAACTGGAGGAACAGAAAATACCTCAGAACAACAACACACAAACAAACCAACGCCTGGTGATCCAGTGATTTGGACCATCCCTGACCTCTCGCTTAATGGGGCGCAAATCCCTTGCACTTCCCTTTGTCTCAGCCAATGAGGACACTCAGTCGAAGCCTCAGTAGAAGGAGTACTGGTTCTCCACGGCTCTGGTCCGGCGCGCTCCGTCCGTGTCGTGGTAGTCGTCCGAGGCGCCGCTGGAAGCCTCTAACAGGCGCTCGGAGCTGTTGCTCCTGCTTGTCAGCCCTCCCCCTCCTCCTCCTCCTCCTCCTGCACCTGCTCCTCCTCCCCCTCCTCCTCCTCCGCCACCCGGGTCGCCGCGGGAGAGGGACGGGAGGGCGGTGGGCGAAGAGGAGGAGCTGGAGGAGAGCGGGGCGTCGGAGGGGGGCCCGGTTGGCTGCGCCGCCCCAGGGAGGTGGAGGGTGGGCTGGGCCGGGTCGGCCCGGCAGACAGGGTCCCTGGGCAGGGTGGGGAACTGAGGCACTGTCACGTCTGCGCAAGCCAGAGAAAGAGAGTTTGTGTGTGTGAGGGAGAGAAAAGTGAGATACAGTAGACAGGCTGTGAATATAACACAGAAAAAAAGCACTAAAACAGCATTATGAAAGAAAGCACAGTTCTGACACAGTAGTATGACTGTGATCTAAGTGGTGATTCATTTGATTCTGTTGTTTGGGTAACAGGGAGTGGGTACGACAGGGTTTATTAAGAGCTTCTACATGAACACACAGTGAAGTGGGGATCGCCTCCATTATCCTCTATCCTGGTGGGCAATTCAAAACAACAGTAGAGGGACCACTGATGCAGACGCCGTGTATCAATACAGCCCTTTACATGTTGGATCAACACCCTACGTAGTGTGTGTGTGTGTGTGTGTGTGTGTGTGTGTGTGTGTGTGTGTGTGCGCGCGCGGTGTGTGTGTGTGTGTAGGCATGGGGCCCGGGGGAGAAACAGAGGCACTCTTTGTGAGCGTCAGGTTGGGCTGGGGCCTGAGTCTGGGCCTGAATACAGAAGAACGCCCCCTCGCTCTCCTGCACAGGAGGGCATTCATACCCCGCCAGGGGCGGCGCCCAGCGGGGGGTGGGGGTGAGGGGGGGCAGGGTGGCTCGGGGCAGGCTCGCCGAGTTCCAGTGTTGCCTTCCTCACTCCGAGGACAAACCTCGACGGTCCGTCAACATGTCACGCTAAGCAGCTGCCCTCCGAAGAGCCCCCGCACACACACTGGAACACTTGCCTTGTGTGTGTGTGTGTGTGTGTGTGGGGGGGGGGGGGGGGGGGTTTAAGGTCATAAACACTCAAGAGGACACTGTGTGTGTAAGGTTGCGTAATGAGTGCATGCGCGCATGTACAACAGGCCTTTTCTGGGTTGTACCTGTACATGCGCTGTACCACGCGTGCGTGTGTGTGTGTGTGTGTGTGTGTGTGTGCGTGTCTCACCTGTGGGGGTGCGCTGCGCCTGTACGTAGGAGCGCAGGGTGATGTCAGCCGAGCCCCCCGACTCCAGGGGGATGGGGTGGGCGTGGAAGTGTCTCAGCATGTCCGACACCGTGTGGAACCACAGATGGTGTACGTGGCATTGGCCGTTATCGTTCACAGACAGACGCAGGTGCTGGGGAAGAGAAGGAGAGAGAAAGGGGAGGGAGAGAGAGAGAGAGAAGAAGAGAAAGTGAAACGGGGGGGGGGAGTAAGAGAGTGGGTTTAATACAGTCAGGGCATTAATATAAATGGGAGGAAGGAGGAAGGAGATATGGGGGTGGAAGAGTGCTTTAGGGAAGAGCAAGAGTGAGTGGTACAGTGTAGATATGAGAGAGACGGAGATAGAGGAGGGGATATGAAGAGAGAGAGAGAGAGAGAGAGGGAGAGAGAGAGGGGGCATGCCGTGCATTAGTGACATGGTGGCAGCTCGGTCGGAGACTGACACCGGAGCGGCGCGCACTCCTGACTTCCTGACTGCCGTCCAGCAGGATGTGATGCGGGCGGATCACATTACGCCAGGGACACACACTCGGGCATTACTGCCTCCGAGTGCCACATACCTGCAGCCCCAGAGGGCACAGGAAGAGGGCCAAACACACACACACACACACATACTGGCACTCGCATGCACACACACACATATACACTCACACACACTTCCCAGAGCAGGGGAGCGACCATGTCCAGTCACGCCACTCTCAGCCAGCCTGTTCTAAACAGGGTGTATCATATCAGGCTGGTATTGACGCAGCGCAAGGGATCGTCAGCAGGGTCCCTGATGAGAACTAGTGTTACACGCTTCCCAGTAGCGCAGTCGAAATAACACAGTCGTACGTGGCGAGAGAGAGAGGACATTCATTCGGAGAGGACAGGCGAGGACAGGGCGGAGGCAGAGACGTCCTCCCGCGTCCTCCTTCTCTCCGATTGGCTCACCTTGGCCTTGCCCTGGAAGTTGAAGGTGAGGACGTACTCCCCCGGCCGCGTCTCGCTCTGGCGGATGGCGAACAGGCCGTGGCTCCTGGCTCCGCCCGCCAGGACCAGCTGGGCCGCCCGCACCCGCGACAGCGTCCCGTGGAACCACGGGTAGCCCGCCAGGCTGGCCACGCCCTCCGTGTCCGTCGCCCCCTCGCCTTGACCCGCTGGACACACACACACACATGTCACACACACACACACTTATGAGGACTTCCATGGACAGCAGTTATGCTAAGAAAGGCTTGGTGCAGATGTGTGTGTGTGTGTGTGTGTGTGTGTGTGTGTGTGTGTGTGTGTGTGTGTGTCTTACCGGAGGTGGGGCTGGAGGCCTGGGCCTCAGGAGACTGGAGGAAGCGCTCTAAGGGGACGTGGGAAGGGTGCTGGGTGAAAGGTAGTTCCCTACAGCGGACAGAGGGGGCGCTATAGTGCTCCGCTGCAACGCCACAAGATCTCTCAGAAGCACGATGGACACCTGAACACAGTCATAACACACGCGCGCACACACACACACAACGTCAGACATAGACATTACACAGCAGCTACACTGGGGGTAACCTGGACAACTGGAGTAAATTGAAGCGTTGAAGAGTGAAATAGTGAGTGTGTGTGGGTGTGTGTGTGTGCGTGCGTGCGTGCGGAATATGTATGAGGTGCCACTCACCCTCTGAGAGAAGCTCACAGCTGCAGGAGGCCACCATGGAAAACTCTTTGGAGGACTGACCGTGGGGACATGACGCCAGCTCGATATCATCTCCACTGTCCCTGTGTAGCACACACGCACGCACACGCAAACACACACACACACACACAAGCGCAAGGGCACACATAAGAAACACAGCAAAACACAGGCGCCAACACCCACACGGCCGCACGGACAATCTGTGCGTTTGTGTTGCGCGTGTCCAAACAGAGCGGAATCTGTATTCCTAACAGCTCTCCCAGTGCCAGAGCAGGAAGTGCTGTGTGAGGGGACGCCTGTCAAAAACTCCTCTCACTGGATGATCTATGACTGTGTCCCCTCTCCCTCTCCTCCTCCTCCTCCTCTCTCTCTCTCTCCCTCCAACCCCCCCCCCCCCCCCCTCCTCTCAAGCCAAAAGCAAATATTTATCCCTGGGTTTACCCGGGGTCTATGCAGTCCTGAATGTCAGCCACCCAGGAGTTTTTCTGCAGAGAGTCGATGGTTTCCAGGATGTATTCACCCCCATTCTCTACCTGTGAAGGACCAGACCACAGAACATCAGCAGACACACACACACACACACACACACACACACACACAGAGACACAGGGCACAATAGCAGCTGGAAATGGGTGCATGGGTGGTGGCGGGTAAGGATTTGAGGCTGTGTGCGTGTGTGTGTGTGGGGGGGGGTTGTGTGTGTGTGTGTGTGTATGTTCCTACCTTGAGGACGAAGGTGTTGTCTTTGTCTGGCATCTCCAGAGGCATTGTGGTCCTCACCTCCACTATGGCTGTGAGGGGGATGCTCACCTTGGGCTTCGAGGACTGATGGAGACAGAAACACACACACACACACACACACACACACACACAAACAAACAGAAAACTGATTTACTGACATACTGCTTTTATGCCTGGTTCCAAATCAAAAGGATTTAGTGAGTAAGTGTGAGTGTGTGTGTGTGTGTGTGTGTGTGTGTGTGTGTGTGTGTGTGTGTGTGTGTGTGTGTGTGTGTGTGTGTATACTGACTGGGGATGACGTCAAAATGTGGACAAAATCGGTGTTTTGGGGTTGGGGTTGAGTTAGGGTTAGAGTAAGGGGTTATGGAATGAATGTAAGTCAATGCAATGTCCCCAACAGTTGAACAAGTCAATGTGTGTGTGTGTGTGTGTTATCTGCTCTGTCAAAATGCAGGGAGCTGGCGCAGAGGCCGGATGACAGAGTGCTGCGCTGCCTCAGTCTGCTGGGAGATGGATGCTGCTCTGACACAGACCGCCTGGAGGGAGGAGAGGATGGCAGACAGACAAGAAACAGAGAAGCAGGCAGACAGGACAGGGAGGCAGGCAGACAGGAGCAGGCAGACAGGACAGAGACAGACAGACAGACAGACAGACAGACAGACAGACAGACAGACAGACAGACAGACAGACAGACAGACAGACAGACAGAAGAGAGAGGCAGACAGAGGCAGCCAGGGAGACTTCATGACTCCTACATTTGCGTGCTGTACTCTCTCACACATACACTGTTGACTCTGCAGCGTTGTGCGTTATGACCACATGACTGCAGTAATGTGGCATGTACTATACCGTCTGTAACAGTACACTTTGCTGTCTCTATTTACGGTATGTCTCCACATAGCCTAGCACGGGCTAAGATAGAACACACGCAGAAACGTCAGCGATTTCAATGAAACCACCCAAAATGAAACCACAGTCGTCCTAATACCCATTTCGTGCGCGGGAAAGAAACGTGACCGACGACGGCACCCCGAAGGCCTTGAGAGTAGCCCCCCCCCCCCACCCCTCGCCACTCTCCTCCCCTAGGGGGGTCAAACGGCCAGTGGCGGATTTACACACGCTCAAACATTACGCACGTGTGTGTCTGTTCCAAGTCCACAACGCTACCCCTACCTTAGGCGGCACGTAGAACTCCAGGAGGAACTTCTCTGCGCCTTCGTCCTTCCTGGTCTTCCTGAGCAGCAGGCGACACTTCTGCCACTGCGCGGCGCCCATGCAGTTGGTGTCGTCGGCCACCATGTAGCGTAGCGCCCCCTCTCTCTGGACCTCCAGCGGCTCGGCCTTGTGGCTCTGGGAGCCGCGGGTCAGACGCAGCTTCTGGGACCACCTCTCCCCCCCCGCCTCGCCCCCGCCCCCCGAGCCCCCGTTGGGCCTCCGGCCGGCCCCTCCCCCAGGCGGGGGCGGGGCCAGGGGGTCGGGCTCCGGGGAGGCGCGGCGGTGCCAGATCTCCTTCACGCCGTCCACCACGCACAGGCTCATGTTCCGCAGGGAGAAGCCCTTCTTGAAGCGGGCTTTGGGGTGTCCCAGCGACACGTCTTCCGAGCTACGCGACTGGCCCAGCGCCGGCACCTTGTGGGCGGGCTGTGGGCCGCCACGGGCGGCGGCGGCAGCGGAGAGAGTGGCGCCGCCTCCGCCCCCCGGCCCGCCCCCCCCTCCCCCGCTGTCCATGCTGTCCAGGGACTCGCTGGAGGCGCCGGCGTCCTTGCGGCGCTGGTAGAGGTCGTGGCCGTACGGCGCCGGGCAGCCCTGGATGCCCAGGAAGGGGACGATGCTGTACTTGGGCGGGGCGCCGGAGCCGTCCTCCCCCGGGGACGCCCGGTGCTCCCGGGCCTGGGTCAGTGCGGCGGCGAAGCACTCAAGGAAGTGGCGGGCGAAGTGCTGGGAGAAGCCGGCGTCGGCACCGGGCGAGTCGTAGCACGGGTTCTCGGCCAGGAAGCGCTGGAACTTGTGGGCGAAGTCGGCGGCCGAGGCGCGGGCGTGGACCTCGCAGAACTCTCGCCAGTCCGGGAGCGGGCACGAGGAGGAGAGCTCCGGGCTGCCGGGCGCCACCGCTCCGTTCATCACTGGGCCATGCCAACCCGCCTGGGGGGGGGGGGGGGGGAGAGAGAGAGAGAGAGAGAGAGAGAGAGGGAGAGAGAGAGAGAGAGAGAGGGAGGGAAAGAGAAAGAGGGAGGGAAAGAGAGAGAGAGAGGAAGGGAGAGAGGGAGGGAGAGAGAGAGGGGGGGGGAGGGAGAGAGAGAGAGGGGGGGAGAGGGAGGGAAAGAGAGAAATAGAGAGAAAGAAGGAGATGGAGAGAGAGGGAGAGAGAGAGAGGGGGGAGGGAGAGAGAGAAAGATGTTAGTCTGCTAGTCTGTGTGATGGTGTTATCATGGATAACATCGCACATTCATAGCGGAGTAGATTCTGTGTGTGTGATTCTTGTTTATGTATTTGTGTGTGTACGTGTGTTTGTTGCACGTTATGTTAGCCTCCTAAGAAACGCGTCGACTCGGGACAAAGAGACGACTGTGCGAGGGTATGCGTGTGTAGCATTCGGGGTGACGGCTGTGCCAACAGTGGAGCGGTCCCCGGGCGTGCCACTTACAAACAACGTGAATGAAACAGATTGCTGGGAGCGGAGAGAGTGCGTGTTTGCTATTTCCCTAAATAGAGGCGACGGCTACAAGCAGAAGATCCCATCACTTTATCTCTGTAACAGGCCTCAGCCCTGCTGGAACAGTGTGCTTAACACTCACATCTCAGGAGGACACATTACTGATATTTTGGCAGGCTGAATCTGCGAAAACTTGAATTGAGTTTGACACCACTGTAAACACACTTGTAATGTGTTTGTAGCAAGACAGCACGACTTACTGTTTACTGTAATAGTGCTAGCTGTGAGCTTGTAGATGAAAACTACAGTAGTAGATGAAAACTACAGTAGAAGCTATCAAATAATAGAAAAGCCTATTATATCAATATAGCCTATTATAATATCAATATAGCCTATTAGTATATCAATATAGCCTATTATAATATCAATGTAGCCTATTATAATGTCAATATAGCCTATTATTTTATCAAAATAGTCTATTATAATATCAATATAGCATATTATAATGTACGACTGTTTCTGCTGTGAGCATCCATTCAATCTGGCAATTAGCTCTCTGAATACTGACCTTAGTCCCATAGATAAAGCCAACAGTAGTATCTCTATCACTCATCTCACACACACACACACACACACACACACACACACACACACACACACACGCACACCCCACTCCAGTGGCGTACAGTATGACTCATTCTTCGGTCTCCTCTCTGTCCTGTGTTGGGCCGAGCTGTGCCACATCGCATCACAGATAAACGCATCTCTCCTCTTTCTCTCTGTGGGTTTGCGGTTAGGAGAACACAACGAGCACAAACCCCCCCAGTATGTATCCAGCCAATGAGGGCGCTCTAGCAGCCCAACGGTATCCACCTCACTGGTTCAAATCGAATATATGGAAGAAGAAGAAGATTCAACGTGAGCACCACTGGCCATCGTTTTTCCACCTCCGAGCACCATCTCACAACTCCAGAAGCTCCACACCGCACGGCAGAATGGGGAGTCCATCTGGAGATTAGATTAGATTAGATTAGCCTGGGAATCAGTGGAGGGATTTCAACTGGAATAGTCGCCCACTGGACAATTGAATATTCTCCAAGTTGAGTGATGAGGGAATTCCAGCACTCTCATGCTCACAAATCAGTGAAAGAGCTGGACCAGGCTACTCTGGACGACTGCATCAATACGCGCTCAAGGTTTATGTTTGGAGCTTGCACGCACACGCACAAACACGCACACACACACACGCACACGCACACGCACACGCACACGCACACACACGCGGCTTTATTGTCATTTTTTTCCAACAACACCAGGACAAGCCAGCTCGTCACACAGGCTTAGCGCACAACTGTCCTCCAGCCGGAAACTAATTCCTGCACAGCCGCTCAAGGACAGGGCTCCGTTCTGCGCCTCAGCACCGTGTCTGCACCTCCTTCACTCTTTATGAGACGCATTCTCTCTCTCTTTCCTCCTCTATTCATCTAACATTCCTTCCTTTCCTCTCTCAACATCCTTCTTTTCTCTCCATGTCATCTTCCACTCATCTCAACTTAATGTGAACTTTTACCGTCCTCTCTCCTGTCTTCTCCTCTCTCTCTCCTGTCTCTCCTATCTTTTTTTCTCTCTCCTCTCTCTCTCTCCTGTCTTCTCCTCTCTCTCTCCTGTCTCTCCTATCTTTTTTTCTCTCTCCTCTCTCTGCTGTCTTCTCCTCTCTCTCCTGTCTCTCCTCTCTCTTTCTTTCTCTCTCCTCTCTCTCTCTCTCTCTCTCTCAGGCACGTTGATCGAGAACAATGTGAGCCTGATAAAACGTCAACTGACAAGGGCTGGGAGAGGCAAGGGGAGGAGGAGGAAGCGATAGAAAGATCCAGAATGCACAGCTGTTTGAGGGAGCATCGAGGTAACCCCCCCCCCCCCGCCCCCCCCAATCATCAAGAGTGAGATTCATGCTGAGTGAAATCTCTCCCTCCATCTCTAGCTGGCTATAGGTCAACTCTGGAGCCAGTCTCAACGCAGGGAATGGGACTGCGATGACTTAACGCAGTGCCTCCTTGTTCAGATCGACCCGACTTGCCCAACAGCTGGGGCTGTAAATGTCTAGAAGGCTAAAGGCTATTTGGAATTCGGCGTCAGTGTGTAGGAAGGAATACATTCCGAGATTCACTCCATTGCAGCACTGAACAGCGTAGGTGGGTGAACAAGCACCGCTGTGTTGGTCTCTCTACCGTTTCGCTGAGCTGACTCTGCTGTCCCGGGCACTCATTGGAAGGGGGGGGGGGGGGGCAGAAACAGGCTTTGTTAAACATTCACACACAGCAGACCACAGCGTCAAATGTCTGAGTTAGTCTTCATTCGCGAATGTATCTATCGAACATGCTTGCATAGATAGATGTAGCACCCCCCCCCCACACACACACACACAGACGTCTCAAAAGTAGGGGAGCAAAGAACAGATACGTCTGGTAAGGCTCGAGTGTGTGTATGTGTGTAAGGTCCGTGTCATTCATTCATGCCACCGTCACATGAGGTTTGCCATTGAGTTGAACCGGTAAACGGTAATCACTAAGTGATGTAATAATTAGCTCGCTTCCTCAGTGAACGTGTTAGTGGCTGCAAGACAGTCGATACCTCTCCATCTATTTAAAAACCTCCAGCACGCCAACTTTCCACACATTCAGCGAAAAGAGCGCCAGTAGCTGCGTTTGTCCAACTCACATCCTTCCTCTACAGAAGAGGATATGTGTCTTTCTCAAGGATACTGGGTTGACGGTACAGTTTCGCTCTCTCTCATACATACACACACACACCCACCCACACACCCATACACACACAGTCAGCATGAAACTCAAGCCATAGGAGGCTAGAGGAAGTGGGAAGCAGTGGGGTGTGATGCTTTAACCTAATGTAGCCCTCATGGCTGCCAGAGCAGCGCGACCACCAGGCTCCTATGACTGAAGAATGCTGAAATGAACATGTGACAAAGGGATGAAAGTGGCAGTTAGAAAAGATGCAAGAAAGAGAGAGAGAGAGAGAGAGAGAGAGAGATATGATACGACGAGAGGCAGAGAGAGAAATTTTGAGGAGCCCTGGGAGAAAGTGAGGAGGGGGATTGGGAGACATTGTGAGAGGAGAGAGAAGGGTCATGTTTGTACTCCATGGGCCAGCTGCTAAAACAATCAGTTAGTGTGTGTGTGTGTGTGTGTGTGTGTGGTGTGTGTGGGTGAAGGGGCCCAGGTGGACATGTCGAGGGAGGGCAGACGCAAAGAAACCTGAACCGCACCTCCTTCCCAAAGCCCACATAGACTCTCTCTTTCCACCAGGTGCTAAAACAGCAGCCAATATCATCATCATCATCATCATCAATAAATAATAATACTCTCCTTAGCCCCACCATCCACAACACTAATCTATAGGAATGCCTACAGTATACTGCTCTATATGCAGTGTATAGTCCTTTCTCTCTCTGTAGTGAACGGCACTGCTTCACCATCCCAGGACTGTCTGAGTCAGCTGCAGTAGCCAAAGCACCAGCATCGCTGTATAAACACGTATTCCAACTCCCGACGTCTCTCCAGGCCTCCCTGCTGTACGTCCCTGTCCTACTTCCAGGACTGTCCCCTCTCTCCTTCCCAGGCTCCCTATCGGTTTTAAACTCTGCCGTTTCCCACACAGACACACAGCGCCGTGCACAAACACACACTTAGACTCACACTACACACACCTACACATGCATAGATCGCCGGAGAATATGGCTGATGTCTTAGTCAGATGGGCGTGTGTGTGTATGTGTGTGTGTGTGTGTGTGTGTGTGTGTGTAGCTCAGTAACAGTAGCTTGTTGTGGAGGTGAGGAGAGAGACATTACTGTGGGGAAAGGCTCTCAACTCAGGTCTGCAAAACACATCGTACGAGATATACAATTTTATCCGGCCCTCTAAGGACACGAGTCCAGAGTTGAGCAGCAGTAGTACATACAGTACGCTTGATTAAAACAACAGCGATACAGCTCCTAAAATGGTGCCATCATGAAAATAAAGCTAAGTCCAGGCTGAGGAAACGGTTTTACAAGGCTAACTTTGGGAGGTTGGCACACTCCTGTATGATCTTCTCACACACCGCATAGAGTATGTGAACACTCTCTTACACACACACACACACACACGCGCACGCACACACGCACACACACACACCACAGTTCTATGCCAGCACCTTTCTCTCTGTGTGTGGAAGGGGACTGACGATGGTGTGCTCCTTTCCACTCCAGACTCCAGGGAGTTTGGACCCAGTCATGCTTTCTAAGATTAGCCTGGTCCACTCATGTGTGCAGTACAGTCTGCTCTAGCACACACACGCACGCGCACACACACACACACGTGCACACACACACACACACACACACACACAGCGGATGTGTGAGTGGCCAGTCTGGCCAGGTGTTCGAGCGTGTGGGTGTATGAGAGAAAAGAGAGTGATAGATGAAAGAGTGGGATAAACAAAAAGAAAATGGAGGACAGCCAGACAGAAGCCCTGCTGAAGAGAGGGAGCAGCACACACGCAGACCAACGCTGGAGAGAGGGAGCAGCACAGACACGCAGACCAACGCTGGAGAGAGGGAGCAGCACAGACACGCAGACCAACGCTGGAGAGAGGGAGCAGCACAGACACGCAGACCAACGCTGGAGAGAGGGAGCAGCACAGACACACAGACCAACGCTGGAGAGAGGGAGCAGCACAGACACGCAGACCAACGCTGGAGAGAGGGAGCAGCACAGACACGCAGACCAACGCTGGAGAGAGGGAGCAGCGGAGGAGAGGATGAAAGGGAGGTCAGGAACACTCAGTCAGCAGACGCAGATAAGACACATAATCCACAGGGGGCAGTGGGATACCCGGGGGGGGGGGGGGGGGGGCAGTTATATACACCCCTCCTTAACCTGCCCTGCTCTCATCACCACACACACACACACACACTCTGACCTCTGACCTGACCCCCCCCCCCAGACAACCGTGCCCCGATCTCGTCCGAGCCGTCTGACAGACGAGCGCAGTCCAGGAGGTAGAGAAGCGGCCGTACACAAATCCGGAAACAGCTTTCAGCTGGCTCAGTCCTAATATTGGCCCTCCTGAGGATAAATATCCAGGGGAAAACACTAAACTGGCCTTGGGTCAGTATATCTAGTCTAGTTGGGGAATCTTTGGAATGCGAGGGAGGTGGGGGGCACAGGCAGCCAGACAGCAGGGAAGGTCTGCGGGCCAGGACGACACTGTCGGGCAGCACATCACGTCTCTACTGAGTCAGATAGATGTCCTCCCTGATAGACAGCCAGAGACAAGCAGGGGCGGGGTGGGCATTCCTGACAGTTCTGTCGCCAAGACGTGAGTCATCATTTTGGAGCTTATATGCTCACACTCACTATGAAAATATATACATGAATGAAACACTACAGAGAGCACAAAAGAATAACCCGGGAATACCCAACACCTACAGTAGCCTATTTCTCATTGCGTCGAAGCCTACGGCCTTTCTCTAATGATGTCGAACACGAAACTAGGACGCACATTCATAACGGGTTCACACATCACCCCGCGCAATTTAAACACACTAATTACCATGTCCTCTACAGACGGACGAGTCGGGACAAACGGACCTAATGTAAATATTGAGCGAACGAAGGACTCCATATGAGGACTCCATATGGCCGCCAGTGATAAAGGATGGAGCGCGTGGGAGACGCACATTCCGAGGCTCAGTTCCGTTTCCTGTCTCTCACCCACTAAATAGATTAATTTTACAGATGGCCAAACAATGCTGAGAGATGTGAGAGGGTTCTGTCTAGAAACGATGAACCAATGTAGGCCTATAATGACCTGTTACAAGCTGAACCCTTGTTTGCCAAGCTAAACATCATCAGGCTGATCGCCGTGCAGGTTGATTAGAACACCACATTAATCGCAACACATTAACACCACACAGGCCTACGACCAGACGAACCAGAACCGTTCCCTAATTGTAACGGCTTTGTCATGTAGGATCGTAGATTTAACTAAGGCTACTAAAAACATTTTGTGTCAATGGGGAAACTGCACTATCAATGGCTAGTGCACAGTCGGTGAGTGTGAACAGCCTCTGAATGGTTCAGCGCAGACTGAGACAAATAGGCTACTCAATGAAAGGGTTAAGGCCGATTAGGATACAAACCCGGGTTTGGATATGAACGACCCGCGGAGCTGAGCGCGGCTCCTTATTATTACTGGTCATAGGCTACACACACTCCCTCCAGGCTAGTAAATGGATTATCGGGAAAGCCCCTTACCCGCGACCCCCAAAAGTGGCACTCGAGCCCTCTGAACGCATCTAGCCTACAGGAGCTAGTTGATCGGCTTGCCGCCGCTTCACTGGCCAACTAGGCTATAGCTTGTCAGCTGTGTCGCACGACGGCTTTTTCTTTCCTCCTGTGTTTCAGCACCGATCTCACTGGCGAGCGAATATGGATAAACCCCAAAACACACCGGCTATCCTTCAGCACCTGAAACAC
Organism: Borostomias antarcticus; assembly: GCF_949987555.1. NCBI lineage: Eukaryota > Metazoa > Chordata > Actinopteri > Stomiiformes > Stomiidae > Borostomias > Borostomias antarcticus. Next base: position 19,662,327 of record NC_140234.1, read on the forward strand.
CGAGGCAGCTGTGTCCGTTACACGATGCAGACTGACTGCTGAATCTTCCCATGAAAATTATGGTATGTAGACTAGGCTACAGAGAATTGTATGTAGGCTATAATTATAAAACACATCGAAGCCCACTTTACAGTAAGCGCAGATTAATAGCTTTCAACAGGAAAGATAGAAAAAAGCCCGAAAGGCAGAAGCGCTCACCTCACGGTCCGACTCACTGCATGACGCTACCGCTGATGTTGGTGAGGCAACCCCGGTTTTGTTATTGTTGACGTCTACTCAATGACAATACGCCCGTTGTTTCTCAGCTCATCGTTACCCTGCGATACAGATTCTACTGGCTTGGCTATATTTCTCCATCACTGCTCGGTGTAGTCTACACTGCGTCTTGTAGTAGGCTATCCAGGATCCACAGACACTCTCCCTCAACCGGGGGGCGGTGCGGCTGTATGCGTCTGTGTGTGTTTCGCTCTGATCTATTTAGCTGCCATCGGCCCTTAAAGGAGCCGCACCGGTTCCTCCCAGGGTGTTGTAAAAATGGACCCGACAAATAGCCTTAGTGGGGTGGGTTTAGTCTGAGTGATGACACGGATTGAACATCACGGATTAACCTACCGATAATCTTGAAGGTGTAGCCTAGGTTATGCACTCTTGTTATGTGCCCAAGGTTGCATGTGCGAGGGTGGTTGAGCAGCTGAACAGTATGGCATAAAGGGTTAGGCTACACAAACATTAGGATATAACCAACCAGTCATTGACTAAAGGCCTACATAGATTCAGAGAGGCAGGCAGGCGCGTGAGCGCGCGCACACACGCGCAGACACAGTAATGTCATTGACTTCTTAGTGAACCAGCCTCCCCCGCACGCTTTCTCACAATATTGTTCTGTGACTGTCAGAGGTCTCATGAAAACCACACACTCGGGGCTTCCTAGGGGAGGGGCTCGGGCCAGCTGGACACAGAAACAGACGCTCGAATACACGCACACACAGTAGGCTACAGTATGATCAGACACACACTTGCAAACTGACACGCTCACGTGCTGTCGTGTCAGCCTGCTTTCCCAGATGACCTTGAACACCTATGGCGTGAGAGAACATGCTGATGGAGAGACGGTTACCAGATCAGATGCCTCCTGGCCAAGACAGATGGGTGAGCTGACTGTCAGGCGATCAACTAATGAGTCGAAAACCAGGTAATGCAGTGGGTATAGTGTAGGCTGCATCCTCACTTATGCTGAGAAAAATATTCTATTGCATGGATTAGAGAAAAAGCACCAACTGTAAAAGGGTGGCAAAGAGTAGCCTATTATTGGACCTAGTGCCATGTGTTATGCATACAAAAACAGACCAGTTTTATAAAACTTGGGAATCTTATTTGAACTGTGTAGAACCTGGCGTATCTGCCACTATGCTGCAGGGGTTCTCTTGATTAACCAAATAGCTGTACTATCAACCAAGAATCCACAATGCTGATAGTACCTGTGAGAAGCCAAGCCAATGTTTTTGTTTTATTTTATTTTGTTTTCTGTTTTTGATGTAGTTTATTTTGTATGTCTTATATGCTTTATAATGTATCCATCCATTGGGTAGCACATAGCTCAGGAGATAGAGCGGCTGGCTGGGGTCCCTGGTTCGATCCCAGCTTCTGGAGTGTGCTGAAGTGTCCCTGAGCAAGACACTCAACCCCAAAATTGCTCACATGCAGCACAGTGGTGCAGTCCCTAGTACTGTTGCCTCACAGCAAGAAGGTGTCCGGGCCTTTCTGTGAGGATTTGCATGTTCTCAAGGGTTTCCCCCATAAAGAAACCAATATGAAAAACATGCAGAAGAACTGATCGCTAACCCAGCAGAAAGATCTGCTCCCGGCTGCCCTTTTGGGTGAAGGGCAGAGAAAAATGTCTTCGGTGGACACTTCTGTAACTGACTGGCAAATAAAAGTTGTTTGTTTGTTGTCCTTTATTTGTTATAAAAATGTGTGGGGGGGAATCTATATATATGAAATATATAATATATATATATAATTTTTTATGCAAATTTTTTCATATAGCACTTTTTCCAAACTCAATGTGCATAGGGGGTTGTGTTGTATGACAGGCCCAAAGAGTTCTCATCCATTAGCATTCATCCAAGAGCAACAGCAGAGGGCCAACTCATTCACCACTACAAGCCTAGTGTTGTTGTTGTTGTTGTTTACCTGTGACGGGCTGTCCAGGAATCCTGAGCCAACAACCTGATTACACTAATGCCCTTACACCTGTTTGTTTATTGTGGCTAACTGGCTTTGCCGTAGATGACCTCATGATGGTCACCAGCGGGGTAGTTGTATGCACACGTTAGCGTGGTGAGGATTCACTAATCCATTCAAAGAGACTAAAGGATAAATATAATCGCCAGAGTGTTGGGGTGGGGGGTCGGTTGTGGTTCCGACCTTGGCAAAGCAGGGATGTCAATGAGCCTGGACACAACACAAGTTGGATATCGAGACTGGCCTCAGATCAGTTCAGCCTTGCCTTAAGATTAGGGGGGGGGAAATACAAAACTGACCTGCGATCACTGTCAGGGGGCAATGTAATCCTACACCCTTAAAACCACAGCAACAGCCGACCTGATGCCCACAGCACAGAGGAGTGCAGATATTGTATATTCAGACATATTGATTGTATATCCAGACATACAGTGAATACGGGTTTATAATGTGCTTTTTATTGTGTTCAGACCTTTAGAGTTGGGTCTTTGCTCAGCAAGACAGGGCAGGGCACTCCCACCTCCCTCTCCCTCCAGAGACCTCACTCCCACCTCCCTCTCCCTCCAGAGACCTCCGCCTCATATTGATCCTCAGACGCTTCCTGCCGGAAGGATGAATCGACAAGAGCCTCCGGGGGTGCGGGGGGGGGGGGGGGGGGGGGTAGCAGCCTCACCACCATCCTCCACCCCCCCCCCCTCCCTGCCCCACCCTCCCTTCATACCCCCACCCCCCCACACACCCCCCCACACTCCTCCGTCCCCCCTCCATCACCCCACCCCCATCCCTCGCTCCCTCTCCTCTACCCTGCATCTGAAGCCCCCGGTTCCACCCGTTTCCAGAGACTGAATACGAGTGAATGATTCATAAAGCCGGCCAGCCCTGCCGGAGCTAGAATGCCGGCTCCCTGTTCGCTTGATCTCGTTCTCATGTGTCCATGTAATCTAACGGCCACAAGTAAACCCAGAACGTTACAAGACAAAGGGGATATGAGCTCATCCTACGCAGTGTCACCGTCGAGTGTCTGTCACCGATCGGCGCCTCAAATAATTGTCACAATGAGCGAGAAGGAGAGGTAGGAAAAAAAGAAGAAAAAGCTTTTAAGTTGATTTCCTGTGAAAGGATCTGAAGTGGTTGGCCTCCTGGGGGTGTTTGAGGATCGATGTGTGGGCGTTAGTCACCCCCCCTTCACTGGACCACCGTAAATATACACTGGATATAACACACTCTCTAGACATGATGGGTATACCCTGGATATAACACACTCTCTAGACATGATGGGTATACCCTGGATATAACACACTCTCTAGACATGATGGGTATACCCTGGATATAACACACTCTCTAGACATGATGGGTATACCCTGGATATAACGCACTCTCCCACCACTCTCTAGACATGATGGGTATACCCTGGATATAACACACTCTCCCACCACTCTCTAGACATGATGGGTATACCCTGGATATAACACACTCTCCCACCACTCTCTAGACATGATGGGTATACCCTGGATATAACACACTCTCCCACCACTCTCTAGACATGATGGGTATACCCTGGATATAACACACTCTCTAGACATGATGGGTATACCCTGGATATAACACACTCTCCCACCACTCTCTAGACATGATAGGTGGGCTCATAGTCGGGAGAGAGAGAGCGAGAGCACTTAGGTCTGAGCTCCAAACATAACAACCCCCTCCTGTGTGTGTTTGTGCATTTGCCATCACCTGAAGAAGCCCCTTGCGCAGAGCAAGTGAGGACAGCATGTGACACGTCTGATGATGTCATCCGTAGCCCCTGAGGTCACCTAAAACAACACAGTAAACAACAAGTTAAACAGACATGTTTGACATACAGATTAAACATACATTTAGCTGGATAAAAGTTAACAAACGCACCATAATATTCACATAGGTGTGTAGGGGGGGGGTGGGGCGGGTCTCCAGCTCACCACAGGGGGTAAGGGGCACCACGACAGGGGGGTGCTTGAAGGGGTGGTGGAAATGTTGGCGGGGGGGAGTGTTTTTAAGCCTCTTACTGGCTGGTCTGGGGTCACATGGGTGGGTGACTCAGCCAGACGCTGTCAGAGCGAATCAGAGCGCAGGGGAGCATTCAGTGGGAAGCCACCTGACAGAGGAGGTCTGTTTCCATAGCAACGCCCACGGGGGTGGGGTGGGGGGCGGCGGGGGGGAGGGGGGTTGGGCAAGAGACTGCATAGGAGAGACAACCGAGGAGACAGTACAGACAGTTCCATGGTAGATGAAGGGGGGGGGGGGTGTGCTGTGTGTATGGTATATCCCAAAAGAAATGAAAGGCCATGCCCCCCCCCCCCCCCCCAACTCCTCTCCCTCCCAGACACCCACCCATCCTCTGTATCCATGCAACAATCTTGGCTCCACAGCTTACGAGTTGAGGTACTTAGCAACACAAAGGAAGAAATCTTGAATGGCGCTGAAGCAGTGAATGAGTTTTTCCACCGCCACTGAAAAATGAATAAGGTTTCCTTCTGAATGGGAGCCCTGGGGAAGCCGGACCTCTAAAACGGCTGAACGTTCTAGCTGATTTTTTTTTTTTTTTTACTTGATTTGAGCAGTTTGTCGTTTTGTTAATTCAGCACACTGGTGAAAATGTGCTTGTACTCCACGCTGACTGGTTCCTGCACAAAAAAGAGAAAGGGATGAACAGAGCCAGACGGACAGAGAGACGGATAGATAGAGACAGACCCTGCATGTAAAGGATGAGGAGTGCTAGCATGAGGCCAATAAATAATTCAGTGAAAACATAACTCTATTGCCCTCTGGTGTCTGCATGATGCATTTAGTCAAGCTACTCCCTGGAATTCTCAAACCCACACAACTGAGTCTGAGCATGGTTTTTTCTGTTATCTAAAGTGTATGGACTGCATGGCCTCCCACCTCCTGACCTGATCCGTCCCACCTCCTGACCTGATCCGTCCCACCTCCTGACCTGATCCGTCCCACCTCCTGACCTGATCCGTCGCAGTCCCTGACCTGATCCGTCCCAGTCCCTGTCCATATAAGATGACTCCCGCCCCCTTCCCTCCCCCCTCCGGTCCAATGCAGTAAAAATAACATCAGCCCATCAGACTCACTTAAAAGCTGTTATCCCACATATGGAGGTTGTTAGTATTTATGTGGATGTGGATGCATTTGTTCCTGATGGGCTGGAGATGGGGGGAGGGGTGCAGTAGAGGGAGGCTGGGCTGGGTAGGATGCCCAGGCTGGAGGAGGAAGGATGAATGAAGTCAATCCGAGGGTGCTGAGGTTGACTTGGTAGGCAGGTGGGGGCTTGTGAACGGGCTAATTGAGTGAGCTTTGGGGTGGTAGGTGAATGGAATTCTGGGGGCTGTTAGCTCTGTCTTTAATCCGCTGGCTTCTGTTTGGATGAAGTGGATGAAGGATGAATTGTGAACTAAGCTAACTAGGGGAGGGTGAGTGACTGTGTGTGTGTGTTTGTGAGAGTGTGTGTGTGTGTGTGTGTGTGTGTGTGTGTGTGTGAGAGAGAGAGAGAATGGGTCTTGTTTGCGGTGAGGATAACTCGTTACTCTTTAATGGCTGAGCGAGAGGCTCTGGGTAGTGGACCTCTTTAAGGGGAGTCCTCTCATTAATTATACAGCCTAATTCAGTCAGAGCCAGTCAGCACTGGGACCTCTTCTGCCCAGCCCTCCGATAATCAGCCTCCTCCTCTCCGGCTCATCCCTGGACAAGCCTCTCGGCCCCCTCTCTCTCTCACACCCTCACACTAACCCACTCTCCCAAAGACACATTAGATGAACCTAGACCAGTGCGGGTGGGCAGAATCTGTTCCACTGTTGAAACTCTCCCTGTGCATTCCCAGTCTCATCCATCCATCCAGTCTCCTCCCATCCATCCATCCAGTCTCCTCCCACTGCTCTCATCCATCCATCCAGTCTCCTCCCACTGCTCTCATCCATCCAGTCTCCTCCCACTGCTCTCATCCATCCAGTCTCCTCCCACTCCTCTCATCCATCCAGTCTCCTCCCACTGCTCTCATCCATCCAGTCTCCTCCCGCTGCTCTCATCCATCCAGTCTCCTCCCACTGCTCTCATCCATCCAGTCTCCTCCCACTGCTCTCATCCATCCAGTCCTCCCACTGCTCATCCATCCAGTCTCCTCCCACTCCTCTCATCCATCCAGTCTCCTCCCACTCCTCTCATCCATCCATCGTCTCCTCCCACTCCTCTCATCCATAACCTTGTCAGCCCCTCCGCCCCACCGTCATCTTCTGACACAAGTGTAACTGTAGTGAATAGGCTTTATTTAGAATACTTGAAAGGAAGCACAGAGAAAGGAAAGAGTACAAGTAGTTTAAGCGTAATGTCGTACGAGTAACTGGGTGAGGTTAAGATATAAAAATCATTGTCAAATATGAGATACATAATCATTGGAGTGAATTACTGCAGCATAGTCCTAAATCTGATGTCATCCATAATACAATTACTAATCCAGTAATAATACATTATTTATATAGCTGCTTTCCAGATGATCAAAGCGCTAATGATGATAATAATGGTGATGATGCTGGATGATGATGTCACCCATAGATGACATAGATCCTCAGTATCGCATTAATCGGTCGCTGGGACAATGGGCCTTCCCCACCAGACATCCCATCATCCTCAGCTGGCATCCTCCAATGCACAGATTTAAATAATCTCACGACAGGTGCTTCGGACATATATCTTCTATCACAATCAGGACTAAATTTAGCAGAAAATCTGAGGCAGAAAAACAGGTCTAGTTCCATTTTACAATGCCTCTACAGATCATTCTATTACAATAAACCCTCAAACCAAAAAATCAGTATACCCGCCAACTAATCGTACAGTGAAAGCATAACCCATAACATCCACCATTATCATCATTAGGACTCCATTCATTTAAATTAAGTAATGCAAATATATAAGCACAGAAGTTTAGACCTAAATATGGATCCCTTTGGTACAAGAAAAAGATGTTATAATATTTTAAGTTATTTGAACTATTAATCATGATTGCTAAAACATTTTAGCAATGTCAGAGCAGAGAAAATATGCTAAATAGCTTTTAGAGAGAGTTTACAGCATAATCTTAGTTTGCAACATCTTCATAAACAGGCTTTACGCATGGTGTTCAATAGTCTTGTCACCTACTGTAGACCATGTTTGAGTTATAAGAACAGATTTTAGAGTGAAGTATCCCTACTAAACCAGGGCAAGCACGCCGCCTTGTGGGTGTAAAAAGCTACTGCAAAACACGAAGCCCATCTGGACTGGAGCGCCCAGACTGCTCTGGAAACAGCGGCGCATTAACCCCCTGATAGTTAAGATGAGTACTGGGGAAGGCTAGAACTGATCCCAGATCCGTGCCTGCTGGCCACTTCAGAGCCAGTCCGTCTCCAGCCTCATCGGGATGTGACGACATCACTGCCACATGTCCCCGTTGTCCCCGTTCTCATGGAAACGGTGCAGGTGGTCCGAGTACCTGGCAGAGAAGAGGAGGAAGGATGAAAAGAGGGGGGGGGGTGAGAGGAAGGACGACCTAGAAGTATGCCCTACAGTGATTTACACAAAGGTAAAACGTAAAACTCATACTCACTTCTTTGCACAGAAGGCATTGCAGTCTCGGCCAATGCTCTCACTCCAAGCAGTCTTATACAGCACCTGACCACACACACACATTAGCCATACGGAAATGACACAGTAACAAAACAAAAAGCAGACGTGATTTTGACATCATAATGACATCGCTGATGACATCATACGCACCAGGAAGACCAGGCAGTGCAGGAAGAGAGTGTAGAAGAACACTATGGTTCTGGCCATCTTATTAGAGAGGATCCCACGACCCTGAAGCGATACGCAAGGTTCAGTTAGGGTTCAGGCCTAAGTACTGTACTCATGAATAGTGTTTGTGTGTGTGTGTTACTCACCAGGCTGAGAGTAGCTTTATCCCAGGGGCTGAGGCTCAGATATCTGCGCTGACGCTCCTGTTGAAAACACAAATATCCAAACAAAGACGTGAGTGACACTGTTGTGGCTGTTTACTGCTGCATGCATCTGAATTTTGCGACACACTCAAATATTTTTATGCAGTAGAAGGCTGCAACCAGAGATGACAATTGTGCTCATCCCAAGTACAACAACAAATGTCTCTGAACATTCAGAGCTGAACAGTCATTCTCATACATGTTTATCATAACAATATGATACTGACTAGCCACACTCTAGGCTAGGAAGGAAGGCCCAAATATGGTCCTCTAAGCTAGGTCAAATGAGCCAGGGTCAAGCAGATAAATGGGTGTTATTCATACCTCTCTATCGAGCTGGTGCTTAACTAAACTCAAAACACAGACAAGATGGCTTGGGCACAAGGCCCCTAGGAGTAGATAAGTCAATGGTTGACCTTAAACAATTATCCCTGTCTGAAAATCACACAGAGTAAAATGGTTATAATCACTTACAGCATCAATAATAATTATTATTGGTGATCAGGGATCAAGGACTAAATTTACCACAACTGTGTGTCACAATGTGTGTGTGTGTGCGCTCTCCACATTTGGTCCTCCTCACCCTCTTGCTGAAGGAAGCGAAGGGGTCCAGCCTCTCCTCGTACTGGGAGGAGTAACGCATCACGGTGTCATCACTGCCGCCCGCCTGCAGGGCGACAGAGGGAACGCCAGTCAGGTGACCGTCGGTCACAAGACGAGGGTCAAACATGTTCTAAAAACAGCATCAGACCTTCCGCCGCCCCTCAGGAGCTATGTACGTGCGCTGCGGGGGGCCGGGGGGACTCACCCTGCCAGGGTAGCTCTGGAGGAACTTGATCTTCTCGTAGAGCTTGATGTTGTCTGCTCTCAGGCTGTCCAGCTCCCTCTGCAGGGCCTGCAAGGTCTGCTGGGCACTCCGACTCTCCTGGAGGACGGAGGGAGGGGAGGACGGCGCGGAGCCACGAGATGTGCGAAGTGATATTCATATTTATTTGATTTGATTTATTTATTTGCTGAGGGACAGCGCAAGTTAATGTATAATATACATTTATGAAGTATACATTTATATTTATTACAGTGTGTGTGTGTGTGTGTGTGAGAGAGTGTGTGTGTGTGTGTGTGGGGGGGGGACTCACAGCCTCTAGCTCTTGGTTGCGGGAGCGAAACCGCTCCCTCTGGCTGGAGATGATGGAGAGCAGAGAGTCCATCTGCCCCTGGGGCAGCTCAGTCTGGGGGGCCACGCCAGGACCTTTGGGGGGTAGAACACCATTATAAACATAACCAGGATACCATCATTTCTCTCTCACTCACACACACACACACACACACACACACACGCGCACACGCACACGCACACTTCTTCATGTACACACACTCTCACAGTTTCTCTCTCTCTCTCTCTCTCTAATACACACCAACACCACACACACAGGACCGTTATTACACGCGTGCACACGCGTGCACACACACACACACACACAATTCCACGGCGTACCTGTGAACATGGCAGTAGCCTCTTTGATGGGCTCAGGGATGCCGTCCATGTTGCTGAGTTCGGAGCCCTCGGCGTCGGGGCGTGGCAGGGAGGACATGGAGCGGATGGTACTCAGGTCCTGCTCCAGCTTCAGGATCAGCTCCTTCTGCTCTGCGCTGGTCTGCACGGCGGACGCAAACTCCAGCTGCAGCCCGGCGTAGCGGCCTAGAACACGCACACACACAAAAAATATATCACACACTGAGACATTGGCCACCGCAGCCAAACGTTCTTGCCCTCTTCCATTCCCCAGTTAGGATGATACGTACCTTTACATCAGCGTCCAAGGGTGTGAGACAATCCCGAAGAGACGCTAACATTTCAATCCATTTCTATAAAGGACACTACACACAAGGGTGCGCAAGTTGTTTTTACTGGCTGATGTGATACGAGACTGTTTTGTAACCCATACCACTCCAGCTGGGCTCTGCTAATTGTGGGACTGACACACACACACACACACAACCTGTCTTTATTTCCCATGTCGAAAATGTGCGCTGATAAGGGACTGTCCCCCCAAAAAATGCAATTTCCAAATCAACAGAATAAAGAATGTACAACAACTCACTATTAGTGTTTGTATAAAAGAGATTTACTTCAATGATCACACCAAGGGTGCAAGTGAATAATGATAATGATGATAATCATAACAAATACATAGTGAACGTTTCTTACAGTGATATTGCTTTTGAATGTTGTAAAAAGGGGTCTGTCTTACAGTGCTGAGAACAAACAGCATGACACGATCAGAAGAAACAGGGAAAACCAACACAGAGAGAGAAATGAGGAGAACCCCGGGTGAACAGGCTTGAAGGGAGATTCGGGAGCAGTAGGAGTGCATCCTTTAACACCCATGCAGCCATATGTACTACAGAACGCCTGATACACACGCGCACACACACACAAACACACACAGGGTCGGTGGGATAGGGGTACGAGGACATCTCCAAAATAGACCAATCAAAACACTTCACCCTGAACTGACTCATGTCATGAAAAGCATTTTAAAGCTGTCGCAGGGGGAGACCACCAACCCCTCTTCCGTCATTTGGTTACAAACTACTCGTGCAGATGGTTGAGGAGAACGTTGGGAGTGCATCTGAACCGGATGGAACCCTCCGCTGTTTGCAGGCAGCCGGCACTCCTGTGATAAACAAACTTACAAGCTGGCCCAGCACCTCTGCACAACCAGGTTCTCTAGACTGCAGTCCCAAACAGCCTCAACACAACTGCTGGAAAATCTTTTTATCGGTTCTACACAAAATTCTCAGTATTTGGCTTCTACACACAAACTAAAAATAGAAAATAGGTGTGAGAGAACTACTATTATCCACAATGAACACACACAGGTCAATAAGCATAATACCAAACTGTTGGGAGTATATTGTGTGCGTGTGTTTTTACTACCAGTGATGTCCCCACAAATCCGTATATCTCATCTTCAAAGAGTTATAAAAAACAGCAGGTTTTGCCTTCTTCCTGACATGGTGACCAGTGATGCTGCTCTCTCTTCCACTAATATGACACAAAAAATCACTACATCAACAGAACATACAGTAAAGCTTGAGCTACGACTTCTGAAATCAAGATATGGTATACAGCTTCTGTTAGATCTGTACAATGGTATTCAACAGTGTATAGAATCATCTGATTTAGCTTTATAGAAAAATATCTGTGGATGGAAAAGTCCTGAATCTTCCCCCAAAACCCACACACACCTAAGCCCAACCAGCTCAATAGATATCTGACCAGCTGTGAATATCTTACACAGGTTATCATTGGAGTGAAACTGTTTGTATTTTTGCAATGCCAAAAAAAAAACACGACACGAGAAATCAGACACATTACAAGAACTGAAACCCAAATGCCCTGTCTGTAAATTCAGTGTCTCTACAGTGTTGCTTAAGATGTTGATGATTATTTACGTGTCACAATAACGCACGGCGGCACATAGGCCTCCTCCGTCTCAGGGTCTCGAATAAACCCGGGCCAAACCCACTGTACCTCACCAGTTAAAACAGCAGTCCATTACTGATGACATCATTGCTGTTGTGTCCTTCCTGATGGATGTTAAAAAGGCACTCTCTGATGACCTCATACTGTCCAGACCAGGAGATGAAGCTCTCAGGCTGGCCGACTTGTTTTAAGTGCGACTATAAAACTCAGCCTGGTAACGGCCGTGATAAAACACTCGGAGGACGACACACCCCACACCTTCAACAGAGGACAGGCGTTTTACAGCCGTCATCGCTGGGCCTGCGTGTCTTAATATGACTCACTTGTGAGGGGACGGAGCCGCTGAAGGGAGGCTTGGCCAGTCCCATCTGTTGTGCTTCAGGCTCTGCCGCGAGATGGCGTACCAGCTGGGATCAGAACCAGGACCGTGCAGGGGAGCGCTCATGCCTGATCTTAGACCAGGAACAAGGGGTCGGGGCCTTGGGGCTCTGGGAACGGTTTCGGTTTAGAACCTATGGATTATTTACACGGAGAGAGAGGAAGGCAGCGAGACAGAAAACTTGACTCAAGTGTGGAACCAGGCAGAAAGGCCTTCAGTCGTACAGAAGGCTCTCTGTGGAGTTACCAGGAGTCCTAGTTGCAGGTCAGGTCTGGAGGTCTGGAGACGTACGCTATGAAACAGATTGGTGCGACTAGATCTGTGATCTAACATTGTGTGCCGGGGTGCAGGTTAGGGGGTGGAGCCTGTGCTTGGTTTGAAACCACTTGTGAAAGGCATACATTTCGCAGAGTTCCTAGGGAGTGAAGAAGAGGGAACTGCTTAGCAGTCCCTATCCTGGCTGAGTCCTGGGAAGCCGTGTTAAGTGCTTGTACCAATACATGTATAATCATCATCTTGCTCTTAGTCAGTAATGTAGTCATGGAAACATGGTTCCACTGGAGTTGGGCGTTACCCGCAGTCCTGCTATGCTTAAATATATTCTTCACTAATCTCAATCTGGCAATCTTATGATTCCCTTTAGGTCAACTGAGTCTGATTATAATGGGTTCATATCATTGAACATGACCCCCATTTGACATGGACTTAATGGTGCATGACGCTGTTAAAGACATGACTGAATAGCATGGTTCCAATCAAAGCTCAACTCAACTGGTCCTCTGAGGAAGCTCTACATATACATGATAAATAGGTTTTCCTTATGTGTTTTTCCAACACCAGTGTACAGTTGATCAAGCCTGCAAACCTCCCCAGGATTACAATATCACACAGGGGAGAGGAGGGGCGACATCTAAACTGATCGGTCTGAGAAGACGGCTATTAGACATCCTGTGACTTTGTCTTCTTGATATGTCCAGCGATTTAAGAACATTAGTATGTGATCATGTAGCAAACATTTTTCAAAGCAATATGAATGACACTTCGATTAAAAGTAAACTTCAGAATTCATGAATAAACAAAACTTAACTGCAACATCTTGTTAATATTACCCAATACTGCCGGCAGTCTATCACTAGAAAATGTTACTTAATCCCGTACACAATAAAATCATCAACTCAAATGATAAGACATACAATGAAAAAAATACAGCACCTATAAATAAGAATAAAAACCAAACTCTATATGCAATATATGGTCATAAAACGAACCTAGGTAAAATCAGAATAATTCACTACATCATAACAGGAAGCCTAATGACAATGATAGCCCATACAGTGACGAGGAAAGGGTGGCAGTTGTGCACTAAAAGTACGAGACGGCTGCTCACTCTGAACCATACAACTCTCTCATACTCTCCCTCACTTCTCTCTCTCTCTCTCTCTCTCTCTCACACTCACACACACACACACACACACACACACACACACACACACACACACACACACACACACACACACACACACACACACACACACACACACACACACACACACACACACACACACACACACACACACACACACACACACACACAAATGGGGAGGCAGTGTGCTGACAGGCACTGAGGATTAGTGTGTGACAGGAGTGTAGATAAAAGGGAGTGCAGCTGTGGGTTCACCTCTAGTTAATGCTGTAACAGGACCTGTATCCCTGGCCATGGGACAGACTGGAGGTGCTGTAACAGGACCTGTATCCCTGGCCATGGGACAGACTGGAGGTGCTGTAACAGGACCTGTATCCCTGGCCATGAGACAGACTGGAGGTGAGATGCTTAAAGCCCAGTCTTCAACTTGAAAGCGATGTTGACATCTCTGTATAATAACTCTATAGGGTTCCTGATTTGGCCTGTGAAAAGGGGTTCGGTGAGAACATTTGGTGGTGACGCACACGGACGCACATACACGCACGCACATACACCCCAACACCCTCACACAAGGGCGCGCGCGCACACACACGCACGCACACGCACGCACACGCACGCACGCACGCACACACAGGCCTGGTAGGTCCAAGGAGTTAAAGCTGTGATGTAGTTCATTACCCAAACTAATACATCAGCTACAGTACAATGTAGTTTCATCATTTCATGTTTCAACAACGCAACTTTTTTCTTCTTTTCCAAACAGTAACTCTTCTCTTTTTATGTTGTGGAGCAAAAAACTCCCTAAATTCCCTAACTTGTACTCTTTAGAGTCAATAGACTGTGCAATCTCTTAGTGGCAACCGAATTGCTGTATATAGAAAAAATGAAATCTTCCTTCATCCTGAAGGGTTTATCTAAGAGACAAGAGGTGACTTCCTTGCTCTTCAGACTGGTGAGGGGGCGGGACATCAAAGATCCTTCCAGGCCATTAGATGGCGGTCAGCAGGACACAGGAGACCGGAAGGTCAAAGTTCATTATCCTTCACTTAGTAACTATGGCAACGTGGCCTTCGGGTTTGAATCATCTCATTCGACGCTCACTCCCTACAGTAACTGTAGGAAGTGTAGGAGTGGGATGAAAAAAACAAGGTTATGCTGCCCTTGAAAAAGAACACACACACACACACACACACACACACACACACAGAGTGAAAAAGGCAAAGGGTTTGTAACAGTCACTCTACAGTGTGGAAAATGAGGCATCTCACTGTGTGAGGGGAGGTGTGGGGACACTTGAGTGGTAAGAGGGGGAAATTAAACTACCCATTAAGAAACAAGTTTTTTTTGTCTCTCAACATAATGACAGATTCTCCTGCCGGGAGGCTGACGCGTATCCTTCAGAAAGCTGCTATTGCACGGCTGGCCTGAGACCGAGTCCCAGTCTGAAGCCCAGCTGTGGGTCTGACCCTGGCCGGGGTCTGTGGTAGCTGCCACCAGTAGCTGGTGATGTGGATGGGGTACAGCAGGGCCTATGGCTACCAGGACGGCTAAGTGCTTTTCTTGGTGTAAAAAAAGAAAAGAAAAAAAGATTGCAGTAAAAACGGAGACGTCTTGTTCTCTCTTTTGTGCACTCTTTAAGTGTTCTTTGTGTCTTCTTTCATCTGGGTTCCCTTTTGTGTCTGTCTTCCGTCTCTCTGGAGAGTCTGTATAACAAAATGGCCGCTGAGCTTCACTTTGGCTGTGCCCTCTCTCTCTCTCTCTCTGTCCGACGGGAGCAGAGCCGGAGGGTCGAAGGTCAGAGTTTGTGAGGTCATCATGAGAGGAGGGTGAGGGTGGGTTCAGAACTCCCACTCGGAGTGCTCCTCTTTCACGGCAGCCTTCTCCAGTCTGTGGATAATGTTATTGAGGTTGGCTGCTTTCTTCTTGCGCAGGTTGTTGTCCCTGGGGTTCTTGACTGGGGCTGGGGACGGGGCCAGGGCCTTCCCACTGGGGGCCGAGGCCTCCGGGAGGGTGAAGAGGCCTTCTCCCTGACCGCTGCTGCTTGGGCCCGGCCCGGCCGAGCCCGAGGTACTGCAGTCTCTCTGGGCGGGGGAATGAGCTGAGGCCCCTGCTTCGGCCTCTGCCTCCACGTCCCCGGGGGTTCCTGTGTGCCCCTCGGGCCCGGTCACGCCCCCCTGGCGCCCCTCCACCGTGCCGTCGGACTCGGTCCCGTCACAGCTGTCCCCCTCACCCGCTCTGGAGCCCCCGTCCCGCGCAGCTCCTGCGGCGGCCTGGATCTCCTCTATGAAGAGTTCCCTTCGAATACGGGACCTGGGGAGGGACACAAAGCAGGGGTTAGACTCATGAGAAATCTCACCATAAATCCACATTATGGTAGGCCTTTTTTTTCTCTTTTTTTTAAGCTAAGGTATAGGTCATTTTTCGTCCAATCACTTCAAGGTGGTACCTGCCTGTCAACCTACCGATTTTTGGATCGGTTGGATTTTCAAAATCTACCTTAATCTTTCTGGTAGTTGAATAGAATGAGCGAGGCCAGTCTGATTTCCACTGAGAAGCAGCAGGACGAAACAATTTGATTCTGACTTTGATTACAACACGAATGAGAAGCGCATTTCACACTGGTACTTCTGAGCCATGCTGCTTGCATGACTCACCCATTCGATTTGACCAAGCTAAGTCAATCATATATGAAAATCTATAGGCGCCCTGCGCACAGCCATGCTACTTCATCCAGGGCGCAGCCAGGGCAGCAAGAAATACCCATACAATAGAAGTGACCAGGAGTGTTCGAAATTTACTGATTTATTTCTTGTCAAAAATTACATGAATATGTAAAGTAAATCTGGCCTGGTCTCTCATATCACCTATCCTACCTTTAAGGCCAATAGAATACTCAACCTCCCTACAGTATGGAAAACACCCCTGGACTGGAATCATCTTTTTATAATACAACAAACACCGACACAATCTATAACACGGCTTGTTCGCGACCCTATGCCAGACTCTTAACTCCAGTGCTGCTGACCTGTAGTTGTGGAACCAGTTGATGACGGTGCTGGTTTTGAGGTTGAGCTGGGACGCCAGCTCTTCGATGGTCTTGGGGGAGGGGTAGGGCTTCTGCTGGTAGGCCCTCTTCAGAGCCTCCTTCTCCTCGGGTCCCAGCACCACCCGGATCTTCTTCTGATGCTGCTGCCGCTGGGGGCTGGAGCACTGGAGGAAGTCTGGACCCGCGGGGCCACCGTCCACAGAGGGGCCGCTGTCACTCAGGGAGCTGAAGCGCCTCTTCATGTAAGCTGAGGAGACACAAGCACACACAGAGGGTAAACACACAAGGGCATGTGCATGTACATCGTCTCCGGAGGGTACGGTAAGTGAAATGATCTGGCCTATACATCATCACCGAGTGTTGAGTATGCCAGCCACTAGGGGGTGCTATTGTATCACTCTGCTAGGTGCCGCTTCCTTAAACACGATTCAGAGGGCTCAAGTTGAAAATGGGCAAACCAGAGCACACATCTGACACCTCTCTGATCTCCATGAGTATGGTTGTTACACAGGGCTAATGTTACAGAGAGTAGCCCTCTTAGAGCGAACGCAGGAGGGCGGGGGCGGGAACACTGTAGTGTTGGCTGCTGCCTCACAGGAGTCCAACTCTTGCCTTTCCTCCTAGCTCTGCCACTAGCCAGGCCCCTTCCCACTGCACTCCGGGGACAATTGGCAGAGGGCACTGGACTCAAATAGTGTCAGGTGAAATTGCTCCTGGGCTAACCCCGATCTAGGCTTGTTATGTGTCATCGCTGGGTAAGGTTAGAATGTGGGGGGGGGGGGTAAACCAATTCCGGGCCGGTGCCTATTGCTTCGTCACCTCCGGGCATGCTCAGAGTGAAGGGTCGGAGGTCAAGGCGAAGCCTGCAGAGGAGGCTGGGGAGGGGACCTGGGATAACAGGGGGGGAAGGGGGGCAGGATTTCGTCCGACTGCTGCCGATGCTAAATGATGATGATAAAAAATGGATGATGATGATGAAGAGAAATGATGTTGAGTGGGGATAAGCAGGCCCCTGGCGCTCCTCTTGCCGTCACATCCAATACAGACTCTGAGCTCTGTGGTCGTGATCAGTACTGACAGCCCCACCAGGGGGGTGAGCTGCATGTTTGTGTGTTCAGGACCAAAAATACAGTGTGTGTGTGTGTGTTGGGAGATTGTTTCCATTGAACTGCATCCATTGTTTAGGAATTTCTAGTCCGTGAGTTTCTTCATGCAGCGCAGTGTGTGTGTGTGTGTGTGTGTGTGTGTGTGTGTGTGTGCGTGCGTGCGTGCGGCACGCGGCATGTACCTTTCTTCTCCAGGCGTTTCATGTCCATGAGCTTCTCCACGCAGCGCGGGTCCTGGAGCCAGAGCTGCATGCGGACGAAGGGCTCGCGGCCCTTCAGGCTGAGCTTGTGCCAGGGCTTGGGCCGGGCCAGCAGGTCAGACACCGACCCCTGGGTCAGTCCCAGGATGGTCTCCCCGAACAAACGCTGACCTGAGGGGGGGAAGAGAGGGAGGTCAGGACGGGGCCCTAGAACCACATTTGATTCAATACGAGGAATCAAGATCTCAAACTAAATCCAGTGCAGATTGGGAGGGAGGAGGAAAGAAATGAGAGAGAGAGAGGGAGAGAGAGAAAGAGGGAAGGAGAGAGGAAGGGAGAGAGAGAGAGGGAGAGGGAGGGAGAGAGACAGAAACAGAGAGAGAGAGAGGGAGAGAGAGAGGGAGGGAGAGAGGGAGAGAGAGAGAGAGAGAGGGAGAAAGAGAGAGGGAGAGAGAGGGAGTGAGAGGGAGAGAGAGGGAGAGAGAGGGAGAGAGGGAGAGAGGGAGAGAGAGAGAGAGAGAGAGAGAGAGAGAGAGGGAGGGAGGGAGAGGGAGAGGGAGAGGGAGAGGGAGAGGGAGAGGGAGAGAGGGAGAGAGGGAGAGAGGGAGAGAGAGAGTAGAGAGAGAGAGAGAGAGAGGGAGAGGGAGAAAGGGGAAGGTGTGACACGGTGCCCAGATCCTGAGCAGAGTGGAAGGGGCTGAGGCTGACCCAGGTTGTTGTCCGTCAGGACCTCTTTGACCTTCTTGGTGATGACATAGGTGTCCAGCTCGGCCGACATGGCCACCACCTCCTGGATGCTGAGTCCAGTGGGGGGTCCGGGCAGGGGCAGGGGGGTGCCGGGCTGGGACTCCCCCCCTGAGGGCTCCCCAGACGGGGGCTCCAGGGAAGAGGAGCCCAGGTGGGCCAGAGGGTCGCCCCCTAAACCGTTCACAGACTCCTCAGCCGAGCTGAGGGGGGACTCTGGGGCAGGGCTGCAGCTGGCCGAGGTCCTGGGAGTGCCCTCTGGTGGAGGGGAGAGGAAACACGGGCGGACAGACGCCAGGTTAGAAAGCCCTTGCGTGTGTCGCAACAACGTTACGATTCATCTGCTCTTCTCACTATACTAAACTGAATGCATTGGAGGATCAGATGGAATCTATAAGATGGCACCCTCATCTCACCCTCAAAAGGACCGTGTTGTTTAAAAAGATCATTCCAACCTTTAAACACCGAAGAGTCAGGGACACCTACATAGTGCGCATGTTAAAGGGATAGTCTGGAATTTTGGACACTGGGCCTAATTTTCGACTTAGCCATAATGCTGTTGACTAATCGAGATCATTTCCAGCTGATTCCATGCTGTCTTTCGTTCACGGCACATTAATGCTAGCGCAATCGAGCCAAACTGAGAGACGGCGTGGAGTTAGCTGGAAATCACCTCCATCAGTCAATAACATAAAGTCGGAAATGAGGCCCGACGCCCAAAATCCCAGACTATCCCTTGAATGTGAAGCCGTTCTCGCTCCCTATCACAGAGTGCGCAGTGCTGATATGTTGAGCAGCCGGCTGGAGCGGAGCAGTCATGAGGAGCTGTCAGAGTGGATTAACGTGTCCTCACGCCTCCAGACGCACACACACGCACGCGCGCACGCACACACATACACACACACACACACACGCACACACACACACACACACACACAGACACAGACACAGACACACACACACACACAGACACAGACACACACACACACACACAGACACACACACACACACACACACACACACACACACACACACACACACACACACACACACACACACACACACACACACACACACACACACACACACAACACGCCATCTGGCCCTTTAACACTAGCTTGGCTGTCACAGCACCTACCAGCAGCCTGACTGACTGACACTTGGTTACGAGGGGGAGGGGAGGAGGGGGAGGGGAGAGAGGAGAGAAGGGAGTGGAATTAACCCCCCCAGATATTAACGGGTTAAGAGAGTCATCTCACCCAGTTGGTGTGTGCGTGTGCGTGTGCGAGAGACTCTTACCTTGGTGGGCGGGCAGGGCGGTGTATGTGCTGTGTCCGTGGTCTCCGTTGAGCCACAGCTGCATGCGCAGGCCTCTCTGTTTGACCTTGGTCAAGCATTTTGGTCGAGACGAACCGTCGGCCGCGACCCCCTGAGACAGCCCCAGAGCCTGGAGCACACAGGGCACCGCACCGGTCAGCCACCGGCTTTCATGCAGTCAACAAGGTGACGTAACACATTCCACATTCTGTTAAACGCGCCTTCGATGACAGTCGACTACAGGCATATATAATAATAATATAATCATGTTATAACAAAGCACATCAGAGAAATGTCTTTCTTTTGGTACTAAATTGTAAGTATATTAAATGACTGTGAGCACATACAATACGTAACCCTGTCACATTCTCTCCTGACCTCTGACCTCGAGCGAGCACCCCACGTCCCCCATCCACAATACCCTCGCGGATGTCTCACCTCTTTGGAGTCCTCCTGAGCGTGGTTCTCCTCTGCTCCTCCTCCTCCTCCCGGCATGGCGGCCGTGGCCCTGCGGGGCTCCTGGTGCACGCTGCCCCACCACTGCTCCCTCCAGTGGCCCCCGCCACCGGGCCGTGCCGGGCCCTCGGAGCCGCCCCTGCCCAGCCACGGGGCCCCGTCGGCGGGGCCGTCCTGCCCGGACGACGCGCCCCTGGCCTCGCGCTTGACGCCGGCGCTGAAGTCCAGGACGGGGGAGGGCGAGGAGGAGGAGGTGGAGCGGGGGGAGGAGGGGAGGGCGGCGTGGGCGGGCTTCTTCAGGGAGAGGGCCAGCGGGCCGTAGAGGGGGAGGGGTAGGGGGGAGGAGCCCAGCAGGTCCCTCTGGGAGAGCAGGGAGGAGGAGGAGGAGGCTTTGAGGATGGGCTCCAGGGCGGCATGCTGGGCCTCCATCTCGCGGCGGGCCTGCTCCAGGATGGAGCGGATGGCCTCGTCGGAACAGCCGCCTCCCCTCTCTCCTCCCCCTCCTCCTCCTCCTCCTCCGCCCTTCAGACCTCCGCCGGAGGAAGGGCTGTGGGAGGAGTCTGCTGGAGGGAGAGCGAGGAGAGTAGATGGTCAGAGGCAGATGACACACACACACACACACACACACACACACACACACATACTCCTGCTAAGGTTATTACATAGAGGTCTGTGGATCCCCTGAGGAGATCGATGATGATTCAGGGTTGAGAAGGGGGGGGGGGGGGCTGGATGACACACACACACTCCCACTAAGGTGGGGGGGGGGCTCACCTGGTTTCTGGCCCTGCAGCTCTTTCTTGGCCTCTTCCAGAATGGACTTGATGGCCTCGTCAGAGCTACTCTCTGGGGTGCGGACACGCGTGGTGATGGTGCCTGGAGAGACACGCAGAGAGAGAGAGAGAGAGAGAGAGAGAGGGAGAGAGGTTACACAACTCGGCCAGTGAACAGTACCGGAAATGTCTAACAAGCAAATGGATCGACGACGCGCTGACCACAACATCATCTCTCCGTCTCATTTATACTCGCACAGGCACACACACTCTCCCCTCTTGTGTCATCCTGACCGCTTAATGACACCTGCAGGCTTCCTGCTAACATCGGTCTTTGTAGCGAGCGTAGCTCCTTTAGCCAGACAAATACACTCGATATTTCCCACCCATTTACAGGCTTGCGTCCGTGTGTGTGTGTGAGGACTTCACAACAACGATAGGACCATACACATAACCCAATCACACACACGCCACCGTGACAGAGACAGAAGCCGTGTGTGTGCGTCTGCGTGTGTGTGTGTGTGTGTGTGTGTGGGACAGACCTGTCCGTGAGGCAGCTTCGGAGGTTGTTCTCCGCTTTGGTACATCCTGTAACACGCGGCTAACGGGCTGGCCTGGGCCTTCTGTCAAAACAACAACAACAACAACACACGTTGCTGTCACTTCACCTCAGAACGTCTCTGCTGTACAACAGTGGAACTGAACTGGTGCTTTTTTTGGGGGGGGGGGGGGGGTTCTCTCTCCCTAGCTTCTCTCTCTAGCATACCACTCCGGATAATAAAGAGGAACAGACAGAGAGAGAGAGAGACAAAGAGAGAGAGACAGAGTCAGAGAGACACAAAAAGAGAGACAGAGAAAGAGACAGAGGCAGACAGAGACAGAAGGAGAGAGAGAGAGAGAGAGAGAGGGAGCCTGCCTACTGCAGCCCCTTGTGCTCTGCTCTACTCTGAAACCAGCGCGCTGTGCTCTGAGGTGGAGAGAAAAGCCGGCCCAGGCCAATCGAACCTCACCGCGTCGAAGCGTACCCTCGCCCTCCTCACAGTCCATACTATTGATCTGTGAAAGGTTTCTGTATTGATTACCGATAGTTAGGAGGGGCTCCGGAGGCCTGTTTGTGTGACTCAGAAACTGACTCACACACAGGTGTGACGCAGAACTGGAGTTACGCCAGGTGAGGGAAGATAACTTTTAGCAGTGACGAGGAAGTGATATGGACAAGTCTAGTCACACACACACACACACACACACACACACACACAGACACACACACACACACACACGCACACACACGCACACACAGACAGCTTAACCAGGAGCGTCCTCACCTCTCTGTCGTCCCTGGATGCTGCGCAGAGCCAAGATGTTGCGCGTGTCGGACAGGAACTGCCTCATCTTGTGGAAGGGCTCCTTCCCCCGAATGGTCAGCTTGCTCCAGGGTTTGGGCCGGGCCAGGATCTCGCTGACCGAGCCCTGGGACAGGCCCAGTACGTAGTGGCCGAACACGCGCTGGCCCACGTTGTGCTTGATCAGCTGCTCCTTCACCTGCCGGGCGATCTCCGCCGTCTCCATGTCCTCCCACTCGGACGCGCCGGCCCCGCCTTCCGACTGGCCGGGCGGGGCCCCGCTGGGACTGCCGTTCGCCGTGAGGTCGGGGCTGGCGGGGGGCTGCTGCTGGGGGCTGGTGGACGCGGGGCCGGAGGTCGGGGCGGCGGCGGGGCTGTAGGGCGCGAACAGCAGGGCGCCGGCGGGCATGGAGGAGGACTCCTGCAGGGCTTTGGAGTAGAAGGTCTGCAGCAGCTGGCGCTGCAGGAGGGAGTTGAGCGCCATCTTGCTCCCCACCAGGGGGAAGGCGGGGGGGTAGAAGTCCTGGCCGATGCCCGTGGGGGCAAAGGGGTGCGTCCCGTTAGCGGTGGCAGGGGCTTTGGGGAGGTCCGTAGGGGTACGGGGCGGAGGGGGAGGGGGCGGAGGGGGAGAGGGGGAGGGGTCGTTGTGCACGGGCTCCTCCTTGGGTACGAGCGCTTGTTTCCCTTTCCGCCTGGCTGACCCTACAAGAAAGGTCAAACACAATGCATTATGGGGGAGTCAACAAAAAAGGGTTCCGGGGAAGAAAAAAAAAAGTTACTGTTAACTAAAGTTGGGTTTTTTTTTCCTCCAAAAAATTTAACGAACGCCTTTTTTTTCTCTCTTTTTTGCTCAACCCCCCAGACAAGGTGCCCATGCATTTGTGATTTGTACCTTTCTTGTAAGTGCCAGCCTGGAAGAAAAAAGGAAGCACATACACTTTTACACCAGTCCTTCCTAGATCAGGACCCAGGTGGGGATGTGGAGAGTGAAAAGTGGGAGTCCATAGTTAGCTAACGTGTCCTCCTTCATTCAAGTTTGCCGTCGGTTTGCAGTCTTTCTAGGCACCGGCGTCGTTGCGTTCCAGTTGCACTGAACGACCAGGTTGTCTTTAATTTTGAAAACATTAGGTCCAAAAAACGTAACTAACAGTTTGAAAATTTCAGGAAAAAAAGCTACATTGTGATTATTTCAAGATTGCACAGCTGTTGACAGTACAAACGCTTTCAGAATATTTCACTAACCATGTTCCCTGGTGTTATGGGACACAAATGGAAAAAAAACACATATGAAGGCTGTCTTTATCAGTTTCTGCCTTAGTACAACCCATCACTCTTCATTCACAGTTTCATAGCAGAGAACACCATACAGACAGGACAAAGGACTCTCAAAGGAAAGAGACAGGGTGTGTGTGCGCGTGTGTCATCATCATCCTCATCCTCATCATACGTCCTATCCTAACATGGCCGTACCTACACGAAACAGGAGATCTGGAGCACAGCCACAGCCCGATCCCCCAAAGTAGAACCATTAGGTATAAAAGGCTTACGCTTCCCAGACCGAGACGTATGTGGGCCTGGTTGAGGTGAGTTACCCTGAGGTCCCAGCTCCAGGTCATAGCAGCCCCCCCCGCCCCCCCCAGAAACGCCCCCCGACTCACCGCTCAGCTCCGTGTTGGCGATGCGCAGGGAGGCGCTCTCAGACTGGAGACTCCGGTTCTTCTCCAGCAGCAGCACCTCCAGGGGCTTAGACGAGTCCTGGGGGGCGGGTGTGTGGGGGGGGGGGGTTAGAGGGAGCCGTGACAAAAAGAGGAGGCGAGGACAGAGACTGAGACGGGAAGAACGGCGATACTCGGCTGTACGCAGTGGCCGCGTACGAAGTGAGGTAGCAGTGAGGCGGGCGTCTTACCTGCGCTGTGCTGTCTGACGGACCGAACTCCATGGACTTGAGGATGCTGCGGAGGGACACAGTCTGATCACATCATCTGCATTATCTCTCTCTCTCTCACACACACACACACACACACACACTTGTAAAAGACGCTAAATTGGGTTAGAAATCTAATGGGAAGGCACGCTTCTCATTTAATGCTGTTAGCAGATCTCGGAGGCCAGGAATAAACAGAGCAGCACGGGACGCTGTGCCTGCGCGCGCACGCACACACACACACACACACACACACACACACACACACACACATCAGCCCATGTTCCTCACCTCAGCTCCTTCTTCACCTCATCATAGTCAGCCTGCTCCTGCAGCTTCTCCTCCAGTTGCTGAACAGAAAAGAGAAGAGGGATGAAAGGAGGGATGAGAGGAGGGATGAGAGGATAGATGAGAGGAGGGATGAGAGGATGGATGAGAGGATGGATGAGAGGAGGGATGAGAGGAGGGATGAGAGGATAGATGAGAGGAGGGAGAGAGGAGGGATGAGAGGATAGATGAGAGGAGGGAGAGAGGAGGGATGAGAGGATAGATGAGAGGATAGATGAGAGGAGGGAGAGAGGATGGATGGGAGGAGGGATGGGAGGAGGGATGGGAGGAGGGATGAGAGGAGGGATAGCGAGAGAGAGGATCGAAACACCAGACGAGAGCGTCTCAGTCACGCTATACAGTAATGATAATCAATTTTCATCTGCACCAGTGAGCATGTATGTGTATGTGTGTGAGTGAGTGAGTGTGTGTGTGTGTGTCTACATATTAACCACACAGCTCATACCTTCAGCGTGGCCGTCTTGTTGCTCAGCTGCAGCTCCAGCTGTGTGATCTGCGAGGTGGAGGCCTCGCGGAGTTTGGACAGGCTGGCCTGCAGTCTCTGGACGTCCTCCACCAGCTGCACCATCTCCCTCTCCTTGGCCCCCAGCTCCGCCTCCAGGCTGGGGCGGGACGCCACCTCCACCGCCTGCTCCTGCGGACCGATACGCCGCCGAGGCCGTCAATCAATCAGCCGGTTGCGGCTGGAATGTTCTTTGCCGGCGACCGATCAATCACTAACCAATCATCGCCTCTAAAGTCCGGCTGCTAATGTTAACGTGCAAATTAAACAGTAAATCAATCAACCAGCCGACCGATCAATGCGTGATCGGTAAATCTTTCGTTAAAAAGGTTTGCGCCTGAAACGTCACGCCCAGAAAGATCCGCGGCCGACCCCTCCCGTCACGGTCTCTTTGACCCCCGTTCCCCTCTGGCAGGAGACTGCGGTCCATCGGGACTGGGTCCACACACCACAAAAACAGCTTCTTCCCCACGGCCATCAGACTCATTAACAAGGCTTGTGTCCTCTGATTGTTCCACATACCTCAACGGCACACACAATGCACACACTGTATATAACATCGCTCATATATCTCACTAGACTATACGCACACACTGCACATACACTCACCACACTCCATTCTGTATACAGTACATAAGCCTCATTTCCACTGTCGTGCCGAACCGATACCGTGCTCAAACCGCGCCGCTCCAGACCCGTGGGAACGGTTACAGTGTCTGTTTCCACCTCTCGGGCTGTTGCGTTCCACGGAATGTTGTGTGCAGAACTAATATTGTCGGTTGCCATGCAACGTCTCGCTCGTGCTCTTCACATTTCTACTAAAGAACGGTTCTGCTTCCCCCAGTACGGTTAGATAACCGTGCCATGGGAACGGTTCTGCGAACGGTTCTGGGCACAGCCGGTCCCATGTGGAAACACCGTCGGAACGGTTACCCTGCGTGCTCAGAACGGTTCGGCACAACAGTGGAAATAAGGCTCTAGATTTCATTTGTGCCTCCCTTTTTTTTTTTTTTTTTTTTTTTACAGTACATCATAATTTGTATTCGCACTGTATTTTGTTTGCTCTGTAATTTGTTTGTACTGTATTTTGTTTGTAGTGCATTTGCACGGCCCTGTCCTCCTCCTATGTCGTCTGTAAATAAAACGGATCTTGAAATCTTAAAATCTTGAGGTGGAAAGAAATGTTCAAGGCAGCATATCTGGTGTGTGGACTCCATGGTTCGTACCGTGTCCAGAGCGGCCTGGGTGTGCGAGGCCAGCTGCAGTGATTGGTTAGAAGAGACCAGCTGCTCCCTCAGACCCTCGACCTCCCTCTGTGCTGCTTCCGCTCTCTGGAGGGAGAGAGACACACGATAACGTTCACATGATCCTCGGCCTGGCACATGAAACGTATATGCAAGCTTGTTTCAGTGTGTGTGTGTGTGTGTGTGTGTGTGTGTGTGTGTGTATGATGATGTATCTGAGCCAAAAGGCATATATCATCATTTTGAACCCTCCCATGAGAGGTGTGAATAGGGCATCTCAGTGTGTGTGTGTGTGTGTGTGTGTGTGTGTGTGTGTGTGTGTGTGTGTTTCATGCCCCAGCCTTCTCCTCTAGGCTAGCATTAGCATCATGAGTCTATCCCATCCCTCTGGCCACAGGTCATGGTTACGGGGCTTTAATGAATGTTAACAACAGTGACATCAGCACCGCTGCCCTGAGCGCCTGATCAAAGGGGGGGAGGGGCCTAGCCTACCCACACTGGAGGGGGGTGTTACGTTACAATGTACACCTCATGGTATCCCTCGCTACCAGCTAAGGGGCTGGGGCCTCACCTGATTGGCTCTCTCCAGGTCTGTCATCACCATCTCAATCTCATCGGCCCTGAAGATGGAGAACAGGGGAAAAGGTTATCATGTGAACATGCAGGACAAGAGATCGCCACCACACACCAAACGCAAACACACACACGCGCACTCAAAACACACAATGGAATCTGAACAGGTGATATAGCTTCTTGTGCGTGAGCATGAATGGGGCATTCATCATGACATGGATTGTGCATGACGTGCCCATTAAGCACTCTCAATTTCACCTTAATCCTTTGATTGTGTACCGACTGACCCTAGCAGCTTGAGTGTGTGTGTGTGTGCTTGTGTGTGTGTGTGTGTGTGTGTGTGTGTGTGTGTGTGTGTTCGTAAGCCCCTAAACCAGGCCCATACTCAAACAGAAGGATTACACTAATAGAACGCTCAGTCTTAGCGCAGACTAATCTGATATGAGGCATCGTGTCACTAATGGTCTGGTTGAGGCCACAGATAAGAGAGGGAGAGAGGGAGAGGGGGAGAGAGATGAGTGTCGTATGTCCTCTCCACAGTGGAGGCCAGAGGGCGTCGCTCTCCCTGTCCACAAACCTCCTTGTGTGCACGCAGACGGGCGGACATGATGAACAGCAGAATTCCTTAATCATTCTAACAACCTGGCATCTAATGATGAGTGATTCTGCATGGAGTGATTAATTACCTTTATTGACTACATATACAGTATATGTGTGTGTGTGTGTGTGCGCGCATTTGAGAGAGAAAGAGATGAGAGAGATACAGTACATGGTAGGTGTGTGTGTGTGTTTGTTCCCATGTTTGTACTGTACGTGGTTGTGCCAGTGTTTGAAAGGCTGTTATGAGGGCTTCAGTAAAAGATGCTAGTAAAACTACAAAGGTGTTGTTGAGAGAGAGAGAGAGAGAGAGAGAGAGAGAGAGAGAGAGAGAGAGAGAGAGAGAGAGTGTGTGCGTGTGTATGGATGTGCGTGTGTGTGTCTTCCATCTAAACCCTCTCAATTTCACCTCAGTACTTTGATCTTGAACTGGATAATCCTAGCCGCTGTGTGCTATGTTGTGTTGTGTGTATGTGTGTGCGCGTGCGCGCTTGTGTGTGTGTGTGTGTTTGCGCGCACGCGCGTGTCCTTGTGTGTAAGACAAGAGGGTTCCATGTCCCACAGGCAAGTATTGTCTGATCTGAATACAGCACAACACACACAGCTGATACTGGGTCACCACTGTGCTGGGGGCAGCGCAGAGGCAGAGGAGCAGAAATGTGCTTTTATACACTGCTTTCGCTCCCTGGTCACGTAGAAGCAGCCGTATGCATCATGCAAGCCTGTCCCAAGCCTCCTATGGGGACAGGGCGCGAGCGATAACCATGAAGCACGGAGAGGGTCTGACGGTGCGCCGAACCCAGGGCTAATGGCGCCAAAATGTGATCGCTAAATCCCAGCAAAAAGTCGTCTTAAACGACCTTTGGATTTGCCGGGATTTGGGTGTCGCAAACGCTAAACGGGGGGCGAAGCAGATGAGAGAAAGGGATTTTGGCATCCCGATGCGGTCACTCGGGCTACTGTGCGACTGGCATAGAGCAGACTTTGTCACACACACAAGCGTGCGCGCAAGGAAAAGACACACAGACACACACGGACACTCAATCAATCAATCCAAATATAATAGATTCTGAGGACAACATGATATGTCGGTATTTTGACACTTCGTCGTTTTACCCTCCAACCAAAGCTAGTCTGTCAGCTAGTGACGCCCTACTGTCCATCAGTCAATATACAGTAGTCTCAACGCTATTCCTAGCCTGGGGATGTCTGTCACAAACTCGTGGCGCATCTCTGGGCCCGTGTGGCGAGACTAGTCCCCGTTCGCTCTGAACAGCGGGGGAGACGGGATGTGGGGCCGTGATGGTGGCCCTAGCAACAGTGTCCGTGCTCAGCACCACGCGACAGGGTTCTAACAGAGCAATCAGCAGGTCATTAAAATCCCAATTAACCAGACTGCTGGGATTGATTGGGAATGATTAATCAGAACTCGGGGGAGGAGACATACGCACACCTAACACACACTGTAGGTGTGTACCTACAAATACAGGGAGGGCAGTGAGAGTGACCTGCACATGGTGCTGGATCAATAGTTCTCTCTCTCGCTCGCTCTCTCTCTCTCTCGCTCTCTCTCTCGCTCTCTCTGTCTCACGCTCTCTCTCTCTCTCTCTCGCTCTCTCTCTCTCACTCTCTCTCTCTCTCTCTCTCTCACTCTCTCTCTCTCACTCTCACACACGTGAGGGCAAGCGTGCTTGGTATGTAAATATACACACACGCACACACACTCTTTCCATCTCCTTTAAAAAAAAAAAAAAAAAAATGTATTTAAAAAAAAAAAAGAGAAGATAGCTTTCTGGGTCATGGTGACATCAGTCCTCAGACAAACATACCACAATCGTCATTTCCTGTTTCCAAACTTAACCACCCCCCTAACATAACAGCCCCCACCCCACCTCTCTCGTTCATACCCCGGTCCTCTGGTGCCAGCAGTTTATTCTTCAGGCTCGGAAACTTTAATTTCCCCCCCTCTAACTCTCGCTCATCCCGCCTTCCTCCACACGGCCCCCGGGCTGCCCTCTCTCCTTTTTCACTCTGAATTCCTCCCCTTGTTCATCCCTCCCTCCTTCCCTCCCTCCCTCCATCCCTCCATCTCTCCTTCAAAGTCTCTGTCCCTCGGAGACACCGAACCAGGGCCTCTGTCTGTGTGTGTGGCGTGGGTACGAGACCCGCAGAGAAAGACTAGGGCTAAATCTACTCCTCGCCTTGTGCCCATTCATCAGTGAATTAATGGCTTTGCTCGGCTAAATAGTATTCCAGTTAACCTCTCTCTCTCTCTCTCACACACACAGCTATCATCCTCGGGGCCTGTGGATCGATACATCATTAATCTTTAACGGAGACTAAACGCAAAACACGTGCCCAGTCTAACCCTCACAGCTCTGGCACAGAGAGGGGGGCCTGCTGCCCCCCCCCCGCCTCACACACCCCGGGCCCTCTAGCATCAACCGCAAAACCCTGTGTGTGTGTGTGTGTGCGTGCGTGTGTGTGTGCGTGCATGTGTGTGTGCGTGTGTGCGCATGAGCTTAAGAGGAGGATTTCCCAAAGGAGAGGAAGATATCGTCACGCTGCCGTTCTCCTAAAGGGCCTTTTCGGGAAACTGAAGCGAAGCATGTACAGTCAGCATGCGTGTTGATCCGCAGGTATGCGAGCGGCAGGGAAGGCAGTGCACACGCATGTGTGTGTGTGTGTGTGTGTGTGTGTCAGTCTGCAGGCATGTGCGTGGGCATGAGTGTGTGTAAGTGTGTTTGTAGCACAAAAACATTGCTGGCGTTTTGCTCAACCAAGCAGTGAATGGGGTGGGGGGGGGGACCGCCAGGATGGAAAGGGAAAGGAGGTTAAGTGTGTGTGTGTACGTGTGTGTGTGTGTGTGTGTGTGTGTGTGTGTGCTGTAAAGCGCTGTATTAAAATTTCAGATCACACCACGTCACATAGTCAGCAGCCCTGTCTGCCTACAGCTCCAGTGTATGCGTGTATGCGTGTATAATACGTGTGTGGACAGTCAAGTGTTTTTGTGTGTGTGTGTGTGTGTGTGTGTGTGTGTGTGTGTGTGTGTGGCATGCACGCATGTGTTAGGGTCAAGGTGCTCAGTATGAGTGTAAAGGAAAGAAAGGAGTGCGGGAGAGAGGAAGAGAGAGGGAGAGAGACGAGGGTGGGAGAGAGAGAGGAGGGAGGGAGAGAGAGATGAGGGAGGGAGGGAGAGAGGGAGAGAGAGAGGAGGGAGAGAGAGGAGGGAGGGAGGGAGAGAGGAGGGAGAGAGGGGGGAAGGAGGGAGGGAGAGAGGAGGGAGAGAGAGGAGGGAGAGGAAGGAGGGAGGGAGGGAGAGAGAGAGGGAGAGAGGACAGACTGGGAGAGAAACAAAGGGGAGAGGCTGGTGGTCTCAAACAAACCATGAAACCGATTGATTAGTGCCATTACACAGCATGCAAGGTCTTTCTAAGGCCCTGTGCCCTTTATGCACACACACACACACACACACACACACACACACACACACACACACACACACACACACACACACACACACACACACACACACACACACACACACACACACACACACACACACACACACACACACACACACACACACACACACACACACACACACACACACACACTACAGCACAGTAAACCCCATGACAACTCAGGAGGGGCAGAGAGCCAGCAGGGTGGAGGTAAAGATGGAGTGGGGTAGGAGGGCAGAGGAGAGAACAGGGGTTCCAAGGGAGAGAGCGATCGATCTGTTTTAGCGGGCGATCAATCTGACAAGTCTGTTAATGGAGCGACACAGCGAGTTCAGGGCACATGGAATAGCTTTGGGAAACCTCTGAAAGCCAAGTTTGGGCTCGTCCATCCTCTCTACCCTCCACAGTGGGTCGGAACCCGGGGGGGGGGGGGGCATGGATGTAGCCCAGCGCCGTAGCCCAGCACTGCTGGGGGCAGAGGACAGCGTTCAGGCACATCCTGTTATCCGGTACTGGGTCTGGCAGAATAACGGCATCGGTGTGGACGCCAGGTTGGACTGGGAGTACTGGGGCAGCTGGGAGCAGGGGAGTGAGTCCTCGCTAAGAGCCACTTTCCACTGAGGGGTGCTGACATGGAAAAGCTTCTGAGGACACGCTCCCAGACCGGCGGAGATCAATGCTGTCCTTGTTCACTGAGAGAGCCCTTTTTCAACAGCGTCATCGCGCCAACCTGGACCACAGTGGGACGAGTGCCCAGATCACTCTACTGTTTTAACTCCGGCCTTTCCAGCCCACTCCCACATGGCCGACACATCGGCAGGCCAGCGGTACCACAGCTTGGGTTGGCCTGGCGCAGTAGTGTGAGAGGGCTATGAAAGTCATTCTCAACTCTTTTGAGGGTCAAACACTTAATTTCCTACATTCTGGTGAATTTGGTGTATACACCTATTAGTGCTGGATTAACTTGTCTGCTGCTATCTTAGCAAGTTAGCTACCTTGAATGCGAGCACCATTTAGAAGCCTGTCCGCAACACAGTAGCTACATAGTTACTAACAGCAGAAGACAGACTAAAACCTGTGGTTGCATTACTTGAAAATATTTTCATTTCAACATCTCTCTCTCCCGTTCAGAAAATGTCCACGAGCCGGGATGCTAGTTGTCTCAATGTTATACTCCATTGACTTATGCTAAAAACTTTACAGATCTAAAAGTCTGCTCTCTTGAGGCTTTTATGAAATTAATGCAATTGGCCTTGCCAGGGGTCCTTGTACAGTTCTAGGGAAAACGCTGCAGTGGTAAGAGTGGGTGGTCCTGAACACCCACTACCTATAATGGCTCTGTGTTTCCAGCAATGAGGCTGTGGGTCTAGACTGCGGGAGAACTGGAGTTTCCCCCAGTGAGGGGGTAGAGATGACGCCTGGGTTCATATCAGGGTGTGAGAGAGACAGGAGGGAGAGCCAGAGCAGCCAGTGACCGCTGGGATGGAGTGATGTTCCGCAATGCGTCTGCTGCTCTCACTAAAGTCAAATGTGCGTGCGACCAGGTACACGCGCTTGCACGAGCGCGCAAGAAGCACATAAAAGGACACACACACACACACACACACACACACACACACACACACACACACACACACACACACACACACACACACCAACTGAAACATACTTTGCTGTGGACTCCTCGTCGTACTTGGCCTTCAGATCGAAGAGCTCTGCCTGAGTGGTTTCAAGTGCTGAAAAAGAGGCGGGAAAAAGGGCCAATCAGCACGCCACAGTGGGACAGAGCAGTCTGTACTGGTCTGTAGCGGACGGAGAGGTCTTACCTGTCTGCAGGGTCTGGGCCTTGTGGTCTGCCTCTTCCAGCCGGGCGGACATGGAGTCCTGGTTCTCCTGCAGCTTTCTGGAGGGAGCGGGCGAGAGAGAGATTGACATTTTATGGGGTGAAACAATCCCCTACTTTCCCACCATTTGCAAGTGTGTTCTCCCTCTGCAACCTCAAACACCGTACGGCTCCTCGTTAAAGGGCCCTGTTTTGGCAGGAACGTCTGCCCGTTGTGGCACCCTGCCCTTCCAGCCCAATGCAGAGGCTGGAAGGAGAGAGATGGAGAGGGGGGGGAAATAGATTTCTTGTTGGACAACGAAGTTGGCTCAGCCATATTAATAGCCGCGCAAATACAAAGACGCCTCTTCATCTCCTCCCTGTCTCTTCTCCTCCGCTATCCGTCAAACCCTCTGTGCCCTCCTCCCTCCCTTCCTCTCTCTCTCTCGTTCCGTCACCCCCCCCCCCCCGTCCCCCCGTCCTCTACGTTCGGGTAGAGGATGTCAGAGGTGCCGTCCATTTATTGCCCGGCTCAGACACAGGAAGTCACTTCTCTGCAGACAGGAAAGGGGGGCCTTTAAGAGGGGGGGTGCACGCTGACGCACGGGAAACACGGTGGGATGAATGTGCGGAGAGGTGTAGCGCTGCCCTGGCTGGGGGGCGGGGCTAACCTGGACGGGGGAAGGGGAGACTATATATACACATCGAAATGTTTGGACGGTCGCGGCCCGGAATAGGATAAAAAAAAAAACACAAGACGTCTGCGGAACACAGGCCTCCAGAAACAGCTGCGCTGGTACGTCACGCACCTCTCCTTCTCTGCATAGTCGTTGTGCAGCTGCAGCTGCTTCTCCTGGGCCAAGTTCTGGGCCTGGTTCTTCAGGGACTGCTCATACTCCCGGATCTTCTCCTTAAGTGCTTTAATAGTCACCTCTGAACAGAGGAGAGACAGAGGGGAGGGGGAGGAGTGAGAGGGGGAGGGAGGAAGAGAGGGAGAGATGACAAAGTGAGAACGTGATTTGGGATGAGAGGAAGGGCAGAACACGCTCTCTAGATTAACAATCAATGATATGAGGATGATGATAATTGTACCGATGATAATCATGATATATGTACTGCAGTGTGTGTGTGTGTGTGTGTGTGTAACCGCCACGAGACTTGAACGAACAGCCCAGGTGAACCATATCGGACTAACTTCATTGGATCTCTGCCTCCTGCGTAACGTTGCCTCATCATATCCCAACTTCTCCTGCGTAACATTCCCTCATCATATCCCTACTTCCTCCTCTGTCAGCGCCGGGAGGCCGGGGTCTCCGGGTCTCCTATCTGATTGGCTGCAGTCCCGGGGGTCTATTGAACCAGGAAGGCATTTCATCTGCGCTGTTCATTAAGAGCACATTAAACCTGAAACCCCATCGCCTGCTGAGGGACGCCGTCTCCTTCTCTGCAGACTTTGAATTGGTGGTATAATTTGGGTGAAATAGGCTGTGTGTGTGTGTGTGTGTGCGTGTGTGTGTGTGACTGTGTGTGTGTGCGTAGGTTTATATTTGTGGCTCTGTTCCCCCTAATAGCTAGAGGCCAATATGGTATCTATGAAAGAATGGCCTGAATACTGCTGCACAGCTCAATAAGCAGTGAGTTGAAGGATAAGCGGATGTCTATGCGAGTGTGTGTTTGTGTGTGTCTATGTGAGTGTGTGTTTGTGTGTCTATGTGAGTGTGTGTTTGTTTGTCTGAGATGAAAAGATGTTTTTCGGTGAGTGAGACAAAGACAGAGTGGACTGGTGCTCGTTGCCTTTGACTGAAAGCTTTAAGCACTGACTGTGTAGGTAGTGTGTGCGTGTGTGTGCGTGTGTGTGTGTGCGTGCGTGTGTGTGTGGGAAAGCACTCGCAAGTGATTTAAACTCCAGTCTCACTGCTCTGACACATAATCAATAGACGGGCGTCCCTTCAGAGCCCTCATACCCCTTAACTGCTTAACTGAACTTCAAACATTTAGGCTGCTGGGATCAATGGCCTCTACACTGTGTGTGTGTGTGTGTTGTTTGTGTGTGTGTGCATTTAGCAATTGTGCTGCCCGTGTGTGTGTGTTGCTTGTGTGTGTGTGTGTGTGTGTGTGTGCGTGTAGCCTGTTTATGTGTGTGTATG
Organism: Borostomias antarcticus; assembly: GCF_949987555.1. Taxonomy (NCBI): domain Eukaryota; kingdom Metazoa; phylum Chordata; class Actinopteri; order Stomiiformes; family Stomiidae; genus Borostomias; species Borostomias antarcticus. The sequence continues at coordinate 19,697,486 of NC_140234.1, forward strand.
TGTGTACCTAATGTGTATGTGTGTGCGCATGTGTAGCTTGTGTGTGTGTGTGTGTGTGTGTATGTGTAGCTTGTTTGTGTGTGTGTGTGTATGTGTGTGTGTACCTTATGTGTGTGTGTGTGTGTATGTGTGCTGCAGAAGGGAGTTGCTGTGTGTTTTGGGGTTGAAGCAGCCCTGTCTGTTCAGGCTGGGAGGAGGGATAATGGATGGGGGGAGCAGAGAGAAAAATCAATGTCAGAATAGAACCCTGCCGCTATTGAGCTGTTCCAATTAACTCTCACCGAGAGGGGGGTTCCCAGGTTCCCCTCTGCCCTGGCATCCACTCCTCCTCCCTCTCTCTCTCCCCCTCTCTCCCCCTCCTCCACCCATCACCCCTCCCCCTGTACAAAGCCTTTGCCCTACATCCCGTCTTCCCCCGTCTCTCTCTTTTTCTCTCTCCTCATGCGTGTGTGTGTGTGTGTGTGTGTGTGTGTGTGTGCGCACGCCGTGTGTCTCACCTTGGTTCTTGACATCAGCGAACTCCTTGTTGTAGTCCTCCAGAGTCTCTCGGAGTTTGAGGTTCTCCGTCTCGATGTCGTGCATCCTCTGGAGCTTCAGCTGCACCTGCTGACCCAGCTCCAACGCTGGGGTCGGGTCTGACACACACACACACACACACACACACAGACACACAGACACACAGACACACACACCTACATTAATCCATCTATTAATCCATCTATATTAATATATTATAGATTAATGTAATATTATTATTATTAATTTAATTTAGCATCAATATATTATCTATATTCATATTATATCTATATTAATACACACGATGGAATGCAACAGCTTGTATGCAGACACCCAGACATATACTTCATGAGCCAGAGGGGTAGGGTGGCAGCCAGGGAGAGAGGAGAAGCAAACTGAGACTAATTTGCTGCTATTGAAGAGGGAGAGCGCAGGTCTGGGATCAGCTCGGGGGCACTGACTTCAGCGCAGGTCTGGGATCAGCTCGGGGGCACTGACTTCAGCGCAGGTCTACGACCGAGAGACGGAGAGAGGGGGGGGGGGCGGGTCTGTCACTCTGCCTGTCAATCCGTTGGATCCGTTAGAACGTGGACGGGTGACAAGACGGTCCGGAAGCAGGCGCCGCTCGTCAGCGGGCCAGTGAAATGAGCAGTGTGTGTGTGCGTGTGTGTGTGTGTCGTCGTGTGCAGTTAACAGGAGGAGACAGCTGGGCGCTCGGGGTGAAGGGCCGTCCGCTGAGAGAGGGGGCGTGCGCGTGTCCGACCCGTCCGACGGCGCACGACGTGTTATCCGCGAGACGGATGATGAGAGGGCGGAGCGACACCGCCGGGGGTGGGGGGGTGTCACGACGATCGTGTTGTGCGTCGTCAAGGTGAATCTGAAATGCCGTACACGCGGCCTACGAACGCCGTTCGGGCCTCCGCCGCGCGTGCGCGTGTGTGTGTGGGTGTGTGTGTGTGCGCGCGCACAGCATCTTTCCAGCAGCGCCCGTTTGCTCCCTGTTATGCGCCAGGCTGTGTGGGCGTACTTGTCATTCATGTCAGCAGACACCTTCTGCAGAGACCCTTTAAAGAGGGCGCTGCGGGGGAGGGAGGAAGTCGTGCGGGGACATAAAGAGGCGGTGCACACCCCTGACTGCACTGCTGCGCAACGGGGGGGGGGGGGGGGGGGGGTGATGGTGTCACGCTCTCTCCCTTCCCCTGATGGGGGGGGGACGAGCCTTGTTCCACGGGTGATGCAGTACTCTGTGTGTGTGAAAAGCCTGGGCCCGGCGCACACACAAACACACGCACACATGCGCGCATACACACACACGCACACACGCACCTGGGCATGTGAACACACACACTCACCTGGTACATCGATTAATCTTTTATAGACGTTCAAGAAGGCAGCCTCTGCTTCTTTACTCCTTTTGCTCAAGGCATCGATCTGAGAGGAGAGAGGAGAGAAGAGAGGAGGGAGGAGAGAGGAAAGAAGGAGAGACGAGAGGGGAGGAGAGAGGAAGAAAAGTGTGTTAAATTCTAACCTAATGATAATAGCTCTGTCTAGTAGAATGCACTGTCCACCTACTTGAACTGAGAGCTATACAATAAAAATTGGTTTGAAAACTCTGTTCTGTTTGTCTGTCTCTGGGTCAACAACAACAGATGGGGGAGAGATTCTCTCTCTCTCTCTCTCACACACACACATACACACACACAAACACACACACACTTACACACACACTTACACACTCACGCTCTCGTCCTGGCACTTGGTTGTGTTGACATGCACGATTGTATCACGCGCATGGCCAGTCCAGCTGTTGTGCTGATGACCTGTGCGTTCGAGCCAAGGAGGTCTGCTTGGCCGTCTCTGACTGCACTGTACTGAACTCATCAAACAGCTGGCCCGGGCATTAGGCTGCATGCACACACACACACACACGCACACGCGCACACACACGCACACACGCCAGATTACCCTGGGTGGGCCCGCTCTCAGCGTGGACAGCGAAACACCGCATCCGTTTCTGTATGCAGACATGCAGCCATTAATGTAAGTCATGATCGGTGATGATGTGGCTGAAATGCATCGCAGCGCTAAAGTAAAGACATCAGCGACGAGCCACTAATCCTGACGCGTCCCGTGGACACTGACCAGCCTGGTGGGCTGCCTGGTGGGCTGCCTGGTGGGCTGCCTGGTGGGCTGCCTCCCATCCAGGAACATCCGGCACGCACTCGGTCGCACGCACGACACGCCGCCAAAAATGCGAGCGGCGGACCCAAATAAATCGATGGAAGGTGTGTCATAGTGAGAAGGAAAATGGAACCAGATGCCCAACGAAGGGAATGAGAGGCGGCTACTGTGTGTGTGTGTGTGTGTATGGTCTGGATGCTCAGCGTCTGGCTACGGTCGGGTCTTTAAAGGAAGCAAGCCCTCTGTTTCTCCTCCAACCTAAACCCCCTCAGCACATTTACTGGTGGAGACAGAGGAAAGCCTATAAAAGTTCCTAATATAAAGTCCTCACATTGTCAGCAGAGTCTGCCCTGTGACGGATTCGTGGTTCTGGGGCACTCGCCACTGTAAATAGGCTAGGGGGTAATACCGTCTCCACTCCTCTGGGAACAAAACAAGATTAAATCATTTCAGATGGTTTTTATTTATCTTCGGTTTCCTTGCCAGAAAACATCTGGCTCGGGGCGGGGTGATGCCAGGTCTCTCTACCCCCCCCCCCACCCTTCATGCAGCTGGGGAGAGTGCTGAGCTGGAGGGGCTGATAAAGCAGCCCATGTCTTCTTTGCAAAAGGCTAAATCACTCTTTGAAGTCCAGTTGAGCTGTACAGCCTACTGATAAAATACTTTAGTGAGGCATCACGACGCAGCCAGTCCAGGCAGGCCGTGATAGACGTACCATAGCATATCCCACAATCTGACCGACTGGCCCACCATTAGCGCTGGGTATTGACAAGGACCTCACGATACGGTATGTATCGGGGTACATAGGTCACGGTGCGATTATATCGCGATACCTTGCGATATGATTCGATACAATACGTATTGCGATACATTGTGATACTTTTTTGCAATAAATTTAAAGCAAGAAACATACAATTTTTACAGCTGAAAATACAACTCCATCCCTTCGCTCCCTGGAGGTGATCCTGAAGTAGCCTGGAAACCAGTTTCAGCAAGAGAGAAAAAAAAATAAAAAAAATTGGACTTCTAGCCGCCCAGAACGATTTGAGCTTCCCAGAAAATGGGGCACCAATCAGATGACATTTAACTGCTGTTCCGCCTCCAGTCCCAGGTTGGTTCCCGTAGATGATGGGAAATACAGGAGTCCGCTAGTAGTAGAACAGTAATGGCAGCTCCCAAAGCAATGAGCGGGAACGTTAACGTTGGAGGAATAAACAGCCATAAGTCAAGTTATTGCAGAAATAGACTCAATAACAACAATTATAGAAGAATAAGAGTTTCTCAGTGGAAAAGACGTTTTCGCTGTTCTTCCAACTGGATTTGGCAAACGTTTGATCTATGTTTTGTTACGCTGATTGGCTGAAGGAGTTCGTCTGGTAAGGCAAGTATGCCCGCCCCCGTCGTTCTGGAAGGCTGGAAGTCCAGACTTATCAAGACCACGTCCATTTTTGGGGGGATGAGTCTGCTTTACCAGGCTAATCCTGAGGGCATGTAATGTGAGGGAATGTAAGGACATTTTACATTCATGAATAATGTATCTTATGTATCGATACAGTATCGCAGAAAAAAGATTGCATTCGCAATGTATTGATTTGATTGCGCAGCCCCACCTACCATGGTGACCACATCCATCCTCTGTATGATACAGGAACACCAGACCACCCACAGAGGCCCAATGGTAGGGATTACTGCTAATACCCCTGTCACACACATCTGATCTGTGCCCCCGTATGTTTGTGTGTGTGTGTGTGTATGTGTGTGTGTGTGCGTTCGTGTGAATTGAAAGATACGTGACGAGTAATGTTCGCAAGCAGATGGGATGCACTTCAGACTCGAAACACACACACACACACACACACACACACACTTGCGTGATCTCAAACACACCGACACACGGTGCACACTCTCACGCGTGCACGCTCGCACACGTGCACACTCGCACGCACGTGTGATCCTCAGTCTCAGCGTAGTAACCCAGCTGTCTTTAGTCTGGATCTAGTCTTGGCCGCCGATGTTAGTTCAGCTCTAAATATCCCTGCATAACAAACGGGAGCCTGACATTGGTGCTTGGCGCACCCTATGGTTAGAGACAGGTTAGCGGCTCGATGAGCAGACATAACAAGACCACCCAGAATCATCTATCTAGACTAATCTATCTGAGCCGGTCTCCGACCACAAGCCTTTCAACAGGACCCAAGATACAACTATCATTAGACTGCATGCCCTGCCTCCGCCCGCCCGCCCACACAACCAGGAGAAACTAACCCCACGTGACAGTGAGTCTACAGGGCCGGCCGCTGGCATGAAGTCCTCGGAGAACTTCTCATCATATGCATGCAAGCTGAGAGATCATTACGGGACACAAGACTTGTTCGTGTCCTGGAGGCGCACAGATACACACGCAGGCATGAGGGAAGCATGTACACATCAGCGGGCGCGCGCACACGCGCGCACGCGCACACACACGCTACCCCCTTCTGATATCATCACTCAGCACCCGCCTATCTCGTCTATCGGCCTATGGTGTGTGTACTGCGAAGGACGTCTGGCTGACCCGTGTGTGTGTGTGTGTGTGTGTGTGTGTGTCTGTAGACCACACGGAGCCTGATAAGGACTGGTTATGGAGGGCTAGGATAATGGAAAAGCTTATCTGATCAATAGACCTAAAAGGAACACAAAACAGGCAACACAGGACATGTATCTTTCCCACCGCAGGTCCTGCAAGGAAATTATAATGATTTTGTCATTAGCGTGATAGTCAGCATTAATCATCCCCATTACAGTTCAGATAGATGATAAGCTAGATCAAAAGCCGAGATGAATCATTTAAGTGTACTGTGTGTGAGTCTCTCTCACACTGACCACCCACTGTTTGTCGCGTGGGTGTGACTGTCTGGAAGAAACAGCTGACATTACAGGCTAGCAAGTCTAGTGGCACGCCACATGAAAACTGCTCTTATGCTTGGTTCACCACTGGTATTGAAACCCCCTTGAAGATTACTTCTGCTACTGCTCTTACACAGACAGACCCCCAGAAAAACAAGATCACGTTAAACTGTAAACTTCTCTACCCTGTGGCTAAGCAGCCCTGTCACACTCTATTGGGCAGAGGCCGCGTGTGGGGGTCTGTCTGCATCTTGAGGAGGTGAAACTGTTCAAAAGTCCGCCCAGTTAACCCCCCCAGAACGCCCCTCTAAAACAACAGCTTCCAGGGGAGGGAATATGTAGCTGCCAGATCGCCCTGGTGAAAATCGGCTGAAATAAACCCCATGAGAAAGAGCAAAGTATAATTTAAACCCACAAACAGAAGTCAACTTTATTCCAAATCGCCTTTCAAAGGGGCATTAAAAAAAAAACTCTACTGGCTACTGTTTTCATTTCAACCTCAACCAAAGTGTCAACGCTGGAAATGAATGATCCTAAGCAGGATTTGAGCTCTAATGCTTCTGTCAGCCGTGTTAGGCCGAGGCCAGGGCTGGGTCTCTTTTCCCAGGATCCAATTTAAACATGGCCGGGGGCTACAGGACATCACGACATGGACAGGACAGGGGATCAGGAGGAGAGAAGAACAAAATGGAGGAGGGGGTGAGAGGGGCTGAGTGGAGAGAGAGAGAGAGAGAGAGAGAGAGAGAGAGAGAGAGAGAGAGAGAGGAGATGAGCAGAGTTTGAAGAGTGGAAAAAGGAGAGGTTTGAAGAGATGACAACAGGAGAGGGGAGAGAGCCAGGACCAGGTAGAGAGCAATAAACTCGCTCTCTCTCGGAGTCTCACACACACACACGCACACGCACACGCACACGCACACGCACACGCACACACACACACACACATACACACTCACTCACCTCTCCTTGGAAGCTCTTCAGCAGGGGAGCCACCTGTTTCCGTACATCCTGAAAAACAAACCGTTACAAGGAGAGTCAGAAAGCGACTCAACATCATTCAACCACAATCAATACTGAACATCACATCACTGCCCTCATCCTCACACTTACCACAGCGCATTTCGTGTCAACGTACCGCCTCACAAGACACGTACGTGTGCACATAAAACACACGCACATTAACACATAAAACACACGCACATTAACACATTAGACTGCACGCAAATCAGCTCATGTGTGCCAGTGATTTACAAGAGTGTGTGTGTGGGTGTATGTGTGTGTGTGTGTGTGTGTGCATGTGCTCCCAGGTGCACCTACTACATAGGCATCAAACACAAAAATAAACGCTAAATTCCAGCAGGCTGTCGTTCAATAACTGGCTGTTGAGGTTTGAGAGCTAACCGTGTGTGCGTTCATCACTTGAACAGGTGCTGCGCCACCTGGCTACCAAGGAGCATAGCCCTGGGTGTGTGTGTGTGTGTGTGTGTATGCGTGCGTATTTCCTAACACACACCCCCCCCCCCCCCAAACAACAAAAAAAAACTCCCGTTGACTGACTGTAGACTGTGAATGGGTGGTTTGGGATTAGATCGTCAGTCAAGTATGTATCTGGGGGAACATGCAAATCCGCGTGGCTGTCTGTTGGCGCGCTAGCCGGCGCCCGACGAGCCAGTGGAGCGTACGGCACAGACGGGAAGAGCAGCCCGGCCGGGGAGGACAGGACGTTCTGTACCCCCACGCCATTCTGGATGGCTACCTACCTACCGGGGGCACGCACACACACGGGCGAACCGCGAGCACGCACGCACGCAAGCAAGCACACACGCACGCGCACACACACACACCGGGTTTACAAGGGCCAATTAAAACGGCCACTGACCACAGGGGAGTCTGCGTGCGGCCGTGTGAGCGAGGGGCCAGGCTCCGACCAGACCGCGCAGATGTTTATTTCCTTAATTAGAGATCCGAGATCAGCTCAGCCTAGCGAAACTCCTAACTCTAAATCGTTAAGGGCGTGTGTCCTGGGCTGACCTCAGATCAGTGTCTGGGGGGGGGTTGAGGGGGTCCCAGACGCTTGTCTAGGAACAGGGGCTTGACCTGCTCCCCCATTGTTACCTCGTTAAGGGTCAGCTTGGCGGTTTGTCTGGTCGGGATCAATGGCCCCGCTGGTCACCGTGACCCCCCCCCCCCCCCCACTCCCCCTCCCCCTCCCCTCAGTACCCCAGAGAAATCCTGGTCTGGTCAACTCAGCATCAACGCTCCTCCGTGAAACATTACCGAGTCCGCCCAAAACAAAAAGAGAGCGAGAGAAAGAGAGAGCGAAAGTGTGTGTGTGCGTGTGTGCATGTCCTCTATGGACAGGACAGATTGAAGAAGATGGATAGTGGGAGGATCAGCTGGCCAGACTGAGGAATCCTAAGGGAATATGGAATTCCCATTCCTGGTCCGTCTGCTCTGTGGCATCTAACCCCCCCCCCCCCCAGATGGTTTCAGACCCCTTACTTAGGAGAAATGAAGTGTGTGAATTATGCATCCAGGTTTTAAGTATACAAAAAGCATTATACCATACGGAAGAACATCCCCTAGACCAGCCATCGCCAACAGGCGGACCGCGGTCCTGATCTGGACCCAGAAGCCATCCAATCCGGACCGCGTCTATAACCTGATAAATCAGTGAGAATTTCTCCCTTTTGACGGAGCGTAGGGAACTAGTTTGAGACTGCACAGCCTTTGTAGTATTTTACAGCATTTGTTTACTATCTCACGCGTCACTAGCCAATAGATTGTTCATTGCCTGATGTCACCCCGTCTACATGTGACAGCCTAGCCATCGTTAACGTTACTGTAATCAGAGCGATTCCTTGCTAATATCAGTTGGAGTTGGACACTGCATGACCGGAGAAACGTAACGACAAACAAAGAGGGAAGTGAGATAATATAAGACAGAAGTAACGTCAGCCTTTACATGCCGTGCTCTAAAATAAGAAAAATAGATAGAAAATAGGGCGTTCCATCAAGTGGACCGAGTTGTATATATTCATTCTCCCCGCGGGTAGCTCTAAACCTGTTTGTCTCATATGTTCCGAGAAATGTAGCCTACTTTATTTGAGTTTAAAGTAAGTTGGGGACCATACAACTGAAGTGAACAATATTTTAACTTCCATGCGTATTTCACAGTAACATACCTGCTGCTATACAACAATTTGATAGGAATCTGCAAGGAAACAAATGTGTTGAGGGCATAAAAAACGCACGCATCACCACCGGACTCTGGCTTGAGGCCATTTTGTCAAACTGGACCTCTTCGAAATTTACTTGATTACCCCTTCCCTAGACTGTATCTTATTCATTTAATCATTAAGTGTGTGTTGTGTGTGTGTGTGTGTGTGTGTGTGTGTGTGTGTGTGTGTGTGTGTGTGTGTGTGTGTGTGTGCGCGTGTGTGTGCGTGCAGGTAGATCGTGTAGCAGAGCTCAGTAAAGTAGACATTGATGTCATTGTGAACACTGTTGGGCCTCCTGAATGTTGTAGATGTCAGAGCTTACAGTAGTCTGGCCTGCGTCTACTCTATTCTGCTCTGGGTTAAAGGCCTTGGGCTGATTTCCAGACTGATTTCCAGACTGGTCCTTAGTAGAAGTGAGCTGCTGCCCCCTGCTGCCCCCCCCCCCCTAGCCATGGTCAGGTTCCTCGCCTCCCTCCTCAGTCTGACACATAACAGGAACCACAGGGATGCCAGAAAACGCACCCCAAATCAGTCATCATCACATACGATACATGACTGTGTGTGTGTGTTTCCTGTCTTCTGTGTCCTCTCCAGACCTCATAAGGTACAATAATTACTCATACATGATTTAAATGACCATCAATTATTACAAGGACGACACTACCCCTAACAACAAAAATAAAAATGTTTCTTTAGTTTCTATCAGAACGAGGACATCTCTTCGTAACAGACGGGCACAAAACAAAGATCCCCAGGAGGGAAACAGGACAGAATTCCCTCCAGATCCCACTGAGCGTTGATGTCACACATTCCAAACAGATAAATAACTAGGTCAGCCCATCCTCACCCGGGAGGGAGTTAGTGTGTGTCTGCAGGGTTGGAGAGAGACAGGCTATTTTAGGAACAAAGAACGCATGTCTGTGTTTTCCAGTCGCCTTGCTCCCTACCCGTGAATATTCATAGTCAGGGACCGTCTTGAGTCTGTGAAATGCGTGTGTGTGTGTGTGTGTGTGTGTGTACGTGTGTGTGTGTGTGTGTGTGTGTGTGTTTGTGTGCGCGCATGCGCGTGCGTCTCTCTCACCTCCGGTGTGTTCTTCTTGAACTCGCGGCTCTGGTCGATGAGTTTCTTCCTGGACTGTTCGCTCTCATCTTGTCTGTTGGCGAGCTCTGTGGCGGTGGCGTCGAGTTCTCTCTGCAAACACACGGGGCAGGTCAGCCTCCACGGGGAATCGGGGGTTTAAACAACAATGAAATCAACAACAACAGCGCTAGCCGTGACTGGTAGGCCGGGGCACGGCGCTGGCGTCATCCCTTAGTCTTTTATAATGTAGTTTTTACTGTGCACATAAATAGCTCTTTATGGGAGATTTTCCAGATGCTGGGCCAAGCGCTGACACTAACAAGAGAATCAGGTCTCGTAAAGAGTTCTGCCATGTCTTCCCAGTCTCTACCTCTGCCTATCTCTCCCCTTCCCCACACACACGCACTCTCACGCTCTCTCCTTCCCCACTACCACAAACACACACTCTCCCTCTCTCTCTTCCCCACTACCACACACACTCTCCCTCTCTCTTCCCCACTACCACACACACTCTCTCTCTCTCTCGGCCACTACCACTCTCTCTCTCTCCTTCCCCACTAACACGCACTCTCTCTCTCTCTTCCCCACACTACCACACTCTCTCTCCTTCCCCACTACGACTCTCTCTCTCCCCCCACTACGACTCTCTCTCTCCCCCCACTATCACTCTCTCTCTCCCCTCCCACTATCACTCTCTCTCTCCCCCACCACTATCACTCTCTCTCGCCCACCACTACCACTCTCTCTCTCCCCCCCACTATCACTCTCAACCCCCCCCACTATCACTCTCTCCCCTCCCCCCCACTATCACTCTCTCTCTCCCCCCCCCCCACTATCACTCACCCCCCCCCACTATCACTCTCTCTCTCTCCCCCCCCACTATCACTCTCTCTCCCCCCCACTACCTCTCTCTCTCTCTCCCCCCCCACTATCACTCTCTCTCCCCCCCACTACCTCTCTCTCTCCCCCCACTCTCTCTCTCTCCCCCCCCACTATCACTCTCTCTCCCCCCCACTACCTCTCTCTCTCCCCCCACTCTCTCTCTCTCCCACCACTACCACTCTCCCCCCCCCCCCCCCCACTCTCCCCCCCCCCCCCCACTCTCACTCTCCCACCACTACCACTCCCTCTCTCCCCCCCCCCCCCTGACCATCACTCCCCCCCGCCCCACTATCGCTCTCTCTCTCCTCTACTGGAGGTTGTGTATAAGTTCCCTCCCTCCCCCTCCCTACAGGGAGAGTGTGGACCCCAGAGAGTGATTAGCTAGATGCTGCTGTGCCGCTACGCTACGGAGCTACTAATCACTTAACACACACACGACGGCCTCGGGAGCCCAATCTCCTGCCCAACACCACCACGGCTGATCTATGCACAAACTGGCATGTAATGTATGCAGTCACACACACACACACAAACCTCCTAAGGGGAGGATAGGCTAAAGTGATAATCAGACTTTTTTCATCAATATGGCTGAAACTATGACCACCCATCCCATTGTTTCTCAGACCAAACCAGTGGAGGGGGGGGTCACACAGACAGACCCCAGAGTGACGCGGTCGCTGCACGGCTGCCATGACACGCCGAGTGAACACAGAGCACAACAGAGGTGGAGAGGTATGGGACGGGCCGACCCTCTGCACGCGTGTGCGTGTCCGTCAGAGACGACCGCTATTCCTGGAGGAGAAGCGGATCTGTGTACGTGCTCGTTTGTGCGTTCAGCAGAACGGGGTCCCTCAGCCATTAGTCTGCGCTTTCGTTTGTTCCTTCTTCAACACAGATCCGTATCTGGATCTGCTTTTCCTCGCTGAGCCCAACCCGGGATCAAAACCGCCTTTTCGCAGCGCGCACGTCCAATATTGATCCAATATTACAATATTACAGCGCGCACGTCCAATATTGATCCAATATTACAATATTACAGTGCGCACGTCCAATATTGAGCCAATGGGTCTGTCCCAATTCAAGGGTTGCATCCTACCTAGGTCGCAGCCTACGTGGTCTACGTAGGTCGCGTCCTTCAGGCCAGGTAGGCCGGATGTAAACGTTTTGTGAAATGGGACGGTCTAGCCTACGGAGGATTCCCAACTCGTCATTTTGTTGCCTAGGCATCCCCAAGCGCGTGCCAAGCCTGCCGCGTGCCGGTAGCGCGACCTGTCCCGAGGTAACAAAAAAGTGGATGCCCAATGCTGATGGCAGGTTGTTATGGAAACACCACAGAAAATGCCTATCAAAATCGTCTATCTAAACTCGTAGATACAGGCGTAATTTGGATAAAGTTTCCACATATTGGGATTCTATGGTGGTACTATCAGGCCTGAAATTTTATTAAAACGTAATAATATTAACATCAAAGCGGTTTAAAAACGTTTTAAAATCCGGGCAATGGCGGCTGGTACAGGAATTCATCTGGACCGAAACGCATTCTAGGAGGGAGGCCGCGAAGGATCCATCAGTTGTATCCTTCAAATTCGTCAAAAGTAGGCTGCATTTGTGGGCTGTATTCGGAGGACTCTTCGTAGGCTGAATGAATTGGGACAGCACTTGTCGCCCCGCTGTGACGTAGCAGCCTTCAAATCCGGCCTAGGTAGGATGCAACCCTTGAATTGGGACAGACCCAATATTACAATATTACAGCGCGCACTATTGATCCAATATTACAATATTACACGTCCAATATTGATCCATGCTGCTCAGGTGAGAGATTGGTGGCTGTTTCTTTTTTCCCCCTTTTTTTTTTTTTTTTTTTAAACCTACTGAATCAATGTATTCCTGTCCTAAGCCCACTACTAGCCTCTACTACTCTCACTAGCCCGGGCCTTCAGTCATTATTACAGCTTACCAGCTGCAGAAGGGGACCAAGAGACGACATAAGCAGCCTATTATTTCAGTGCGGAGGAAGTGTAGGCAACTCTGCAGCGTTTCATGGGCTGTGATTTTCGGTCAGAGGGGTTGAGTGGTGTGGGATGTGGAGGGCTGTGTAGGGAGAGGAGGTGGGGGAATATGACGGGGGAGCGGTTGGGGGGGTAATCCATTGGCAAAAGGGCATTTTTCATCGCTGCGTTTACAGGGTGGAACGGCTGGGATATTGAGATGGGAGATAGGATCAGAGGGTCGTGAGCTGGTTCAGCTACGATAAAGGCCAGCGCCTTACATACAGAGCACAGCGGCTTCAGAGGAGCGCAGCAGCAAGAGGGGGGCGGGAGAGAGAGACAATGTGGGAGAAGAGCAAAAGAGAAGGAGAGAGTGAGAGAGAGAGACAGAGAGATAAAGAAAGAGAGAGACATCATACCTCTCATCTCTGAATTAATGCCTCGATTCTACCGGCGAGCCATTCTGTGGCAGTGAGAGGAGATTGGGGCGGATATGTGACGTGAACTGATTTGGGGCTAAAAAATGGAAACTGTGATCAGCGGGAGAGAGGCCAGCGGGGATTAATCTAGTCCAGATGAGGAGAGGCGCTCTACAGGAACACGGGGCCCAACACAGGTCAGGGAACAGTAGGTAACAACTCACCATCAAGGACAATACCCAAGAACCCACTAAGCACAAAACACACACACACACAACACTATTTAATCACATGGATGCAAAGCAATTAGGACAGCCCGAGTTGTCTTCGGCCGTTTCCACAACACTGCATATTTTAGCTCAGACTCCTAAGCCACCTTGATAACTTAGATGCTACCTCTTCAATGGAGAACTGTTCAATGGCGTTCTAATTCAATTAGGATTTTATTTGATCTAATCAAGTTAGAAAATTAGGTAAATTCGGTTAGGATTCAGTTCACAGAGTTTGGTGCTGTGTGAGCAAATGGCAGTCTAATATATTCAATAGGGGTGGAAATCACAGGGTAACTCACGATATGATAACCTTACCATATTTTGCCCCCGATACCGATACTGGTATCACAATACAGCGATTCTGCAATAATCAACACATTCTAAGACATCAACGATGCGTAAGGCATTATCAACGAGTAGGTGTGCGTTAAACGGTTTTAAGGCACGACGTGGAGGCGAAGAACCACCCGACGCGCAGCGGGGGGTGGTTGCCTCCGCGAAGTGCCTTAAAACCGTTTAATGCACATCTATGAGTTGATTATCCCGCTTATACCATGGCCCCACATGCCAAAGACAAATAAATACGTGCCATTTACTCGCATTTTCTACATTAAAATATAAAGAAATGTTATTTATGTGTTGCTCATTGCTGAGTTTCATTATAGTCCCTCACTGCTAAATCATGTTGCTATGGAATTACAAATTGAATATCATATTTCTTGGAGGAACAGCGATGACATCCAATAGTTAACATGGGTTTGGAACCGTAAGTGAAATGGAAAGTGTCCGTTACCTTTTCTTTCAGCAATGTCTCCCAAACCTTGGATATGACCTAGCAACCAAACAATGAGCCTAGAAACCCAAACTAGCTAATTCCATAGCCTACTGTACTGTATATATCTATGACTGTAGCTACCTGATATTGCTAGATAGCAATGAGCGAAGTGTAGGCTACTGCATATTTGCTGTGCAACATATAAATCGTCCAGCTGTCAAACCTAGTTGCCAACAAACTATGTATGATAGCCAGACATCTGATTGTCCTTAACTCCAAAAGTATTGGTTTCATGTCGTGGTATATCACTGTCAGTCATATCTTATGTTCATTGTGAGTTGACTTGCGAGGACGGGATGTGTCATATCATTATGTGAAGCAACAGGATATTAGAATACAGCAATTGCCTCTTCACTATTTGGATGCCTTATATACAGTAGGACCCCACTCCTCCGAACTTCAGAGATCCGAACCTCCTGGTCTACCGGACAGGCTTAAAAAACTTTTTTTTTTTAGCCTGCTATCTGGTTACTGGTGGGATTTTCATTACAGTACTGTAGGCCTACTTGCATTTAAATCTGTCATAATAAACACATACTGTATCCTACTGTGAATAAAAACAGAACTGTATGTAGACCTACATGTTGCCTGTAGGCTGTAGCCTACTGTCACGTTTCATTTCTTTGTTACTCTAATGTCGAGCGCAAAACGCAAACGAGTCTGCTGCACGAGAGCTGCATTCCTAGGTAGCCAGAAAGCGCGTCAGCAACCTGAAGCAGAGGAGTATCGAGTCATTTTTCGTTCCCAGTTAATGGAGTTCAGGAACACAAACGTGTTGTAAGCATGTAGATTAGCCTACTTGGCCTACTGTATTTGTTAAATAATAGCCTACAGCCTAGGCCACGTTAGCCTACATCGGTTGTTTAGGCTGCAATAGCCTAAGACACGACAACTTGTCTGTCATTTCATTTATTTATTTATTTATTATCATTTGCTCTAATTGTTCTAATGTTGGGTTGTTTTTAGGCTATACCATTTTGTTCTGCGAATACAATAGCCTATCGATGCAGCGTAGGCCTAATTTGAGAATAAAGTACTGTATTTGATCAAAGCATGCACTCAAGTGGAAATTCGTTTATTTTATTCTAGGCTACTGTAGGCCTATTATAGGCTAGGCTGTATGAGTTTAGTTGGCTATTTGATTGCAATTTTGATGCATTTTCACAAGAAATTAACGGTATTTATCGGTCTATTATGAGTCTATATGAAACAAGTATATCACTTATTGAATTTGGTGCATTTTAACATATGTTTCAGTCATCCGGACATTTCAGAGATACAAACGACCTTCGGTCCCGTTGGGTTCGGATAAGTGGGGTCCTACTGAACTGTAAATTAATAAACGAGGCGGAGACCGTTTTCCATACGTCTGGCTTCTTCAACTGCAACTCAGACTGACGTTACAAAATCATAACTGGCTACTACACTACTACACTACAACTGACAGTGATAGGCTAACGTTATAACACAAAGTGAAAACACAGTTTTTGATTTGGGGACAGTGAGGTGTCTGGCTATCATAAAGAGTTTGTTGGCAAATAGATTTGACAACTGAACAATGGATGTGTTGCACAGCAAATATGCCGTATCCAAAACTTTGTTCATGGCTAGCTAGCAATGGTACAGCAGGCTATGGGATTAGCTCATTTGGGTTGCTGTCAAAGCCGGCGCATTAATTTAGATCGGTAATTAAACTTCAGCCGAACTACGTGTGCGTACACACGGTTTTAACGCACGTCTGCTGGCCAAACAGAAAAGAGTATTAACCCAGGCCAAGGTATAAATCACGATATCTGTGTTTACTTAAGAAGAAATACCACTATAAAGGCAAAAAGCAGGAATTATGTTTTTTATTCATTCACTACAGCATTGTTGTCGCTGGTTGTAATGAAACAAATACATATTCAAATAATGAAATAAAGTGCCAAAAGGCTGAACTGCCCAGAAAGCAGTTAAAATGTTTAAAGGAAGGACTTTACAACTATGCCTCACAAAAATAAATAAATAAATATATCAATATTTCACAACGTGTATCAATAATTGTATTGCAAGAGGCCACTATACGATAATTGCCATATGGATATTTTGTCCCACCGCTAATATTAAATAACTTGAGTGAGGGTGTGGGGGGGTTAATACCTGATGCAGTTTGTACTGTCTTGTGCCCTTTCTGTGGGAAAATAAGTACAAACTCAATAAATAAATAAATAGTAAAAACAATAAACCAACAACTTGTTCTGACAAATTTAGGTTTCACTTTCGCGTTCCAAAAACTCTTGAAAACCACTTCCAATTCGGTTAAAATCTATTTTGCACTGTCTTTATTCAATGATCCCTACTTTAAAAAAAACACACAAAAACTAAGTAGGGACTAGGGAGTGAAGAAGAAAGCAAAAAGCCTGAAGAAACTGACTGTTCACTGCACGATAGCCAGGGTTGAAAATTAACACCCGCCACCCGCCACAGGCGGGTAAAATTTCCATTTGGCGACTAAATTTCGGAGGCTATCCACCACGCAGTCAGGGAAATGTTTGTACCAATAGAGTCATGTAATAAATTATGCGTGCGATGTCGCCACATCCATGCCATAGACCGGCGTTCTGTTTGTTGTGTGTTGCACTTAAATAGCTCCCCCGCTGCAGCAAATAAAGTTTTCGGTCACATGACTGTTGCGGAGCCTCTCTGGGCTTCCATAGCATACCAAGCCACTGTTTCTCAGAAGGGATGTCTTTGATCGCTTGTCATGTAGCTTATAAGCTCTGAAGACGGTACTGGTTCCTCCTTGACTGACTTCACTGGTCATCCAGCTCAAGTTTAACTTTACATGATAGGCTGTGAATATGTTACAGTATACGTATTTTGTTCATAAACACAAAGACCATGAGGTTAAGGCTTGGATCATTTATATCTCATATTTGTGTAGGGTTAGGTAGTTATGGATAATTCTACACCGTGGAAGTGAATGGAAATGAATAACTGAATTTCTATGAATTGCAATGTTTCTAGGCATCGAATTAAACTAATTTATTTGAAATTTTACTTTGGCCTCTTCCTTAAGCATGTATTCAACATAATACTATTATCTGAATGAAAAGTACTGAAACAGATGTATAATGTGACAAAAAAGGCCATTTATTATTTTGGTCGGTAAAAAATATACTTGGCCGGTGGATTTTTTCATCTACCAGTCCCCTTGGCAGGTGAGCCAAAAAGTTAATTTTCAGCCCTGACGATAGCCGACACTTGACCCGCTCTGCACATCTAGGTACCCGCCGGGCAGTCCTTCAGAATCTATGGAACTAAACGCCCAACCCAACAAACCGTCTCCTGAGCGTTCCAAACCAGTCCAACTGCCACACAATATGTTCAGCTCAGACATTAACAGAGATGAAACACCAGTCTAATCCCTTCATGTGTTGTTGTGACTGCCAACACAGCCAAATGGCATTCCTTCAGTCTGGCCCTCAAACACCAGGCTGTCCTGTTTGTCTTATTCTTAAGTTTACACACTGTTTTATGGACGGTTATTAGTCTCCATGGCGGTGCCTGGCTTTTTACAGCCTTTTCACAAGAGGGTTGTGAGACTGAGAGGGGTAAACAATACACACACACACACACACACACACTTGAGCTCACAAGGAAAGATTTACCTCCTCCCAAGCAGTTTCTCATTCCCAGGCCTCTTGATTCTCCAGAGTCTTTCGATCTCGTCTCAGGGAACCACCAAAGTTCTTAAACTGGTGCTATCTTTCCCGACTGGCCACATCTGGGGTTGATCGGAGGGGCTCCTGGAAGTTCGTGGCTCTATTAATAACGATCTGAGGCTAGTTTGAACATATCCCCTGACATTTGCGGTCTCAAAAACATTACAGGCTACAGGCTACAGTCTTCTTCAATTAAACAAAACTAATTGAATTGAGATCTTTGCGAAGTAATAAGCTGTGAAGACAAGAAAGGCTGAAGGTTTTGCACTGGCTGACAAAAGAGAACGAGTGACGTCAGAAGCCCTGCGCAACACATGCAAATTGGCTGCCGCTGAGTGGTTGGGAAACCAAGAATAGCCATGCATCTTAGCTTGCAGAGTTTGAGAAACCCCCTCCATTTTTCTAACTAGCACTTGTAGAAACTTGGGAATCGCTGTTGTGGACTAGTCGTACAGTCGGGTTATAAAACCACCATGTAGGCAAGTCGTCAGCGAAAATGGCCGCTGCGCACATCCCTACTGCACACTCCGGGTCTGCCGGGAGCCAGGTAGTGGGGCTTCTGCCACCACAGATAAACAAGATATTTATATAGCGTGACTGGGCAGACAGATGTATTTAGGGCTTTTGTTTGTTATTAAATGACAAGTTCACATGACTCAAATGTAATCAATTAGATGAGCAAAACAAATGTTTGGGTGGGCGGCGTCTGACCGTGCATGACATCAGCCCTCTGAAGATGAGCCCTCCCTCCGGCGTAGACCGCTGTGAACCACTGGAACCATCATCAGGGTTTTACCTGGCTCAGAATGAGGCTCTGTGAGGTACTGTAAGTGAAGGGTCTTTCCCCCCAGGAAATTGTGGGCATCAAAAGCTTCCTTTCCTGCATTCTGGGGAATTTTCTATGCACTAATGTGTGCTTTATTAGCTTGTCTGCTTAACTATATTAGCCTACATTATCCAAATTCACTGTTTATTTATTTTTAAATTTAAACAGCCTATAATATTTGTGAGGGCATATCACTGTGACTACAATGTACTGTAGGTTGTCAGGTCAAACCTGTACTAGGGTAGCTACTCAGTAGACCAGCGGTTTTATGTCAATGGCTGGAGAAGAGGCTCCACATTCCCATAGAGAAAGCATTGTCCGTTCGATAACTGGAGCTTGATAACTTCAAGATCAAGCGTTCAAGTCATGGTAGGAAAACTTTCATTTTCACCTCTACCGCGAACAGAACTGCATGAGTGTGTAACTAGTGAATCGTGTGTGGAAAAAAGGTTGCACCATAACAATTATGTGCACTCGCACAAATGCTCCCAATTGTATTGAGGTTGCACAGATAAAAAAATAAAAAAATAAATTACAATTATCATTGGAAAACTTGCTTTTTTTTTTAACCTACAACGCAAAATGTGTGTAGGTTGGCAGGTCTTAGTGTTTTTTATGTAGAAAGCTGGAGGCGGCACGAAATTTGACAGAGGTGGCCACCTCGTAATTCTCTATGCAGGCACAAAGCACCCCTTGGTTATCGACTGATTCTAATCTCCGTCCAGCAGAGATCTGTCTGCCATCAGGCTACACTGACACTGTCTGACTTCAATCCACTATCGTCTAGTTCAAGTTCAAGGCACGGACCAATAGAGGAGACCACAGGACAGATGGCCCAGGTCATCAACTGTTAAGTCTTAACAGCGAGCCACAGGGTCACACCTAGGCCCGACAGCTTGGATGACCTCTGAACCCAGACTGGAGTGTGACAGCTGCTTAGGTCTAAGGTCAAGCAGAGGCTGCCAGTGTATTGTCTGGGAAACAGGACATCTAAAAGTGAGAAGCCCCCAGCAAGCAGCATGATTGGCTGTTTTCACACCACCATGCATCACCGGTGCAAGAACAGAACATGGCTGGCTGGGCTGTGTGTGGACAGTGTTGATAAAGCAGCTCGGAGGCAGATAGAGGTCTGAGCAGTTTAAACTCAAATCCTGTGCACTTTGCATTGGCACAAAACCCGTTTGTCCATGCAAATCTGAGAGTTAAAAAAAGTGTAGGACGCACCCTATAGTATTCCGATTGCATCGCTGTCCCCAACGGAAAAGCCCAGACACACACACACACACACACACACACACACCTGTGCATACAGTCAGTTGAATCATCATAATCAGAAGTGTTTCTGCTGAGCCCAGCGGACTGTGTTATTTTTAGAGCCCTGACAGAGAGGCAGCCAGTAACAGTCTCTGAGTTGGCAGGACCAAACTAGTGACCCCTTTCAACTCTGTCAAAATGGGCCCGTGTCCAAAGCCAACATTGTGAAAGTGAGGGATGGCAGGCTAATGTAACACTTCCAACCAAGTAACGAAAAAGGGTGCGTTTGACATTGGAAGCACCTACTACAGCACCTGGACAAATACCAACATAAAACCAATATGCAGGGTGACAGAATACATTGCTACAGACTGAGAAACAAATAGACCTGTGTCTTACAGTACGAGCTTTCTAGCCCAAATGGAACATGATATGTGAATGATCCACTGAATGGACACACAAACAAGTCTAGCCGGTGATGCAGCCCTCAGGCACAGAAAGAGAGCATCACCTTTCAGAGGGAAATCAATAAGGCTACACTGTTGAACATAAGACTGGGCACTGCTGCATTAGGTCCTGTTGATGAGAAAGGGAGTGCAGTGGGTTGAGAGAGAGAGAGAGAGAGAGAGAGAGAGAGAGAGAGAGAGAGAACACTGGATCTGGGCTAAGGGCCTCTTACACAATGTTGTGAAAATGGATTTCGGCGAGAAGTCTCACCCCTAACAGTGTTTCTATAACACTGAAAATTTGATTTCCGGTTTCTTTAAGAGCCTGACCTGCTGATTCCGAGGTTTTTTCTAAGAACTATAATTGACAGCACAAAAATGTAACTTTTCTTTAATGGAAAACTGAAATTGATTTGTATGTTCCTAATAAAACATTGACTATTAAATAACTTACATTTTCTCCAAAACTGCGACGCAAACTGATGTGACCTGCCTCTCCTTGACCCAGTCACTGTTGATTGACGATTGCAGGATGCAGGGGATAGGTCCCCAGTCCCTCAATATTTACACTGCATTTGTTTCCCCCAATAAAAACATGAAAGAAGCAGGTGACTTATTTTGAAAAAACCTCAAAAGACAGAAAGTGAAAGCTGTCCATCAATGGATAATGGCAGCATGCATGCAAGGTAATATTCCATAGGCGAATCAGGCAGGTTACCTAATGAGACTCTCAACTACATCAAACAATATGTAGTCTGAACAAGCAGATAAACTTTTGAGGGTGTCATTCAGTCTCCTTGTATGCGTGAGTGAGTGAGTGAGTGAGTGAGTGAGTGAGTGAGTGAGTGAGTGAGTGAGTGAGTGAGTGAGTGAGTGAGTGAGTGAGTGAGTGAGAGAGAGAGAGAGAGAGAGGCACCGGGAGTGAGGGAGAGAGAGTCTGCTGATAGAGAAAATGCTTCGTAGACATCTTATTGCAAGTTAGAAACGGAAAATACATTTCCAATAATGAATCGTATAGTATGACACAGATTGTCCGCTCACTGATCTTGGCCAATCAGCTGAAAATCTCAATTCAATCAATAAACTGCAATGTGAACCGAGCGGTGTGTGAGTGTGTACCCATCAAGGCTATATAGCCTATACAAGGCCAGCCAGAGATCTACAACTACTTTTTTTCGTGGATAGAAATCGAGAAAAAAATAACTTAAAAAATGCAATATAGCCCTAGGCTCACAAAAAACTAACTTTGCCAAACATCTGCAATGTGAAAAGGCCCTCAGTAACATGACTGCTAGGGCTCCAGGGGAGAAAGAGGGAAGGCTTTAATGTCTATTGGCAGAGTCAGATCCACTCAAGCCGTGATTGACATCATAAGTGATTAAGTGTGAACTGCAGCTGACAGCCCTATCATGATTCAATCCATAGTCAATAGCCTATTACCGTGCACCAATATCATAATTCAATAGCTATAGTCATAAGGCGAGACAGTGATACCAGACGGAGTCACTGGGGACATAGGATAAGGTCTGGACTGGAGACTTAGCCTAATGTTTAGCCTTATTTAGACCTCTTGGTCAAGGGGAGAGAAACAGAAACTACATTCTGTACCAGACACCATGTGGTAAAATGCCTAGCTAGGTACCTTTAGGCTGTATAGACACGTTTCAATAGTACGCTTATTCAATCTGAGCACACTAGTACTTGAACAGCCCAAATAGGCTTGTGCCAGCATTTAAACCAGCTGCATAATAGTAGCAACACTGAAAGCCTGAGAATTCTAAACCTAAACAGAACCCCAACCGCACACAAACATTGAAACTATAGTAGGCCAACTGTGCCAGGTTCAGTCACTGGGCAGAGTGAGCAACAGCAAAAGGCGTGACGCAATGCCCCTTCCTCTGGTCTAGTCTAGTCTCACTCAACCACAGCAGCAACAAGGGGGGTAAAAATATCTCCCTCCGCCTGCCATCCCAGACCTCCGCCTCATAAATTAAGACCCTACACTCATCTAACCGCAGGCTTGGGATCAGCTTCCCTCCCTCCCTATCCCAACTGTCACCATTAAGAGGCTGAAAATAAGAGCTGAGCCTGGATGGTGTTTTCATTCCAATCATTAGGCTATTTAAACCAGATGCTTAAATTGTCAGGATGAAGCATGTGGCCTTTCCTGTGTGGTGGGTTCCTGAAACATCCACACACAAAAAAGTCATTATCCTTATCATCGCACTCGATGATGAAGACGTGATGTCTCTGATTGGCCCTCATTTATCAAAGGAACGCAGATCCAAGCGCAGATCCGATCGCAGAAATGATGGTACAACAGCATCCACGTACGATCTATCAAACATTCGTATGCTGCCAATCCCCTCGTATGAATGATCGGGCATTGATAAATGTGGATGTGGCGGATGAAAACAATCATTCATTTAAATATCATGCTCCGACATATTCTGGCCTCGCCCCTATAGTTTACGGCATGGATATACGAAATATGGCTAAACTATGGCTAAACTAAACTAGAAGTTTCTCTGGCTCTCGTCAATAACAACTCTTCACTCTTCATGGACAGATCCCAGAAATCCATCTTGCTTTTTACAATTTTATTTTAAGGGGTAGTTCACACATATAGTCACACAATCAGACAGCGTGCAAGCTGGGAAGCTTCCTTGTTTAATTGTGTTGTTGCCTTGAGAACCAATGGTTCCCGGGCCTAGTGGTCTATCTCCTGTTTCTGTAGCGTGAGGCAGCTTGATGTACAAGTACACCCCCTGGACATGACGCTAGTATGTCGCAGGGGTACCAATTTTATAGTCTTTGGTAAGGCTCGGCCGGAGATCGAACTAACAACCTCCCAGTCACAGGGCAGACACTCTAACCGCAAGGCCAGTGAGATGGTTTGTTTAATTGTGTAGCCTATCCAAAAATCATTGTACATTGCTGTCAATTTGAGGATTTATAATAATAATAATAATAATAATAATAATAATACATATTATTATTAAATAAAATACGTTTATTTTACCTACCATACAGAACAATGTATTGTTGTGACAATAAATTACAAGGTAACAAAATCTCAAATTAAAGCTAACACTAGCCTATCTCTCGCAAATAGCCTACCTCTCTCGCCCACTCCTCTCACCTCGGCTGAACAATTGCACATGCATAGGTCTTCTACAGAGCATGGCATTACCGATATGACTGTCAAAGGTATTTAAATAAGTGACTGAAGCCTAACCATTGCTTTTCATTTGTTTATAATTCAATTTAATTGCTAGTAATTATGTCACCAGTACATTGATTGATTGGTGTAACATTAATTTTGCTTTCATATTAAGACTTGTAAGGCTGCATAGTCTAAGAAAGCTCAATGAAAGCGAAATTACTCTTACAACAAAAACCTGTTTACCCCATTTATTGCAAATAATTGGAAAATGCCCATTTATGTTAGGGATATGACACATAGAAGAGGCCTACAAAATATATTTGAGTGATGAATAGGCCTACTGTATATGGCTGCGCTTAGATGCCAGTCAGAATCAGTCTCATGACAATTCTCAAACTTGCATACATGAGACTTGGCGTGAGATACGGTCGCATTCCCCCACCCACGTCCAAATTAAGAAATGCCGAACGTGGCTTGGAAAAGACCGTATGCCCAGTTTTCTGTCTTACGATCGCTTAGTAAATAAGGGCCATTAAAACTACCAACTTCAGAAGGGATGGGTATGATTTATAATAATAAATATAATAATTACACTTCATTAATCCCCTTGAGGAAACTCACCTCTGCATTGACCCATGGTGGGCTGCCGCGTTGCAGTGCCCCGGGGAGCAATTTGGGGTTCAGTGTCTTGCTCAAGGACACTCCATGCTGCCGGGTGGAGCTGGAATCGGACTGGAGACCCTCCGATCCACAGGAGGCTACTCTACCTCCTGAGCCATCTGCCCACTCAGCTTAAGAAAGACAACTTTAGCTTTGGCAAAGATGGATTGAGGAGGTTAAAATTCTCTCGATCTGTATGATCATGGTTTCACTGCTGTCAAAGCATCACAGCAACACTTGGGATATCCGGAAAAAAAACTGATACAAACTGACAAAATGCTTTTTCAGAGCAAGCACAAACTGGCAAGCTTGTTTAAGCCCTGACGAACACATGCTATAAAGATGCTTACAGTATAAAACTAATCGATTTCCTACCGCTAGAAGGCCGTAAGAGACTTGTTTACAAACGAAAGGTATAACATGTACGTTTGAGGCACGGGGCAGAGCAAAGTTACAGGCCGTAATTTCACAACACAGGTAGAGATGCTGGAATAACAAGACGTGGCACCTGGTGGGGGTGAGTCATTTAAGTAGGATGCTATTAGGACGCTATGACTCAATGAAACAATCTGATATCAGGTGGTTTTAATTCGTTTTGACAAAATGTGAACCAAAAAAAATTACTGCAGCTTTAACGCAGGACTTTTATGATGAGAAACACAACCAACTGCTTCAAAGATACGCTACACGTATCTCTTTGGTCAAACGGAGCACGCTAACGAGACTGGGAGGAAAAAGCTGACAAGCCTGTGTTGGCTACAGATTGTGATCAGACAAGACTCTCTTCGAATACCGGAAGGCAGCCCTCTAGGACCTTCTCAGTGGGAGGGTGAGTAAATAAGATGTCATCAACAATAGGCAGTGAAGGTTGTGCAATCCGCACACACCATACACAATCGGTTTTCCTCTCATACAACACACACACACACACACACACACACACAGACACACAAACATTATCTCTATCTCTCTCCCTTTCTCTAACACACAGCCCGGACTGGTTCTATCCTCCCAATAGGCCAGCCTTACGCACGCTCAGATTCACTGTCCTGACTCCTGTCTAGCAGCTTGTGATGGGTCCTTTTTCATGATTACCCAAGGCTTATCACGAACTTATCTGATACATATTTCATGTTTGCTGCCAGGCTGCTGTGCTGGCAGCCAATCTATGAAAACGACTGATTGCAGAGAAGAATATAGGCTACTTCACCTCAGAGAGGGAGAGATGAGTGAGTGGGGGGAGAGAGCGAGTAGTCGTGTGTGTGTGTGTGTGTGTGTGTGTGTGTGTGTGTGTGTGTGTGTGTGTGTCTGTGTCTCAAATGAGAGTGTGAGAGAGATCTGTAACGGCCATGCACGTTACAGATATAGGCTTCTTCTTTTTTTCAAACAAAGCGAAACAGCAGACCATGATCACCCAGAATACCATCTTAGACCAGTCAGTGCGGTTTCAGAAAGAAACGTGGAACTGCTGACATGGTTTTTACAGGAGAAATGTCAAGAACAAAATGCTGATCTATACATGTCGTTTGTCGACTTAACAAAGAGACCAATAAGAATTCTCAGATCTGTTCCCAATCATAAACGGAGTGAAGCAAGGCTGCGTTTTAGCGCCAATGCTCTTCGGCATGGCGTTCTCTGCCATGCTGCAAGACCCAGCCCAGAACAACAACACGGGCATCAGCCTCATCTACTGTTTTGATGGTGGACTATTCAATCTGCAGAGGAGAGGATGCAAGCCAAAACCAAAGTGGAGGAAGTCACTGTTTGTGAACTTTGCTTGCCGGTAACGGTGCTCTGGTTGCTGGCTGGAACATAGAACTACAGCCCAGTATGTATGTACCACTTCTCCACAGCTTGCAACAACTTCGGCCTAACAATCAGCACAAAGAAGACGGAAGTCCTGTACCAACCTGCTCCCGGGAAACCTTATACCGAGCCCACCATCACTGTGAATGACCAAAAACAAGTTTACCTCTGTCTCATGCTATGCACATGGATGAAGTCAGCATCAGGATTGCCAAGGCTAGTGCAGCCTTTGGGCATCTACGGAGTCGGTATGGGAAAGGAGTGGCATCAAGCAAGAGACTAAATTTAAAAAGTCTACCAGGCTGTCGTATTGCCAACACTTCAACATGTGGGTGCGCAACCTGGACAGTCTACCAGTGCCATGCCAGGAAACTAAACCATGTCCACCTGATCGGTCTGAGGAAACTACAAAAGATCAAGTGGCAGGACAGAATCCCTGACACTGAGGTCCTCAGCAACACAAATTGCCACCACATCCTCACCTTGCTTGCAAAGGCACAGTTCAGATGGACTGGTCATGTGATCAGAATGCCCTGCACGAGG
Source organism: Borostomias antarcticus (assembly GCF_949987555.1). Classification (NCBI taxonomy): domain Eukaryota; kingdom Metazoa; phylum Chordata; class Actinopteri; order Stomiiformes; family Stomiidae; genus Borostomias; species Borostomias antarcticus. Next base: position 19,724,169 of record NC_140234.1, read on the forward strand.
CTGCCAAAACAAGTCTTCTTTGGCGAACTGAAAAATGGCAAGCGAGCGCAAGGCAGCCCTAAAAAGCGCTACAACGAAATCCTGAAAGCCTCCTTGAAGAGCGGTCTGGATCGGAAAAGCTGGGAACCCCTAGCTCAGGACCAAACTGCCTGGAGAAGAAAAATCCAGAAAGGTTAAGTCCTCTGTAAAAGCAGGACAAGCTCCAGTGCTATGCTGAATAGCTGAAATCTGCCAAGGAAGGACCGGTTGCAGTGTCTCAGAGCTCCAAAGTCTCAAAACACAAAGAAATGAGATGTGCCATGGTCATCAGCAACTTGATGGACGAACCAGGAAGGTGTGTGTGTGTGTGTGTATGTGAGTGAGAGGGAGAGAGAGAGAGAGAGAGAGAGAGAGAGAGAGAGATCTGTATCGACCATGCAAGTTACAGAGATAGTTTTTTTTTTTTTTTTTAAACAAAGCAAAACAGCAGGTGAATGAACACACAGAATACCATCCAGAGTTGGCTGATATATAACCACCACACTGTCTACTTGATCACCTGACAGTTTGCAGAATACGCCTATTTAACAGTGGCTTGGTAGTGCTACTGTATTTCTTCTGCAATGATACATTTTAAGATATGTCAACATGGGGTGCATTGCCTTGCTAAATTGTTTACATTCTTATATAGGATACCAATGTAGGCCTATATACTGTATGGTTTTGTTAACCGAGTCTATAGGGCCTGGAAATCTTTCCAAAGTGCACGGCTAGATGAATTCTTCAACATCTCGTAAAGCCCCTTGCTTACAGCGTCACCACTGCGTTGTCTATCTGGCAAACGTGGCAGCGTTTTCTGAAACTCCGACTAAAGCTAAAGCGGTAAATGACAGCAAGCTAGTAAGATAATTAAACTATCGAACTGACGAAATACATACAATCGTATCAGTAAGCGTTTTACATGAACATTATAGCTCATGCGTATTGACTAAAAAATAACAAACGAGTTGATGTTTGAAACTTGTATGCGTATGACAGCTCACTGGCTACGGCTAGCCAGTGCTAGCTACTGTTGGGATTCCGACACTACGCTTGGCACGGACACGTAACGTTAGCCAGCTCATAGACACGGCGCCAGCACAGCGCCGCCGTAAAGACGCACCGAAAATACTATGAAACGCAGAGGCTCGTAACGTTACTGTAGCCACTTCTCTCTGTAAAGTTGAGTAGGACATACATAGACACAAGATCGGAGAATTTAACACGTTCTGCTTGTTTTAGACTGCGCATTCCCTGTGACTCGACAGCGCTTTCCGCGGCATCATCGGGCTCCAGCCGGAGTGTCCAATCGATGGGAATCGAACAAAGAGCATCAATTTCTGATCAGCGAGAGAGAGACTTTCATCAATTCGAGAACTGGTTTCGAAAACCAGCCCAAAACATACGCATAATAAGGAGAACTGAAGCCCAGAACCCGGTATAGGTTAAACCGCAATAGAAACACGAACAGAACTAAGCCACGTAGAAGCAAATAGACTGACCTGCAGTTGTTGCAAGTCAAAGCGCTTCCAATATTGAGACATCGATCCTGCATTGGCGGCCATCTTGAGACATATCGGGGCTGGAATGAAACGGTGGAATGAGAAGCTGATAGCAGAGAGAGCGCGAGGGTTGGAGTTCACTGCGAAGGACTGGGAAGTGTTCAAAACGTGGAACGGAGCTGGGCTATCGAACAGGGGGCTTGGTCATTGAACAGCATACGGAATGGAGTTATTGAATAGGCTAGTAGCTGGGAGCGGAGTTTATTGAACGCGAGCTGTCCGTTTTCGAATAGGTAAAACGTGGAATGGATTTATACTACGCTCGCGATATAATTTTAGGCTACTCTCTCCTTGAATTATTCGGGTTTCATTAAAATGCAGTGCAATAGGCTACTACAGTATCCGTCATTCTTTTCCCCACAGTGGTAATACGACCAATTTTAAATGGTTGATACAATAATATGAATATGAACTAACAACCTAATGCACCAACTAAATTGTCTAAAACATTATATATTGGGCTAGACAAACACACCAGGGCGATAATGGAGCACACACACACAAATAGCCTGGCTTCGCCAGATCCAATTCGCAAAAATGCAAAGGGTCTGGAAACTCAGTTGCTTTCCAATTCTCTAGGGGCGTTACGGACGAAAAGCCTGGACACAAATGGATAGACCTACAACCAATCAGCGACAATGCCTCTACTGCTCTCCTCTGTTCCCTCGTCTTAATAAGCCCGCCCCATATTAGATAAACGGTTGTGATTGGCACGAACACATTTCTGTTGAGCGAATTCCGTTAGAACGGCTGGATGTCCAGACTGATCTGCAGAGTGAAATCGAATGCTAGATTGTGAGATCAGGCTGGCGACGCCAGGATAACACAAACACACAGAACACTATCTGGACACCACATTCGAGTAGGCGTAGTACAGTACGGAGGCCCTTGATAGATCACACCTGCCCTCTTCAATGGGCCCAGATCACCTTAAATTGGTCTGCATAGCCTTTTAGCATAGGCTAATTGTTGATTGTTCACTTGACTTTTCATTCTTTCACAGCCAATAAACCTCAAATGTAGGCTATAGCCTACAAATACTACAACTAAAACCAGGGTTTAGAATCAACCAAAATAAGGGCACTTTAATATAATTTTTCAATGGTCAGGATCAGGGTGGTTTCAATGAAAAAAAGTGGATTCCTGCACACAATTTCACCTCTGCATTGGTTTGTTTAAAAATTTGATGCTTCCGTCACAACGACCTTTGTCAAGACATCAGGATAGTCTTATGAGGCTAGTGTCCAAACAACAAACATGTTCCATAGTTGGAAGGAAATGTTTGATTCGTTTATAAAATTAAACTGCATTCTTTTAATGAGATATACATTACAATTTAGAATTCATAATAGAATTAAAAGAAATGATCAACATCACCAGTATCAGTGACTCTTGAAAAGAAGAGTGCCTCTTTCCATTTAATCCATTGTAACTACATTAAGTGTCCGATCTGCAATCCCTAACCTATATGTGTACAGTATTGTTGTTTCATGGCTTGGTCCGGTTGAGGGACAGGCTAATCTGAGACAACACCTGTATTGTAGTTGTCTGGAACACCCACTATCCAGGCTCTGTGTTGTTCTTGTTGTAGCCCAACTTGTTTCATAGGAGCAGTGTGAGGGGAATGTGTTAACTTACGGGTGTAACAAAAGCCTGCAGGAATTTATTCTTTAGCCATTTGATCTTCTTGACCTAATAATGTAACGCTTCTGGACCTGGTTTGGCCAGTTTCTTTATAAGGGCTTGAAGGCTTGGGAAAAAATATCTCTCACTTTGTGTGAACAATAGTGTCTCCGGTGCTTCTTACCCAGGAAAAGCTGTTGAGCGTCAGAACAGAATCCCTTGCCATTGCAACAGCCATGAGCTTTGTGGGAGGAACGTGCAGCGGCTTGCTGGCTTGTGTGGCCATGGGTGTGAGGCAGGGAGGGCTAGATAGATAGATGAGTGGCCCTGAAGAGCCTGGGGATGAGAGCAACGCTGATCATGTCGGACAGGCTGGATAACATCATTGCCCGCCAGTGGGGAGAATCCCTGCAACGGCACTTTCACACAACCTTTGACCCCAAGGGTCACCTCTAATGTCAAGATCAAGGTCAGGGGTCAGCGGGGGCCTCTGATCAGGACCAGCCTTCCCTTTCTCGCTCTCTCTCCCTCTCTCTCTTTCCATCCCTGAAAGGGGCCCCTTGAAAGAGCTGAGACATCCCCTGGGAGGTGGAGGAAAAAGTCACTGAGAGAGATGGATAAAGGTCTGGAAGACCCAAGAAAAGTGTGAGGGCTTGAGTCTTCATAACACTGACACACACACACACACACACTCTCACACACACACACACAGACATGATGGGTCCTCTTCTGTCATGGGTAGGGCAGGAGGAAAAGGGAAACAAATCCAGGCCAAAATGGGCGACTGTCTCAGCAACGGTGAATGAGGAGCAGTAGCCTACTCTGATCAGAGTACTGTATGTGGACTCAAGATCTGCCACATGGCTGAGTGAGTTTGATGAAAAACTGTCACATAGCGAATATATCATTAAGCTCCGACAAAGAAGACGAAAATGATAATTCATTCATGCGAGTCTCCCCCTGGCTAGACAGAAAAGGGTGATAAAAATAGAGTTCCGATGAAGGAATGGATAAATAATGCATATAGAGCACAAGACTTCTTTTGGGAATAACTGCTTACATTCTAGACTCATTCTACTAACCGAACACACAAAGGGAGAGAGAGAGACTGTATTTTGGGTTGGAGGTAGTATTAGTCATTCTTAAAACTGGGACAGAATTGCTCCTGTGGTATGGGGATCCCACTTGAGATCAAGCCCCTCCCCCCACATGCGTGGGAGCAGTGGGACTGCCGCTCGTTACAGGCCGGGTCTGTGGAGAGACATGGCCCTGCTGCTTCTTTGTTTTTCCAGCCCACCAGAGCTCATCACAGCCCTTCTGCCGCCGAGCAGCACAGAGCTACCATCCTTCACACTTATCAGCCCGCCTCTCTCCCTCTCTAACAACAGAAGGTCGTTCTAAGTCAAGGACAGTTTGATGTTTTGTCTTGCAGTAAGTGTCTGAGTATGCAATGGGAGGAAGGCCGGCACATTTTAAGTACGATTTCTTAAGACTCCAAGAATTACTGTGTTGGTAAGCTAGGCTATGTCTTGAGGGTGAGTTGTAATTTCTAATTCTGTGTATGAACTACCAGCAGTGCTTTAAGCGGCACCTTTGTGCTTGTGTAGGGAGACATCTTTGTGCTTGTGTAGGGAGACATCTAGTGGGCCAGGAGCAGCACCATGAACGATGAGGAGTCACAAGGAAATTGTTCCAAATGTAGCGAGTGACAAAGTGAACACCAGATGGATTGTACAGTGACAACGTTAAATGCTATGAGAAGGAATGTATTGTAGGCCCTATTATATGAGAGCTTTTAAAGTACTGCCGGTGTGCGGGTACTATCTACAAAATATGATTTTTAACCCAACAATCATTGTCGATGTTTATATCTCTCAACTCAGGATTCTACACGAAATCCAGCAAAAAAAAAAAAAAATCAACCAAGTGAACTGAAATAGTGCCTGAATTTATCTCTAATGGTAATAGTGGAGAGGGGGGGGGGGGGTGAGTTGAGCCTATTTTTACTTGAGGCGTCTTTAAAGGTAATAGTTAAGATTGTGATGTAGACTCATCATTAAAAAAAGACATCCACAGAGCTCATAAAAAGGTGTGAATAAAAGTATAGATAGATACGTAGATTTGAACTTTAATCATCTCCATAGGAGGAAATTTGGGCGTTTCCGAAGTGGGAAATTAAAGGTTGGAAATGCAGAATACATACATACATACATACATACATACATACATACATACATACATACATACATACATACATAGGCCTACATACAGTCTGTATAGATTATGTATAATAATACTCATATCCCTACATACATGCACACCTCCACAATACTCAGGGACTGTTGGGGGGGATGAGCCTGTGGCTGAAGGTGCTCCCCATCTGCCACAGCTCCTCATAGAGCTAATCCTACTCTCCACCACAACCTCCAGGCTGTCCAGTTACCCCACGACAGAACTCACCAGCTTGTTGTTGGTCCACACACACACACACACACACACACACACACACACACACACACACACACACACACACACACACACACACATATATATATATATATACACACACATATATATGGTCTTCGCTCAACTCGCCCCTGATGAGGGGTAAGTTGAACCTATAGGGAGAACATAAGCTGGAGAGTAGGGTAGGACTGGGGTAGGTCTGTGGTAGGACTGGGGTAGGTCTGTGGTAGGACTGTGGCAGGTCTGTGGTAGGACTGGGGCAGGTCTGTGGCAGGACTGGGGCAGGTCTGTGGTAGGACTGGGGTAGGTCTGTGGTAGGACTGGGGCAGGTCTGTGGTAGGACTGGGGTAGGTCTGTGGTAGGACTGGGGCAGGTCTGTGATAGGACTGGGGCAGGTCTGTGGTAGGACTGTGGCAGGACTGGGGCAGGTGTGGGTAGGATTGTAGGTCTGGGAGAGGACGGGTAGGACTGTCTCAAACTGCCCCACCCCTGCCATGTTAACTTGTATCTTGTCTGTTTCAAGACACAAGAATCATGAGTTCTTGAAAATCAAAGAATCACACTTTTTTTTTCTTCTTAAATGTGCTTACCACTTGTTCCATGTAGCCCTGCCTCTTTCCTTCACAGGGTGAGTAAAATGGATGAGTGGATAAAAAAATGTGTATTCATGACCAATTTTGTCTATGGCTGTCTAGAAACAAGGGATGGATCAACTTCCCCACAGGCTCAAATCACCCTCCCCTGATGGACGATAGTTGTTTAGAGGCCTGAGGCCAGTTATGCATCTTGCTCTTTTCTCTGTTATGCCGGACCGAAAGCCCTGAGTTTACTTATTCAGAAAGAGCCTCCCAGTCCAAGCCAGCCGCCGACGGTCAGCATCACAAAGACCCCATTCACCGGTAACTGGAGCTCGAGAGATGCCACGTCAAATGTTTGAGCATGCAGCACAGTGCGTGTTTTCGTGCTCGGTGCATTCACCACTGCGAATGTATCTTTACAACACGATGTTATCAGTGTATAGGGGTACTGGCCTACATGTTAAAAGGTCCAGGCCCGTGGCATAAGAGGATGACAATAGCAACGAAATCTAAGACTGGAATGGGGAAACTGCTTTTTCTTATTGTCACCGGAGAATGCCTAGGCTTTCATTTGAGTAACGCGAACGAAGACGGTGAGACGAGGCAAACGTATCTGCTGCCTAACTAATGGGAAGGACCACTGTCAACAAGACCACTGTCACTGCCATTAATGGAAATAATAACTAGTTGGGCAACAGCGGGTCGTTTTACAGCCCGTAGATTCGGGAGACGCCCCGTTCTCCACCGGCGCAAAGGATGCAGCGTTATTTTGAGAACTTCTTGCTCCCTGACGTACGTAGCCGTCTGTGTGCTCTTTCTTCTAGGAGTGTGTCTGTTAAACCTACTGGACCTTAATACCAAACCCATCTCTGCCACTGGCGGCGATACCGGCGCTGTTACTACTGTGCTCATTTGGACGCATCCATTCGGACATTATCGCAAACTGCCGGACTGCAAGGTGCGCTATCGGTTTCGCGGATGCACTCTCACCGATGACCGACGCGCTTTTCCAAACGTCGACGCTGTGATCATTCACCATCGCGAGATTTCGACCAACTTGAGCTTGCCCCCCCTAGACTCTCGGCGTCCTGGACAAAAATGGATCTGGATGAACTTCGAGTCTCCCACACACACGCATGGCTTGAGTCAGTTAGAAGGCCTGTTCAACCTCACCATGAGCTACCGAACAGACTCGGACATCTTCCTGCCCTATGGTTACCTGGTGCCGCGTCATGACAGTGCTTATGGACTTCCTCTTCCTGTATATTCCCACCCACACCTCAGGCCCTACCTTTTGGCCTGGGTTATCAGTAACTGGTCCGAGTCTCAGGCACGTGTGGCATTCTACCGGCAGCTGAGCCGTTATGTGCACGTTGACGTGTTTGGACAAGCGGGTCTTCCGCTGCCTGAAGACGGTGGTGACGGCGTGGTGCAGGCTGTGAAGCGGTACCAGTTCTATCTGGCGCTGGAGAACTCGCAGCACACTGACTACATCACAGAGAAGGTGTGGAACGCGCTGCTGGCCGGCGCCGTTCCCGTGGTGCTCGGCCCGACGCGGGAAAACTACGAACGCTTCCTTCCACCCGAAGCCTTCATCCACGTGGATGACTTCCCCTCGGTCCGCAGACTTGCCCAGTACCTGCTGCTGCTGCGCCGGAACCCAGTCTACCTCCAGCGCCACCTGGCTTGGAGGAGAAGCTACAGCGTGCACAAGCCGGCCTTCTGGGCGGAGCACTACTGCACAGCCTGCCGTGTGGTGAGGAAAGCCAGAGACAGGACTGATAAGGTCACAGACCTGGCGGGATGGTTCCAGTCCTGATCAGGAGCCCTGGCCTCAAGAGAAGACACTGGACAAGATGATGGATGTGGGTCGGTTGAGCTTTCTGATGCTGAATCTGAATGAGTGTGTCACGCCTGGCTGTAGGCTACTGTTGCTCGCTAGGGCACAGCGTTAAGAAAAAGGCTAGATCTAATATATTCAACTGAACTCTTGTGATAATATTGTACAGTAGGCTACTTGTTAGGCATTATTTCAAAAGAGCTTATTTTGTCAAGGTTCTGTCTGGAAAGAATTATTGGTCTCAAATGTGTGTATATGTGTACATGTATGTGCATATATGTGCAGGTTTTCTTCTACTGTAACTCAGGTTGAGATTTAATAAAGATAATCATTCCAGCGCATACATTTAGTATACAGTATGTCCACTATGTCTATGTGAATGATTGTGTGTTCCTCAGTAGCCCTGGTCCAGGTCGGTATACTACTCGGGGCTATACCCCGGTACCGCCCTGCCAGGAACCATTCATTGCGCCATTTACTTTTTTCACTCGGTCTGCAGAACCACATGTACAGACAATATTATTTTGTTACTCTCCGAAGTGAAGACAGTTTTCGAAAGATGAAAGCTTTTTCTCCCAGGTGGCTACAGTTACAGCCCCCTACCTTTTATATAAAATACACTTTTTCTACTTACTGTACATGTACAGGATTACGCAAAATCTACCTGACTGATTTTCATGAAATTCGGTGGAGGGGTGTAACATGGGCCACCTTAGAACCCCTTACATTTTGGAGCAGATCCGAAACACGGGCCAGATCCACGAATGAAAACAAAACTTAGAACGAAGCCAGCTCCCTGTGTGGGGGTGCTAGAGACACAGGGTTTGGACTTGGGTGTGCGGGAGGAGAGAGTGGAGTGCACCGCATTGCCCCCGCTGGCTTTGACCCGAGGGGTGCGCCACAGAGCTGGCCAAATACACCCATTCACCTACAGTCATTTTTACCTCCACCCCAGTGAATCACGGGGCGGGTCCACAATCCGCCTAAACACGGCCTGGACGGCCATTCACCTCTATTCATCTTTTGGACTAGGATTACCCAAATTTATCAGACTGATTTTCATGAAACTTGGTGGAGGGGTGTAGCATGGGCCAATTTAGAACCCATTGAATTTTGGCGCCGAGAGCCACAAAATGCATTCAGGGACGGAGGTGTGTGCTCTCTGAGCACCATTTCTAGTTGCAACTGTACTGTAACTAGCAACTGTAGCCCGGGGTATTAGCCCCGAATTGTATACCAACCTGGACCATGAACAAGTCTGGTTCATCAGCAGCTCTAGGAGAGCTACCCCACAGTAGGTCGAAGGTGAGCTGGATGTTAATTCTAGTAGCCTTGACACTGGCCTTGACCAGTCTTGACCATCTGCTGTGAGTATCACACCATACATGGACACAAAAATCCCACACAGGTGCCCCTTGACCCTCTAAACACACCCCGCATCTCTCAGATTCCTCTGCCAAACCCATGGCTCCAGTATTAAACCAACCATCTCCTCCAAATGACTTCTTTACTCAGAGGAAGTACACTTTATGGCCATACCCTTCAAAAAAAACAATGTCAACTCTCTTTAGGCCATCTCGGAATACAGAATACCGGCACACAACTGCATAGCTGGCTTAAAAGAGTAACAGCTGATTATGGGCTAACACACACACACACACACACACACATACACGCACATACACACACACACACACACACACACACACACACATACACACACACACACACAATCACTCACAAGCAGCTGCATTAAGGCTTAAAATGGCCACTTCAGTTCAATTTATAATTACAGCAAAAGTCTTGTCTACACTGAGCATTGTGCTTATGACAGACTTGGGGCAGCAGCATAGTACAGTGGTCACACGCAACGTTTAATGGCTGAGAGGAAAGGGTGGTCAGTCATCTGATAGGAGTCATGGTTGGGATCACTCAAATTAACGCCTCTGTAGCCGCCTGACTGATATTTCACACCTCGTCCTGTCAAATTGCCAAGTTTGTGCCTTTAGAGCGTTAGAAGAGTATTGCTTTCATATCATCTGATGCCTCAACATTTTTTATAACATTCAAGCCTCTCCCAGAGCTGCTTGCTGCTATAATCCCATCCACATTCTGTATATACAGTAGTAAGACTGGAGTGAGGCAATATTGTACCATTTGTTAATGCCATGTAAAATTCAAAAACTCTTCACTTCATACATGTTCAAATTCAAAACTGACAGTCTAAATATACATCGTCTCCTTCAAGCCTCTCTAAAATGTTCTCTTCAGCTCTCCACATGTCTGGCATACCTCTTCAACATGGCCTGGTTTGGCCTCCATTGTCCGCCCAGAACAGCTGTTCAGCAGTTGGCCTCCTGCTGTATAAAAGGATGGACACTCCTCTGATTGTTCCTCCAGGTTTCAGTTGACAAAGATTCACAGACAATGGTAGGATTCCATTCATGTTTCTTTGTTTGTTTCTTTGTGGTCTTATCAGTATCTGTATGTTTGTGTTTAACATGTAATTAAGCCAATAGGTTGGACTTTGTCTGCCCCGAGGAAGCCCTGAGTAAGGGTAGTGGTGTGATTACTAATGTCATATCAGGTTTACCTAACTTCCAGTCTCTGAATAGGATTTGCCATCCTTTCACCGTAAATAAGATCTAGGCCACATTTCATCTAACTTTTTTAACTTCCTGGTGACCAGTTTATAATGTTGAATACCCTGGACTGTACAACTCAGTTATTCTAAATCCTAATTGACTCTTTACTGTTCCTTGTTGTGTGTCATGTCCTAGTGGAGTTGTTTGATGTGTGGTTGAGTGAGGCTGGGTCCTGCCCCCTGCTGAGAGGGGTCTGTCCTTGGCTGCTGTTGTAGGTCAAACCGGGCCTGAGGAACCATTCTGTCGGACAGGTTTCGCCTTTTATGTGACATGGCTGATGTGATTTTAGGCACCAAAGAAGGCAAAGAAGAAGGAGGGAGCGAGCTCCAATGTGTTTAGCATGTTTGAACAGAGCCAGATTCAGGAGTTCAAAGAGGTGAGAGAGTGGTTAAGGGTGGAGATGACATGTTTGTACAAAATGGGTGTGCAAAAGACAGAAAGACAGTGTGTTGTATGTACGTGTGTAGGCTACAGTGTGTGCACTGTATGTGTGTGTGTGTGTGTGTGTGTGTGTGTGTGCGCAGGGCCGGCCCGAGGCATAGGCGAAATAGGCGGTCGCCTAGGGCGCCAAATGGCCAAGGGGCGCCTGGCCAAGGAGCACCAAAAAAAAAAAAAAAATTTATTTTAATTAATCGTAATCCCTACTGTCTCTATTACGCTTCGCAATGCGGTGCGGCGCCTCCGCCCAGCGCCGGGCGCCTCCCCCGTTAACAAATCGCGCAGCAGCACCCCCCCCCCCCCCCCCCGTCAACAAATCGCGCAGCAGCACCCCCCCCCTCGCCTAGAGCTGCTGAAATGCTAGGGCCGGCCCTGTGTGTGCGTGCATGTGTTGCCTCCCCTGCTGACCTGTATCTTACCTCCAGGCCTTCACCATCATGGACCAGAACAGAGATGGCGTCATCTGTAAGAATGACCTGAGAGATACCTTTGCTGCTCTCGGTAAGACCACGCATGTTGCATTAGTTGTATTATCAACAGTTGCATTATCAGCTATAAAACCAAAAGACATACAGTAATATAAGGTTCATGAACTAGTAATAAACTAACAATGGCAATGTACTAGGATGACAAGATATGATTTTTCAGGCCGTCTGAACGTGGGGAATGATGAGCTGGATGAGATGCTGAAAGAGTCCTCAGGACCCATCAACTTCACCGTGTTCCTCACCATGTTCGGGGAGAAGCTCAAAGGTCTGTCCGTCTCCTAATTCCCTCCTCCTGTTTACTTGAACACAACTATGGAGCGTTTAACTCAGTATGATCTTGATTAAGATTATGATGTGATTCATTTAAATATCATATTATAGAATACAGGGATAGCTAACATATAATGGCCTATCATGTAGGCAACATTTCTGTAAGTATGTGTATAGTCTGTTGATAGTCAAGTCTCTCCTATGAAGTATTTAGCCCATGTTTATTGCTCTGTAAATGTTCTTAGCCAATAGACAAACATTTTCCATGAGCTTGCTCGATCGTCTGGTTGAGAGGGGTCAGGGAAGAATTTTTACACCTCACTTTTCTGGCTCCTGGGTGAAACTGTTTTTTTGCTTCCCTCTGGAATATGTAGGGGTGAGACCTAAGCCCCCCACCCCCACCCACACCACCACCCCCACCCAATTGCTCTCTGTAAAGCGCATTGTGTTGGCTCTGTGTATGAAATGCGCTATACAAATAAAGTTTGATTTGATTTGATCGTCCTGACTCCTGACATCCCTCCTAACTAGCTTTGATGGAATGCAGGTGGGCTGATTTGAGTCAGGTCCGGAAATACATCCTTTTTTCACTTCTCAGGAACGGACCCAGAGGAGAGCATTCTCAACGCTTTCAAGATTTTTGACCCGGAAGGAAAAGGGATCCTGAAGGGAGAAGAGTAAGTATGGTTTTGAACTTGAATTTCTTTTTAGAGAGGAATGAATACAGTACTGAGATTTGATCAAAGTGTAAAATGAAGCAGCTTAACAGTTCTTGTCCTTCTTCTGCTATCCTCCAGGATGAAATACCACCTCACGTCCCAGGCAGACAAGTTCACAGAGGCTGAGGTGAGTCAGTACCATTAACTGTATGAATTCAGAGTTGTTTCTTGGCAATATTGATCCCTGGCTTTTGGTTGGACTGGGTGAGGTGGGATGAGGGTGAATAATCAAACCAAGGCATGCCAAGCCAATCTGAGGCCTACTGTGCTGGCCTACTGTGCTGCAAAGAGCAATCTGAAAATAAATTACCAGGACCTGCACAGTATGGTTCAGATCACACAATAGTGCTACAAGGCTAGCTGTGATCTGATTCGATTTGGCCCTCCAACTGGTACGTGTTCTCTATTTTCTCAGAGCAGTGTAAGTTTGTAATGGTGTCATTCCTGACCTAGATAGCCGATGGCTATGTACACAGTATAATCTCATTTTGTGCAAGAACAGATGTTTCTCCATAAACATCCACTGAGAGGGGGTTGAAAGCCGGTCTTGAATTCATTCGCAAGATCAAAGAGGGTAATTTAGTAACTTAATCCGTATTAAAGTTGTCACATATTCGCCATGAGACATATTGACTTACAGTGGGGCTAGAATAGTGTTTACAGTAACCTGGCGTCTTTTTTTTCCCCCCTCCCCCTTTCCTCCCTCTTACACACACATACACAGAGAGACGCACACACACAAAGCCCTAGACACATTTTATTCCGCAGATTTTGTGTTCTGCACATCAAAGCTCTGAGAAAAGAATTCCTATGAAACAACACCCCCAGACAAACAAACAGACTTCTGTTCCCATGGCAGCGAAGAGTAGTAATATGGCTGGCTTCCCATGGCTGTCTCTCACTGCCCCATAGAACCCCACTCCGTCTCACTGATGGCTCCTGTGATTGCAATCATCCATCTTACTGTCAAAGGGGGAAAAAAAGAGAAAAGCACACACACCAGCCTTCCCATTCCCACGTGTCTGCCAAGCAAGCCACCCTGCTGTTAACAGAACCAACACATGGATCATAGGCCCACTGGGAATTGATACGGCTGTGTATGTGTGTGTGTGTGCGTGTGTTTATCCGTGTGTGTGTGCGTGTCTTTGTGTGCGTGTCTTTGTGTGTGTGTGTGTCTGTCTGTCTGTCTCTGTGTGCACATTACACCGCATGATCAGTCATTGGAGTGTACACAGGAGAGATCTATAGACATGTCTGATCTTGCACATGATCAAAAGGACTGGAGCGTTTCCCCCTGTGGCCACGCATGCAGAGATCCTATCAACATGTCTCTGTTCACTGGATTGGAATAGAAAGAACGATGGGAACAGAGAGAAAGAGAGCGGGGGGCCATCGAGGGAAATCAGGCTTCATTGCAGCCATAAAGAAGTACAGATGAAGGGATGTACAGAGCAGGCTGGGAGGGATGACAACAAATGTGCTGTCATTCTCAGAATCTCTGTGCTAAGTTTACGGCGTCCTTTTCCAAAGGCTGACAGCGCCTTGTGGTGGTGGCACTGAGGATGACACAACTGTTTCCGTCCCTCTACAGGTGGACCAGATGCTAACGAACTTCCCCCTGGATGCTGCTGGTAACCTTGACTATAAGAACCTGTGTTATGTCATCACCCACGGAGAGGACAAGGAGGGCTCGGAGGAGTGACGGGGCCAGGAGGAACACACGGGGAGGGAGAGAGGGAGAGCTGAGAAGCTTCTGCTTGTAAATAGTATCCAGCCGCACAGTGAGGTTGTGGTATATTGTAGATGCAATTCGTTATGAAACAGTATGGAATTATACAAAGTGGGTGTTAATTAAATCTAATATCCTGTATTGTGTGTTTGTAACTTTTGTGTCTTTTCACTGACAATAAATAAAATGTCAGTGCTGCTGAAGAAAGTACAGTAACTCTCCATTCTAATAGTTTATAACTTAGTAGTTTATTATGCTTGTATCATGCGAGACCAAATCAAACCACAGTTGTTTTCTGCCCAAGCCTTAGTGATGGACAAGAATAGGACAAGAGAAATGGCTGCCAGCGGTTGGCACTGTTTAATTGAAGTTTAATTGAGCAATAGAGAGCACTTCCACTGAGCACAGCATGAAAAAGGAGAAAACAAGAATGCACAACACTTAATTTCACTGCACATACCATATTAAAAAAAGTAAAAATAAACATGCAGATGACACATCACACTATCACCACACAACCTGTAATTCCCTCCAGTCTGTATCACACATTGGGTTGGCCTCGATGGTAAAGTACTGCTTTAGGGCCACTTGGGAATAAACTCAGCAGAGAGAGGCAGTATATTTTCTGAGTACATTTCAGTGTGTCAGAGACCCGTTGTACAGTAATGACTCTCACAGGCAGCACTGATCACAGATACAGTCCTGCTGCTGCTACTGAAGTGAAACATACTCTGTCAATGTAGCCTAGCTAGCTCCCATTTGTAGTTAATTAATGGGGCCCTGGATGGGGTTAACATGGGGCCATCCTGAACCAGGAAATAAATGGGGAGAGTTTGTGGTGGAATATCTCAACAGTCTCAGACAGAAGCCTTGCTCAGTCCAGTTTTACTGACCTCACCTAAATACACCGAAAATAAATGCCAGCAATATGTCGTTTTGAGTTTTGGGGAGGTTTCGATGCGAGAATCCAGGACTACTTTCCACTAGTAAGACGACTAATCCTTGAACACAGCGTCTCCAAACTGCCTGGAACAGAGTCAGACACATCCACAATCTTCTGCTACACTCCCATTAAGTGCAAAATGAGCTGAATGTGGAAAATCTTGGAGCGTCTCTTTTAATGCCAAGCCAAGGCTTTCACCTGCTGTAGCCAGATCTTTGATACAGTATTTCAGATCTTTGATACAGTATCTATACCGGGCATCAAGGGGAGGAATCCACCTCTCATTGTGGAGCTGCATCTCTGGCGATGGTGAGCAGAGGGCCGACTGTATCAGACAGAGAGTTCAGCTGGGCTTTAACAAACCAAACTAAGAGACACATGAATAACATCGGACAGAATGCTCTTTGATACGCCAGCGGGTTGAACTGGGCCAAAACACCAGACGATTTTTCAAAAATGACTAACCAGACGCTATACATTTACATTTCACCCCAGTTATCTAAGGCAGTGCTGCTCGGCAGCTCCGTCATTTTGATCAATGCAGAGAAGAGAGAGTGGGGTGCCCACCTGACAGGAAGACATGAGGTTAACCACCATAAGGTTCCAAGACCGTGTCTTAAACCAGAGACTGTGGTCTGGTCTCAGCTGATGAAGTGAATTGAAGTGCTCAGCACCAAATATGAAGGTGTCAGTGTTAAGTAACTACAGTACTGTGCACTGCAGAGGGATCAGGGATATAGCCAAAAACAAGATGAATACATGTAAACGCATACAGCCAGCGCTGACTAAAGGGAGAACCATACAAGTGGAATTGTATAAATTGCACAACTAGTCATGTAAAATGCAAATTATGCTGCTTTTGACAGTTAGGATAACACTCTCTGCCAGTATGCATGAGTGTTATTCCTCCATCTCTCTCTCTCTCTCACGCACACACACACACACACACACACACACACACGCACACGCGCGCGCACACACACACACACACACACACACACACGCGCGCGCACACACACACACACACACACACACACGCACACACACACACATCTGACAGATACAAACACCTGGCTACAGCACTATTTTAATAGAGACCCCTTCTCTGTCTGGCTGTCACTTCTAACGGGCGCCGGATGGGCTGGAGTCGCTTGGTCTTGCTAGCAGGGAAGGGGAGCGGGTCCGGTAAGCCTCCCAGTCCAGAACCTGACTCCACTGGGCTCTCTGTAAACACACACGCGCACACACACACACACACACACAAACACACACACGCAAACACACACACACGGAAGGACAAAGAGAGACACTATAAGAGGTCTGTCTAATTAAACATTCGGAAACACTTGTTCCAGAACCTTTCTCCCATTACCGTGAATGCCGATCATGTGCTCCAGGATCAGAACCCTCTCGGCCAGGATCTTCAAGGCCTCTCTGAGCTGCTGTACTCCCTCACCCTGAGACACAGAGAGGAACATGCTTAGAAACACTTGTAGAACTATCAGCAAGCCAAGCCAAATCTACCTGCCTTTTCTTACCTCAGGCAAGCCCTCTCCTGCTTCTCCCTTCTGTCCAGGGGGTCCCTGTCAACACAACGACATGTCTATTATGTTTAATTTGAAACGGTTTCTTTTTGCTGGGAAATACGGTGTCAGGAAAGTAGGTAACTCAGTTATCAGTGCTATACTCACAGGCTGGCCAGGCTGGCCTTGCTCTCCTGTTAACCCTGGGAGGCCCTGGTAAAAGAACACACATTGAACATGGACATAGCAGGGCCCAGCATCCTCTCTATAATCAACAGCTCTCTGGCTACTGGTACCTGGTTCCAACCTGCTTCAAACATGCAGTGGTCCAACTCCAGAAAAAATGAATTTAGACCCCACCTTGCCTAGTAACTACAGACCAATTTCTAAGCTTTCATTCTTGTCAAAGGTTCTTGAAAATGTTATTCTCTGTCAACTGCTGCCCTACCTACACCAAAACAACATACTGGACATTTTTCAGTCAGGTTTGAGGGCCCACCATCTGTCTTTTTGAAAGTGTCCAATGACCTGCTCCTCTCTGGTGACCATGCCGTCCTGATTCTACTGGACCTCGGCGCAGCTTTTGACACAGCAGATCATGACAACCCCAGCACGGGGTTGGTATTGGTGGCACTGCCTTGACCTGGCTCACATTCTTATTCAGAAATAGAAGTGTCTCTGTTAACATAGTCAATTTATCCTCTCCTCCAGCTAGTCTCTCCTGCGGGGTACCACAGGGTTCTATCCTAGGCCCCATTATGTTCTCCATTTACACGCTTCCCCTTAAATTATTCAAAAGTACAACATTCCCTTCCATTGCTATGCAGATGACACAGCTTTATCTCCCCCTGAAACCCAACAGCCGAGCTTATCTCATCAGTATTCTGGACTGCCTTGAGGACATCAAGTGCTGGATGGCACAAAACGTCTTGCAGCTAAATGAAAGCGAGACAGAAGTTGTCCTATTCAGCCCCCCAGACTCCACCAAATTGATCTCCAACAGTCTAGGCAATTCGCCTCCGCCTTTAAGTTTGACAAGCAGGTCAATGCAGTAGATTTTTTTTTTTCCAACTCCGTAATAAATCAAGTCTTTCCTCTCATCCAAGGACCGCTTAGACTTCTGTAATTCCCTGTATACTGGGATTAGTCAGTCATCCCTGTCCCGCCTGCAGCTGGTCCAAAATACTGCTGCCAGGCTCCTAATGGGTACCTGGAAGAGAGACCATATTAACCTTGTTCTGGTCTCTCTCCTTTGGCTTCCAGTGCGATTCAGAATTGATTTTAAGGTTCTCATGTTTGTCTTTAAAGCGCAGAATGGGCAGGCCCCCCATTACATCTCAGTTCTCTTAACCCCCTATCCCACCTCCAGGCCCCTCATGTCAACTTGGGGCTCCTGTTTGTCCCACAGTCTAAACATAAGCTGAGGGGCGACCGCGCCTCCCCTGGACTGTGGAATAGCACCCCCCTCTCTATCAGAATTGCCCCCTCCATTGATTCCTTTAAGTCAAGGCTCAAAACATACTTTTATTCTCTAGTGTTTGGATCCCCCCCGGTGTGGTTTTAGAAGATTTTATTTTAAAATGTTATATGTGCCTATGTCTATATGCTCTCATTTTGTACATACTGCTTTGACTTGCACAGCACTTTGGTCAACGTGAGTTCTTTTTAAATGTCTGTTGATTTGATTTGAAGTCAGGACACACACACACACACACACACACACACACACACACACACACACGTACATATGTCTGTGCATAAGAAATCTGTTCTGACAGTGGAGTCTGTGAAGGAAATGATGACAGCTGAGGGTGCCTGATCGGTGTGGCAGGGCTGAGGTTCTGGTCTGAGGCACAGATGAGCCAGATAGAGAGAAGACCTGGCATAATCTGATGGGGTCACGAGGCCTGCTCAGAATATGTCAGAGAGATATGTTAGTTGGTTTTTAGTATTAGCAGAGTCTCTGAAGAGAGCTGTCTGGTTTAAACTTTGAGTGTGTTTCAGTTACGCTGATTATGCTGGCTTGCATGAAACAAAGTACTGTATGTTGACATAATCGAAACAAATATATTTAGCAGCTCAAAGATGAGTAATACTGTAATAATGTGATTAGTTAATAGTTGTTGGTGAATTAACTGAGGAAAGCGGGCCTCACCCTCTCTCCTTTGTCTCCTTTAGGCCCCAAATCCCCAGGCTTTCCTTGGACGCCACCCTCTGCCTGCAACAGATACACAGGGAACAATGTTTGGTGGGCCTCACCTGTTGCCTGCTTATTTCTGTTTTGTTAATAATCATGTAATGCACTCTGTAGATTACAGTTGTGTCTGGCAGGAAAGCCATGCAAGGGTCAAACAGCAAGACAGGCGCTGGAACTCACGCTGTGTCCTGGAATACCAGGAAACCCAGGTTGTCCGACTGGCCCTGGAGGACCTGTGATGTTACAGAAACATACAGATCAATCTGGAAAGCGGTTCTCTATGATTTGAGTGCTGTTAGGTTTTGATATTGAATTCTATTTTTAGCAAGACGGAGGCTATGATATTAAACCAGTTACTTGCCACCAGCTGGACAGAGATGTACGGTATCTTACCTGGTGGGCCAGCTGGGCCCGATGGACCGGGGGGGCCTAGAATGATGCCATGTTCAGGCAGAGTTGGAGGAAGAGGGATCTCTTCAGGTCAGGAGAAAACACAAACAACCATTTCAGTAAGCAGTTGTGACGTGTTGCATTGGAATAACTCAACTAAAAGAACAGAACACAATAGAATTATTTGACATGCTGTCTAGAAGTGCTGAAACATAATTGTATTTTATCTCTGTCTGTCTCTCTCTTGCTTGCTCTCTCTCTCTTTCTCTCTCTCTCTCTCTCTCTCTCTCTCTCTCCTTCTCCTCTCCCTCTCAGTCCTTTCCTATTCGCATCTCCCTCTCTTTTGTTCTCTTCCTCAGTCATTATACTGAACAACCCCATGTTACCACTGAAAGGAACCGTGACAAAATTTCCCAGCGCTTATTAAGGAGGAAAACCAAGCAAGTCTAAAAGAAACATGCACTATAGCAATCAATAGACTGGGTGAATAAGAGACTTTCTACGTCATCTGTGCCCAAGCTTTACGGTGCACAGGTAGGTGAAAGTCACCTTAAACAAAGACTGAGGGTCAGATTTTTTCTGGATGATCCTAGATCTGGGGGTTAAGGCAACCCACCTACAGTACCTTGGACATAGGTCAAACACTAGGTCAGGGGTCAGGCTAGTGTCTATATAGTGTATGTTGGGATTAATTCTGGTGTGTGAATGAGACCGAACATCTGAAGAAGCATCTTTGTGTGTGTGTGTGTGTGTGTGTGTTTCATGTTTGTGTGTTTTGTTTGTGAAATTGTCTGTATTGGAAGGGGGAGGGGATTCATCCCTTACCTTCAGGTCCTTACCTTGAGCCTAGCTTGAGCTAGTTCAGTCTAGCTGAGGCAACCAATTTCTGCCACTCCTGTGTTTCCCCCCTCCCCTCCTCCCCTCTCCCTTCCTCTCCTGTCCCCCTCCCTGCACCGGCTCTGAGTGGCATAGTCTGGCCTCCTCTCCTCATGTGGGCCTGTACCTTGGCTCTGGGCCGCCTCTCCGTTTCCAAAAGCAGACTGTTGTGCTGACAGCTTACAAATTAGACCTGATATACAGCCAGCTGGATCCAACAGCTAACATCGCCCCAGCAGACCCGCAGCTTCATCGCCCCAGACCCACAGAGCCAAATCCACACACAGAAAGGGCGTACTGAGCCAGTTGCCTCAACATATGCCTCTGACCCTGACATGAGTGGAGGTCTACCGCCCCCCTGTGGTGAAATGAGAATCCTGGACCTGCGAGTCATGTCTGGGCCAATATACAGTACAGCCAGGCACCCAAGGGTGCATCTTAACAGTCTGGAGTTGTTCCCTTCAACCCATGTCTTTCCCTTCATATGCATGGCTGTGGGATGCCTTGTAATGGCTGTGAAAGAGCTTGTAAATGGTGACTTCTGGCTATGGCTGAACACCAGGAAACAATCAACTTAATCTAGCCCAGCATTTCCTGCAGTGCTACAGTACAAAGTAACCCAATGCCTTCTCAACTGCTAATGTAAATCCTTTTGTAAAGGTTAAAGCAAACATGGGACTGGGACTGGGATGGTAATGATGGTGGACATGGTTGACCTGGTGAAACAGGCTGAGTCATCCCTATAACAGAGCAAACAGACCTGTGGTTCTGGCATCATTAGAAACCATCAGAATACATGAAAGAATAACCCATGTTTGGGTCAGATGCCATAGCACTGAACGCATGAGTGGGGGTTTTGGACCTTTGTTCTACCTTTCTATTAAGCGCTCATGGGACTCATTTCTATTTAGTCTAGAAAGAGGTACCGTAAGTGATATTTATTCAGTTTGGATAATCTCATGTCCTCTAGTGCCAGCTCAGGTTAATGGTTAGCATATCTCAACAAGATTGACCTCAGAACCAACTGAGGACTTCACAGAAACCCATCTTCAATTATGTGTTTTAACTTTTACAACAAAACATACTGTACTCTTTTTTGGGAGTCTCACAGATCTTATTTTTGGCATTTTTCGTGAATCCCATTCATTATTCCCATAGGGGTTTTGGACTCGGAACATAATGCCGGCGATGCTAACTTTTTAGCCTACAAAATTACGACAGCACCTCATCACTCTATGTCTGTGATGCTAGCCGAGGGGTATGGTCTGGATGAATAGGGGCCCTCACCCTGCTCTTCTAGCTGAAACATATCTCCCCTCAGCGGGATAGAGGAGGATAGGGGTCCGGGGGGTCCTGGTGGTCCGGGGGGGCCTTGAAGTCCCGCCTCTCCTGGAAACCCTCTCGCTCCCTTTGGACCTGCAGATCAAAGAGGACATCAAAAATAGCCCCTCCTATTATTGATGGTGTATCCTGTAACGGTGTGATAGTGTGTTATTAGCTTCATGTCAGTGGTTGGAACTAGCAGGATCTCTCACCTGTGGGTCCGGGCTGTCCTGGGGTACCTGCCTCTCCTACTGGGCCTGTAAGTCCAGGCAACCCAGGGATTCCTGGTGGTCCAACTGGTCCTAGAGGGCCCCTGCCCCCTGTTTCTCCAAAAACACAGGCCCAAACACAGGTTCATCATCAGGTGCCATCATGCATCAGAGGTGCTCTCCTCATAGGTAATACATGTGATGTGACATATGACATGTCAATTAATCAATCCACTGAAGAGAAATTCTATTAACTTGTTCTTTTCCTACTTTTTATTTCCTTAAACCTGTTTCTTGACACCTTGGAGTGAGTGCACTTAATGAGTACACAGTTTGATGTGATTTGAGTAAGGTTTACCTGGCTGCAAGTACGAAGGGGGGCCTATAGGGGTGGGTTGGGCTGTGTCCACCTCGTTGTCTGTGGATCCCACAGGTAAACGGTTGACTGGTGGAGGTGAAGAACTTTCC